>NW_024499796.1:7835066-8285364 GCF_017590055.1 Onychostruthus taczanowskii
CAGAAAAAAAAAAAAAAAAAAAAAAGGCAGACAGAAAAAAAAAAGAAAAAAGGAAAAGGCTTCTGAAGCTTAGAGCTGGATATTTATACACTTGACATAAAGGATATTTCTGCATTGAAGTAATAAGCGTGACTCAGTAAACCAATGGGGAAAGGGTGTTCCCTTTGCAGCAAAACCTCAAAAGATCAAAGAACTCCATGAACAGTTTAACATTTCGAATGTTAAAGGAATTGGGTTCCCCTCCCTCTCCCCTTCACCCCTCCTTCAAGTTGTGAAAAATAAATGGTTTGATCTTAGCTGGGAAGGGAATGTTTCAGCAGCTCTGGGGATGAGTGGTGCTGGCTGGGCTGGAGCACCAAGGTCATGGCAGTGTGTCCAGGACCTGGCTCCCTGCTCGGGGACATCCAGCTCTGCCTGGGACAGGGACAGCCCTTGGGGCTTCCCATTCCACAGCTGAGCTCATGCTGGTTTATGGAAACTGCCTTTTCCCAGATTTCACTGTGATCTTCCCTTGGTGAAGCAAGTCCTGATATTTTTGTGGCCATGTCCAGCAGTGGGGAGATCTTAGGGCTGGTTCCTGTCCTCTGGCAGCAGCCAGCAGCAGGAGCTGGTGCTCCAGTGGGAATTCCACGGCAGATATTCCCCAGGGAGGGATCCAGCCTGGTCAGTGGCTCTCAGACACATGTGCTTCCCTGGGATCGATAGGCTGGAGTAATATATTGTGCCGAGATAACAAATCACTTAGCTTATTGGGTCTTAATTAAGCCTCTTTTATCTCCCTGACAGCCACACACCTGGGCTATGGCCCTGGCAATCCGTGGCCATGGGGATGCTGTGCTGGAGCCAGGGGATTGATGAGGCTCTGCTGGGTGGAATTACCTCATTGTGTTCGTGGCACTTGGGGCCATCCATCTCCTCCTGGCTGCCCCTTTCCCCATCCCACACCCAGAGCACCGGGCCCTCCTTCCCATGGCTGGGACACAGCCAGGGGACGTGCCCAGAGGTGGAATGGCTGGGGGAAGTGGCCTGTTTGGCTTGCTGGGTTATGGATACAGCTGTTGTACCCTGACAGCACGAAATGAAGACCTCCATCACCATAATGTATTGTCAGGCTGCGAGCTCAGCCTGCCCCCGAGATGAATGAATGCAATATCTCCGCCTGCGAGGGGGAAGGAAGGAGGAAGAGAAGGGAAGGAGGCTCTGCTGCTGCCTCTGGGCTCCAGGCAGAGCTGCTGCTTTGTGAGGCTGGAGAAAAAAAGGCATTTTTTATTTGCCAGGGGGGGCTGAGGGTGTCTGATCCCCGTGGAGCCCCTGACAGACGCGCTCATGTTGAACCAAGGGCTGCAACGCTCCTGGGATGAGTTCATCTGCTACTGAAGCAATCTTGCCCCCACCTTGCTGCCAGCTGAGGCAGCTGGGCAATTTATTGTGCTGGGGCCAGACAGATCAACCCCAATTCCAGCTCATGTAACCCAAGGATGGAGAGGAACCACCCAGACCTTCCACACTGGAAGTGTGTTCACAGCCACAGGAGTCTGAGGTGCGGGCTGCATTCAGTCATTGGAAAGTAGGACAGGTTTTACTCTGAAGTCTGACTGCTGCTGCACTGACTTGGAGTGAAATAATGAGGGCTGGGAGTTGCAGGAGACTCACAGCTGAGCAGCCAGTTCCTGCAGGACTCTCTCTTTCTGCAGCATCACCCTTAGGTGGATTCTTGAATCCTCTTCCACCTTGGACTTGTCCTTCCTGGCAGGCACAGGGCAGCGGGAGGCATCTCTGCTTTGCACCCTGGCACTGGGGCAGGCTGGTAAAGGCATTTCCAACACCAAAACCAGCTGGAAATGACACAGATATTCCCAATATTCAGGTCACACTGCGGTCATGGGTTGATTCTGTGACCATGGGAAAAATTGCTTCTGATTTCTCCCTTTCCCAGCGTATGATGGAACACAGAAGTGCTCACAGCACAGGTGATGCTCTTGGTCATATGGATCAGTCCTGGAGTTGGATTTGATGATCCTTATGGATCCCTTCCAACCTGAGATGCTCTGTGAAACAGCAGTGCCCATATCCAGCCTCTCCTAATAATTTCTGACACTTCCAAGAGCAGTTGCAAGGTGCAGAGTGCTCTGACAGGGCAAACATCACATGTTTGCAAATAGTCACTTAAAGCAAGAAAAGAAGGTTCTGAGCTGAAGGACGAGGAGCCAATAATTCATCTGAGGGCTAAACAAAGTCCAAAGTGCTCGCATTACACCAAATCCAACCGAAGGGCAACACCCTTCTCCTGTTCCTGAGATTTCATGGCTATTTACAGGTTTTTGGATGAGCATGAGAAAGTTGATCTAGGAATGGCCAAATCCCATAAGCTGTGGGTAAAACCTTCCTCTGCAGAGTGGTTCAGTGATGTTTTTAAAGCCATTCACAGCAGGATTTCCCCATGATAGAAGGTTGCTCCTGATCTCTGGCATCAGCAAGACAGAACTCCCCTCCACGCTGTGGGATGTTGGTGTCTGGGCTCTCTGCTCAGCTTTTTGGCTTCCTCTTCCTCACAGCTTTAACCAGAGCTGCTTTAGGGGGTGGTGGGGTGTGATGGGCAGGGCTCAGGAGGGGATCAGAGCAGCACCACCAGCTCAAACAGCAGGATTAGCCACTCATGCCCACACCGATGCCACTGGGCCAGGAAAAACCCCTCACATCATGGCACAGGTATCTCTTATCTCTGTACACATTTTTCAGCCTTGTATCACTAATAACTGAGCAACACCTTCAGTTTCACATCAGCCACATGGCCACTGTGCCATTTTTTGGCCTCTCCCTCTCCTTCCCACCAAACTCCCCGGCTCTCCCCAAGCACAGGATGCTGCCAGACAACCTCAGCCCTGCTTTTCCTCTTGGCTGGGGCTGTTGCTCCGAGTTTTTTCCCTGAAAGCTTAGGCCAGCCCCGTTCAGAGCCCGTCTCCATGGCTGATATACGATGCCCTTGTAATCTCCAGTGACATAAATTTCGCTCCTGTTTGTCTCCCCGTGTCACATCCTTCTTGTGCCGTGTCTGTTATTGTGTCAGGCCTTGCCGTGGTGTTTCAGCGTTTTCCCTTGTTTGTCTTCTTCACCTGAGGAACTCCATTATGGGATGTAACAGCTTTAATAGCTTGTAAATGGGAGACTGGAGATTTTATGCTTCAGGGAGTACCAGCCATGGCAGCTACTATTCAGGAGTGGCCTTTGCCAGTGTTTAGTACCTAAACTGGCATTTTCATCCAACTTTCTTTCCAAAAAAAAAGAGAAAAATAGCTTGTTTAAAGTTGTCAATCCTCATCAGAGATCAGATTTATCCCTACTGGGATTTGGAGATGGAAGCTGGGACAGACTGGCATGGCTGGGAGCAGATGGTGGCTGCTCTCCACATCCAGCAGCAATGCTGGGTTTGTCCCTGTCACCTGCTCTGATCAGCCTTGAACCAGGGCTCGAGATGTCCAGCTTTGCCACTCTCTTCTCAAAATCCTGCCCTGTGCCTGGTGGAGCTGAAGCCCAGGCTTGGCTCCTGGAAGTGGCTGTTTGACTTTCCCTCATCAGCACAGAGCGCCGTGCGCTGCAACCAGGATCTAATTAAGCTGGCTAATCTGAAGGAGGTACTACATCTCCATGGAAAACTGCTTCAGTTTGGCTTCTCTGAATAATAAACAAAGCACTTGGGCAGATGATAGGGTATTTAAGTGTTTACTCTTCAGAGCATTAAGTGCTAAATTTGTTTTTAGCTCCCCTATGAAAAGCCCTTGCAGAGTAAAAGCACACAAGGGTCTCAGTCATCCCTCGCAGTTTTCCTCCACTCCTGCTGTGTCCAGGGGAGAGTCAGGCTGTGCAGCAGCCAGCAGCACCAACCTTTAGGATCATAGGTTTAATCTGCTGGCAAGGAGCAGGGGGTAAAGCAGAGCCAAGCCCCAGTCCATCCATGGGGATGCTGTGTGCCCAGGCAGGGGGCTGTGTTCAGTTACTCCAAACTGCCACGGCCATCCTCTTCTTTTTTTTTTTTTTTTTTTTTTTAATCCATTCCATCCATCACTTACTGTAATAAATTCCCTAAATGGAAAAGATAGAGACAAAAACCTCCGAGTGAGCCAGAGCACAGAGCTCATTTCTCCTGCTTCCTCCTCCTTACTGTGACATGGCTCTTTTGGCAGCTGAGGTTTGGGATGAAGGACCTGGGCAGGATCCGGCCAGGAGAACGTGGAAAGGGAAGGAAAAAGGGCACTGGGATGGTTCTGTGCGTGGAGAGGTTGTTCCAGCCCACGTGGGGCTGTGATGGGCTGTGCTGGTCACATCTGGCCACCGCTGGCCAAAGCCCACGGCAGGGAGGCCTTGGGGGCTGAACTCGCTATAGAAAGGGAGCACAAAACCAACAAAACAACTTTCCATTTCTAAAGCTTGAAGGGGTTTGCACCCTGCCATGCCAGGACAAAGGGAGAATTAGCAGCCAGCAAAGAGAAAAACAACACAAAGCCACATCACAGTGTCAAGAAGCCAAAAAGCTTTTTTCCTCCTCAAAGCCCAGGTCCGGCTTTAAGGACTCTTGTTGTGGATGCGGAGCCGATGCGGTTCAGCTCTGCAGCACTTTGCATTCATCTGCCTGTGCCTGGGCTCAGCTCTCCCCACTGCTGCTTCAGCTGTGAATTTTTAAACCGATTTTGACACATCAAAACCGATGCAGGATGACTCAGAAGTTTTCAGACAGAACTTTCTCCTTGCAGCAGGGGAAGGAGGGGGCGCGTGCATATTTAGCAGCAGCCGCCTCCTTTAAATCAACCTTTTTTTTTTTTTTTCCCTTCTTTTCTTTTTATTATTTTTTTTTTCCAGAAGAATATTATGGTTCAGGCAAATTTGGGATGTGTCTGAACATGCTTCCCGTCCACATCATGGATTCAATTACAACGCAACACTTTGCAGATTTCTGTTAAATTTTAACTCGTTTCACATGGGTTGGGTGAACTTTGCCTGACATTTGGAAGCAGGCAACTTGTGTCATCAGGTTACACTCACACTTATCTCTGCAAACATATCCTTGTACCCAGCCCAGCACCAGCACAGCGTGGATGGCATTAATTGGACCTGAAATGTGCTTTCCTGGGGCGTTTGGCTGCTGTCTGCTCGGGGAGGGCGGGTGTCACCTTGTCCCTGCATGCTGACCGTGTGCTTGGGCATTGTGTGGGATGCACAGGGACTGGGCATGGACAGAAATGCTGGGAATGTGGTCTTGCTGGGAGGTTTTGGTGAAGGGCAGAGCTGGAGCCATGAGAAGGGGAAGGTTTTGAGATGATCTTGTTGGCCGCCAGCATCCAAATTGCGGGGATGTACCATGGTAAAGACAATGGGGTGCAGCTGGTGGCCCCAAAACCTGGGCAATCCCACAGATCCATGGCCAAGCAGTGGAGAAGGGCCTCTCTCCTGTCCCCAAAGCCAGGCAGGGGCAGCCTGGCTGGACCACTCTTGCAGGACCAACCTGGCCATTCCTGCTCTCCTGCACTGCACCGAGCCATGGAAACCCAGCGCTGAACATCTCCTTTGAGCAGGAGGTCTTTGGGATGGCTAAAAACCCAGGTCTGATCAAAGCCTGGCTGCTCTCCTGGTGCCAGGCATCCTCGGGGGGAAGAGGGAAATATTAAAACCCCAAGATCAGTCAGTGGCTGGTTCTTACTTCAGCTGCACCGAGTGACCGGCGCTGCTGATCAAAGGCCTCGCCACTGTTGTTTTAAAGGTGACATTAACATTTAAGGAGCTTTTGAAAGCCCTGGCTTGCAATAAAAGGCCAGACACTCAGTCACAGAGCAACTCAAACGCAAGTTTAATGATAATGAAACAGCCTTTTGTTCTTAAGCTCAAAGAAGAACCACAAACCTATTTATAGTGTTTATAATAAGGGCTGTGAAGCCTTTTGCACACAATCCAGCACACCGATACCTGCGAGTTACCCAGGGATCCTGGGACTGTGCACAGGGATTTTGTGCTTCTCCTTGGCTTCCAGGCACAACTGCCACGCTTCCTTCCAGGCAGCCATGCCAGGCTTTGGCCAGCAGTGCTGGGAGGATGCCTCTGCCTGGTTGTGAGCCTCTGCCAAGCCCTGATGCCAGCCTGGGATCCATGAGCATGTCCCCAGCCCAGGTGGCACGGCATGGCATGGTGCAGTTGGCACAGCATGGCTTGGCATGACTTCTCATGGCATATTTTGGCACAGCCCTGCTGCTCATCCCATTCAGGAGCTGTTCTCATCTGGAGCCCCCTGCACAGCTGTGTTTTGGTCCCTATTGGCACATCAGGCACCGAAGCTCTGTTTTACACCTGAAATCACCTTTCTTCCCTCTCTGCAGCCCCATCCTGCTGCCTGCACCCACCCAAACTCCCCGTGGATGCTCCCTGGTGCAGAGCAGACCCAGGTGGCCGTGGCTGCTGGTCCCCTCTGCTCTTGGAGCCAGATCTCCAGGGAACCAGGCACATTTGGCAACCACGGGGTGCTGGGGGCTCAGTGCTCACAGCCACCAGCCTTCTGCTGCCACCTGGGTTATAAATAGCCTGGAAATGGGATCTGAGCAGATAGGAGCCACGGCTGGGTAAGAAAATCCTGCTCTCCCTGCGCTGGGTCTGTTTTGTCTCTCACTGTGAAGCTCTTTGCTTTATGGCTCCCAGCCCTGCTCCAGCTCCTGTGCTTCACCTCGGAGCTCCAACATGGGCAGTGGCTGGAACCTTCCCTGCCACATGCTTTTGGGAATATCCAGCCAGTTCCCTCACCCTGCAAAGTCCTGGAGAGCCTCTGCTCCACTGTACAGACATGTTTTTATGGCAGTGTGTTACATCAAAGATCCTTTTTTACGCCTCCTCACCCTCCTAGATGTGGTAAATAGTTCTGTGTCCTGATCACATGCATTCCCTGAGCAGGCAAGGAGCTGAGAGCCAAGCAGGAGCAGGAGAGGGAGGTTTGTTCATCTGACTCCTCAAGTGCTCTGGCAGATTCCAGCAGAAGGAAGAGTGCAGGATCAATATCCTGCCATGCTGCCCCAAACCCTTCCTGCCCACAGCTTTGTCCGAGGGGGAATTCCCTCTCCTGCCTCTTGCAGTGGTGACCCAGGATTATTATTTCTGTTTTCCAGAGGGGTGAGGAAACAATGCACTCCAAAAGCTTGCTCTACACTCTGTCTCCTGCACCTGGTTGAGAGCTCCCAGAGCTGGGATGCTCCCAAGGCCGGGATGCTCCCAGAGCCAGGATGCTTTCAGATTTTGGATGCTCTCAGATCTGGGATGCTCTCAGCATGGTGGTCATTGTCTCAGAGCCCAAGCTGGGAGCCAGGATCTCCCCTCTGGTTTCTGAGGGCATGGATAGCCAAATAAATTAGCAATGGGAATGTGAGGGGGTGGGGGAGGCAGCAAGGGAGAGCAGGAGAGCTGGAAGTGACTCGGGCCCAGGGAACAGATGCAACTCATAACATTAACGAGGGGTTTTCCCCTCCCCAGAGGCACTGCACTCTTGAGAACAGGGGGTTTTCTATCCCATGGCAACACCAAGCAGGGAAAAAATGGGCCTGGCTTTTATTTCATTTTTTTGTCCTTTACAGGAATCGCAGGCAAACAAAAGCCCTGAACAGATTTATCATTTTTCTTTCTCCCCCACCCCCTCCTTTTCTTTCCTTTTATATTTTTTTAAAATAGGGTTAGAACAAGATGGATGATTCCCCAGGCCCAGGGAATGAGCAGATCGAGGCAACCCTGTCGTCTCTGGCATCCCATTAAGCCAAGCTCTGCGAGGAGGCCGCCGTAGCACTTATTAAATGTGCCCCAGCCCAGACCCCAAACCCCCTCCCCAGCACGGGGCTGCCCCAGCTCAGCCACCTGAGTCCCACCTCACCTCCCACCTCCAGCACCTCTCCTGCATCCCCCCCAGAGCATCCCCAGCCCTGCTCTTGCCCCTCATCAGCCCGGGAAACAGCTCCATCCATTCTTGTCAGCCGAGGCCGATTCGTCACCGCCGGGGTGACAAGTGCTTGTATGGCTCTGTCAGCCCCTCGCCAGCGTGGCCTGGGCCCCCTGCAGCAAAGCCAAGGGTCCCCCCAGGGAAGGGGCTGGGGGCAGTGGGGGGGGGCATGGCCAGCCCCGACCTACCCCTGACCCAGGGGCTGCTGTGGCTGGAGAAACGCAGCAACGGTGGGGCAGCACAAAGGGAAAAAGAGGTGGAAAGAAAGGGGTAGAGAGATAATCTGAGCCCTGCCAGGTCTGCACGGGGCAGGCTGAGCTGGTGGGCAGGCAGGGAGGATGCTCCTCATCCTCATCCTCATCCCCATCCTCACCAGCACGGATATTTCCACTTTAATACTTAACAAGGCTTTAAAACTCTTCCGCCGCCGGAGTTTGTTCTCGGCGATAAATTTTGAATAGCTTATAAATTATGGACAGCACACAGTGTCTGTGTCTGGGAGCAAGGGCTGGCCCCAGATTGCTGCTCTGTGGTGTAAAGCTGTGCTGGCATTCCCAGGAAGTGGGTCTGGGATAGGACATTACTGGGATCAGCTCACATCCCAAAGCTCCGTCACGTCTGCCTCACACCTCCCAGAAATCATCCCCCAGCACGCAGGAATCACAGGGCAGAGCTCCAGGGGAGCAGAGCAGTGCCCAGCACCTCTGTCCCCACCTTTATGGGTGTCCATAGCCAGGGATATATGGATATATGGATATATGGATATATGGATATAGGGATATATGGATATATATAGCCAGGGATGTATGGATATATATATAGCCAGGGATATATGGATAGATATATAGCCAGGGATATATGGATATGTGAATATATAGAGCCAGGGATATATGGTTATATGGATATATGGATATATATAGCCAGGGATATATGGATTTATATATAGCTAGGGATATGGATATGTGGATATATATAGCCTGGGATATATGGGTATATGGATATATAGGAATATATAGCCAGGGATATGTGGATATATGGATATATAGAGCCAGGGATATATGGATATATAGATATATGGATATATATATATAGCCAGGGATATATGGATTTATATATAGCTAGGGATATATGGATATGTGGATATATATAGCCTGGGATTTATGGATATATGGATATATAGAGCCAGGGACATATGGATATATATAGCCAGGGATTTATGGATATATGGATATATATAGCCAGGGATATGTGGATATATGGATATATATAGCCACCAGCCCACTCACAGGGTGGAGGGGTCAGGTTGCCCAGCTCCTGTTGGCAGCCATCCCCCAAACAGCCCAGCTCCAAACCAAACATGGCCTTGCCACAAGACCCACAAACTCCACCTAAAATCCCTGCAAACTAGAAGCCCTGGACCCCACAGAAACCCCTCAGCTCTGGGGCTGGAGGGGATCCACCCTGGACAAAAATCCTGCCTGGGAGAGGTGATTTCACTCATAGCAATCCTGAAAGCCAAAGGGGGCTGTGCATTGGGCCTTTCCTACTTTTTCCCTGGCACAGAAATTAGGTTACAGCATGGCTCCAGCTGTACTCCAAAGCTCTAATGTCCAATAAATGTGTACAATGTTCATATATGTGCCTGCAGTATATAAAGGCTGGAGGAAAAAGGCCAGTTTTCAGTACATTAATTCATAAAGCAGGTCAGGCTGGTCTGGCCCTTTACCTCACTTGTTATTTCTATTTATTAGTAATATTGATGTTTCAACCAGGGAGCAGGACCCTATCGAGCCAGCTTTAATATCAGAAAAGATTTAGCAGGAGAGCTCTCTGGAATGAAGCAACAACCCCAACACTGAGCTCCTGCATCGTGCAGCTCACAAACACTGCTATTGTTATTTCTGATAATGTTTTATTTTGCATTTTGCTTCCATGGCAGACCCAGAATCTCTGATTACCCTTGGACATGTCGAAGTCCAGCTGCACCCTCATCAGGTTATTAGAAACCCCTGTCAGGACTGAAAACTAAAGAGGTTTGAATGTTGTGGAGCCATGGGGATAACAGGGCGGGTACCCATTGGTGTGATGAGGTGATCTGAGCTCTGTTAATTACCTGGGGAGGATCTGGAAGGGCTGCTGGTGGGGCAGCCAGACAGGAACAGGGACATGACAGCCCCTTGTCCACACAGACCTGCACACATTTCTCCCCATTTTTCTCCTCAGGCTTTGATGGTTTTTGCCACGTCCCTGCTGATGCTGCAACACCCAGTGGAGAAACATGACCACCAACAAAATCCTGGGTAAAGCTGAGCTGTGGCTGCAGAGCCAGGGATTATTTGGGAGCAGCCTGCTGCAGTCTGGAGCAGCAGGACTGAGCTTGCCTGGCACCAAAGGCAGCACATCTGGCAGTGCTGGGGATGGATCCCTGCCCAGAGCAGCACTCTGGGGTGGCACCCATGGGACAGGTGCCCTGGGACTGGCACCCTGCTGGACCTTGCCTCCCACACAGGGAAGGTGTTTAGGCTGAATTAGGGAATGATCACAAACTCAGAAGGCCAAAAGTAAGTTTTTAAGCCCAGCCCACTCGAGAGGGATACAAAGGCCAGAACCACATTTAACCCAGCTTCAAGCTCAGTGCCTGCTGAGAGGCTGAGTGAGAGCCAGTCCTCAGCCTTGAGTGAGCCAAGATACACTCACTTAACCAGGGTTCATCTGGCAAAGCACCCTGGAATCATTGATCCTTGAGAAAAAGCAGACAAGGGAAATAAAACTGTCCTGCTCCTTGCCTTCCTTGTTCCCCATCAATGCTGGAAAACTCCAGCAGCAGAAGCAAGGACAGGCCAACCCTTCCTGCCTCGAGCACATCTCCTGTGGCTGATGCTGAACTGGGGTCTGGAAGTGGAGGATTCCTCTTCTGCCTATGCACCTCTGGGATGTATTTTTGGAATTTCTTTAGGATGATACAGCATGGTGGACCACAAACTGTGTTTCAGTGATGCACCCAAGAGCAGGATTGAAAGCTGCTTGGAGCAGCAGCAAACTCAGATGTCCCCAAAGAGCCACAGGAATTGTTACCTGCCTTGCCCATCCATTTCAGGACATTTCACTGTCAGGCTGTGCCAAAAAGTCTGAGGCTGAGCTGGGATTTCTTGTGTGTGTGGAGCAGAGTTGTGCCAGGGGTACAAAGCCCTGAGAGCTGAGGTCAGTGCTGGGGGTGGAAACCAAGACATTTCAAGAAATTTCAGGAAAAGACTCTTGGAATTCCAACCTTGCTCGCTAAGCAGGACCTCAGGGGTCAGACCCAGCTCTTGGTGACGCTGCCACAAAATCCAAGTAAAACTGGGAGAATCTGCCAAGGTCACTCCAGGCTGGGAAGTGACGTCTGACTTCCCATCGTGTAAATGGCAGCAGAATCACCCCCCACACACACAAAGCTGCTCTCCACCCCCTCCTCCCACCATCTCTTTCGAAATATTTATGTTGGATTGTCCCATGATTTACACTGGAAATCCCTGTGCTGCCTCTCTCTCCCCGAAACGTGCGGTGTCAGCAGCTGGCAGTCAGGATTCCAGGATGCATCCTGGAAATCACAGTGCTGGGAGAAGAGGCATGAGAGCTGCAGAGGGGAATGACCCAGGCATTGCTTTTCCAAAGCACTTTTGGGGGTGTTGCAGGATTTGGGATGTCTCAAACGGGCAGGATGAGAGGAGAATGGAGCAGGGGTTGTGCCCCCAGATCCACTCGCAGCATCCTGGGCAGCCACAGCCCCCCGTGTCTGCCCCTCTGGGTGTGTGACACAGCCAAGAGGGAATTTTTCTGGTGGACTTTCATTTTTGCAGGGAAATTCCAAAGGGCTGAAATAACAGAGCAGAGAAACCCTCCTGGGCTCTGGAGGAGGAGGAAATGGGGGATTGTGCAGTGCAGAGGTCAGGGCTTGTGGCAGTGGGAGAGGGCCAAGTTCAAGACCTCCTACCTTGGGGACCATCCAGGTTTGAGGGTGATTCTGGGGTTTTCATGGCAAATCCTGGGGTTTTTTTATCAACTGAGAAGAGGGAAAAAACCAGCATTTCCCCCAGCTGAAGTGAGGGGTGGCTGTGCTGCAGTACTGTCCCTCAGCTCAGACGAGCAGGGCTCCTCACCAGCATCAAGAGCTGAATTACTTTCACCTCACGGCAGTGCTGGTGATTTTCCTGGGATAATGCAGGGAATATTTTGCAGAACCAGCTCCTTTTTTACTTATGGGAATACCCAAGCACACCTTGCCAGACTCAGCGGGAACGAAGCAGGGATGGACCAGAACATCCCTCAGTGGAGCCAGTGCCACACCAGCGTGTGGGACAGCACAGGGAGGAGCCCTGGGGTGTCCCCAAGGCCATGGACAGGTCCCCATGCCCAGCCTGGCAGGGGATGGAGCCTTTTTCCCCCAGCCCTGTGCTATTTATTGCTTGCTCTGCATCCTGGCCGCAGGGCACGGAGACTGCGAGGCCATATGAGACCGTGGTGATGAACATCTCTAAGCCTGACCTACTTACAGCCTGGGCCCTGGGACTTTCTGGAATTCATCCTCTCACAAACACAACGTGTAATTTTAGGGCAGCAGAAATCCGTGCTGGATGGGGATGAGGGCCCAGGCTCCGCCGTGTCCGTGACGCTGCCGGAATTGCCGTGGCAGCCTCGGAGCAGATATCAATGCACAGGCTCCATTAGCAACTCTGATTGCCACTGATATGCTTCTCATTAGATCTCAGGCCTCACACATCATGATTTCATTTACAAGATGGTTTTTGTTTTCCCTTCTCTTAATTTGTGTCCTCCTTCCCCCCCCTCCCCAGCCCCACTCAAAAAAATGAATCTCATTAAAACGTCGCAATTGAGAGCAAATCGTGCCTTAATCCAACCTGCCAGGGAAGCCAATCACCCTGGAAAAAAAATCTCCTTGAAGTCTCCATGCAGGGGCAGGCAGAGGGGGAGAATAATAAAAAGACATCGAATTAGGAGGTGCCGAGGCTTGTTTGAGTGGAGAGGAAGGGACTGTGGCTGCTGACAGGATAGTAATGCAAATCCCCTTTGGAGCACCCAGAGAATCAACCTAAATGGATTAATGTGAGGACAGAGAAGAAATTACTTTAGTTGTTTCCCTAATTCGATTCAATTTATTTTTATATGGCATTTCCATAGCGAGCACCTCGCAGCTGCGTCACCCAGAAGAGGAATAATACAGAAAGGCTCTTCTGGCAGAAGTGCTCACCAGAGCAGGCATCACAGCAGAGGAAGGAATATGAGTGCTGGCCTTGAGGATTTGATTTGCCAAATCATCAGGAAATCACATGCCTTTCTTTTTTTTTTTTTCCTCTCTCTTTGTTTGCTCCCAATTTTACTAATTTCCTCAGGCTTTCCTCAAACCGTCTCCATAAATACCGAGGCTGATTCTAGCCTCACACTGCTTTTATAGCACTGTAACTCTGAGCTCACACTGGTTTTACACTGGTGCAGCTCCACTTATTTCAACTGAGTAAATTCCTGATTTATGTTTGTGGAAACGACAGCATGGTTTTCCCTGGAGCAATGCCTGCCTCACACCGGGGTGGGGAAGAGGAAGATCAGGTCCCTTGCAATGCAAATGATGGAGAAAACTGGCATTAAATGACACCTGGACTCCAGCTTTCAAAAAGACTTTTGCTTTCTTTTATAAAACGTTCTGTGTTGTCAAAGTTAAAAAGGCATGGGAGGAGATGATCTGGAAGGGAGGGCTGGCCATGGTGATGGAGGGTGGGTTGCTGTTCCCCTCTAGTCTTTTGGGAAAAATCAGCACCCCTTCCTCACCCCAATTTCACCCATTTGTGCAGAAGCTCTTCCTTGGCCCAGCCCTGTCCACCAAGAGCCTGGTGCTTTGGATGAAATTGAAATGTGGGCATCCTGTTAGCTTTAAAATATTTAAATGTAATCCTGGGGAATGAAATCCCTTAGGAGAGGGGTGGGAGAGCTCAGCCTGCAGCCCCACACCCCTCGTTAGTGCCAGCACACGTGGGGCCCTCTGCAAAGCCCCGCTAACAGAACTCTAATTAATTTATTTTTTAAGGCTACACACCAGGGAGCTGATCAATGCTTCGCCCTGAGGTCTGCTGTGTTTGGAGCTCGTATCACTGCCTTGATTTATTCCCTGTGATGTGGAAGGATGGAGCCAGCATCCCAATACCTGCCTCCCAGGCTGCTCCTGCCCCTTGACAGGTGCAGCATCCTTTGAGCAACACCTCATCCCTGGCAGAGGCTCCTTCTCAAAGCAGCTCCCTGGATGGACACCAGACATCATTTCTGGGTGTGATCTGGGCCCCTGAATCCTCCCAGACCCTGCTGGGTGAGACCAGGCTGTGGCATCCAAGGGACCTTGAGCTGGGCTGCCCACCCTGGCAAGTGTCACCCTCCCTTGGTTCTGCTCACAGGGGAAATCCAGGGACTGATGTAATTTATGGTTGTGGCAGCCAGTGGTTTGTCATGGATTTAAGGAGTTTTCCCCTCTATTTTTGCTCCAGGGGCAGAGATGGGGAGATCAAGGCAGGCTGGCAGCCAGCAGGGAAGTGACCTTTGCTGCTCTGGAAGCAATGGAAGGACATTTTTACTAAGATGTGGGGCTGGTTTTGTGCCCAGGGGTCCCTCAGCTCCCACCAGCCCCTGTGCTGTGCCCTGAGGAGCCTTTTGAGATGTGTGGTGGCCAAAGAGCAAATCCCTTGGGGCCAGAGGTGTCACCCCAGCTCTCCCAGCTCTCCTGTGCTCTGGCCCAGGTGAACACTGATGTACCTGGAAGGTTCAGGGTGCCTTTATCCACCCTCCTGCTGCTGTGCCACTCCTCCAGCAGACCCCTGGCTGGGCAGCCTTTGGGTGTGGAAGGCCAGGAAGGGAAAGGAAGAGGATTCAGATGCTTCACTCCTGCTTCTGAGTGCCAGAACCCCCCTTGGCAAGCCCAGTGGGCATAACTCAGCGTGGCTGCATTGTTTTTGCAGGGCTGTGCTGATTTATCCTGGCTGAGGACGCTTTGCCACAGTCCAGACTTCACACCCAGAGTGGCACCACTCCCCTGAGCCCCTCTTTTGCTGCTTTTTGCCTTTTTCCTGCTGTGTGTTCTCAGAGGAAGCACCAACACCACCCTTCCAGCCTTGACAACAGCCCAGGGCTCTGCAGGGACCCTTTGCCCACCCCAGACAGCCCCAGGGGGATGAGATGCCACAACCTGACATCAGCAGAGTAAAATATGGCCCTGGCAGTAATCTGAGAGAATGTGATGGTAATTTGGGGTGGGGGGAGGAGAGGAGGAGGCATTGAAAAAAGGAGGCATTGAAAGTACACTTCCTTTCAGTGCATTGCTGGGAAGACCATTAGGAAAACCACTAGATTATTTTTCACATTCTTCAGTGCAAAACTACTGCATTTTATGACCACTATCAATAACAGCTATCATATTACTAATGCTACAGTTGCCACATATATAATATTTAAATCACATTTGTGGCTGACAGAGACCTATGGATATTCTCAATCCCAACAGGCTATTACAGTTCATATCATGTCTGCCATATAAATATTATGAATCATTTCCCACTATCTTTATGGGGGCTACATTGACATCATCAAAAAGGCTCTGGGTACTGCCGGATACTGCATATTTATATACACCTTATGTATATGTATGTGAATGGAGGGAGATTTATACCACAATCACGGGTAATAAATGCCCATGATAAAGCATATTATCTTCACACTTCATTTGCAAAGTGTTTTGTATGCAGGGACCAGGGGAAGGCCAGCAGAGGAGCTGTCTCTGAGTGACTGAGTCACATCCTCAAAAGCCCTGGTGTAAATCAGGTGGCGTTTGTGGCAGGCTGAGCAGGCTGGGGTGAGCTCCAGCTGCTGCCCAGGCACTGCCCAGGTTCCTGTGCTGCTGCTGGCTCCCATCAGGTGAAAGCTTGGCTGCTGTGCCACGGGCAGGATGGGTGATGCTCTGTGAATCTCACAGCTCATGCGCTGAGTTTCGTCTTCCATCCCTTAATGCTTTCTTTGCTGGCCCCAGTCTGGGTGATGACTGGAATAAAGAGATCTCCAGGTGTTAAAAGAGGCAGGAGTAGACTCTCCATTTGTAAAGTCATTTTGCAAAGCAGTTCATTAAACCACTGTCCCTGCAAGCCAGGTGAGACATGCCAAACCCAATCTGCCAGAAAAGCACGAGGAGAGGATGAAACCTCCCTTAGGATTATTCAAGCTGGATCCAGACCAGAGCCCAGGTGCCCTGAGACCTTTTCCCCAAACCTGTTTTAAGAGCCTGAACACTCTATTAACACTTGTTCTATATGCAGAGACAGACAAGAGGAAAAGCAGCCTCGTGACTTGGAGTTTGGAGGTCTCTAACAAGTGTTTAATGACCAGTTCTGAAGCAGCTGAGAGTGCAGCTCTGCCTGTGCAGGAGAGGATTTGATCTGAGCCCTCCCCAAAAGTGGGGAGAATGCAGCATCTCTGCCTGTCCTGGGCGTGGGAATGAGGCTCTCCAGCAGCTCAAATAAATCATGTGCACCTCACTTCATAAACAAACATCAGCAGCCTGTTGGGTGCTGCTGGGAAACAAAATGAGGCACTTGGAGCCTGCAGCACTGACACGAGTGGCTTGTCCTGGAGCTTTGCTGGTTTGTGCCTGCAGCGTCTCCCCGAGGAGCAGGAGCCCCCTGAGCAGCTGGGTGGGTTTGGATGTGTCTGAGGGATGCTGAGAGTCTTGCCAAGCTCTGTTTAAGGACTAACTCCACTTTCAGGCTCCAGAGTCTCTGACCTGTCCCCCAAAAGTTTTGTTGTGTCTTTCTCTCCTTCCTAGTGGGAAGAAAAGCAGGTTGTGAGCTCCTCTTGCCCTCGACAGCACGAGGGAGGTGCTGTCCTGAAGCCCTGCAGAGCCAGGCAGGAAGGTGCACAGTGGAGGGACTTTTCTCCTGTTATTCTGCTGGGGACACAGGGAATACAGATCCTGGTCCTGGAACCTGCGGTGACTTTGGGAGAGCAGCTTACAGGAGGTGAGGACAAGCCTCCCACAAACTCTGCATGAGTGGAGGGAGTCTTTCTTTGGCTGGGTTTGGTTCTCTGGTCACTGGAGTCCCACACTGCCTGCTCAGGGAGGGACTCTGGCCACAAGCCCCAGGCCAGTGGCCACAGCCACCCTTGCTCCCACATCATGGCACCTCTGGCCACCTGTCACAGCCCCCATGTGCAGCTGGAGATGGAACCCAGACACAGCCCACGAGCTTCTTCTGTTCTTCCTCTGTCAGATTTTGCATTTATTCTTTCTTTAATTTGTAACAAAATGCAGCCAAGCAGGAAAATAGATTTAATTTTTTTTTTTCTCACTGTGCAGGAGGGCATAAAACAGTAGGGGAAGCACAGTAGGTTTTGCTTGTCAGATAATTCAGGGTTGTGGACAAGAAAAGCTGGAAACACGGAAAAAAACCACAGAGGCTGTGATTTCCAAATTCATTCACTGGGCCCAAGTGTCCCGTTCTGAATGTGGTCCCAGGTCCCAAAACCTCTCAGAGCCTGTCTCCTGCTGAGGCCCACGTGCACCTGGATCCCTTTGCCCCAAAGGGATGCCAATGGGGTGGCAGTGTGGACGGAAGGAAAAGCTTTGCCTAATTATTTGTTTATCTGATGAACACAGCATCCCTCCCTGCCAAATTCAGCCAGGACTGAGAGCTGGGACTGAGAGCTGAGGCCGGGCACTCCCTAAATGATCCCATTTTATCATCCTGCCTTCCTCAGGAGCCCGGGCTGAAGGGTGTTGGCATCCCCCAAGGCTGCAGAGGACAGGAGCAGCAGTTTGCCAAGCCAGCTCTCCCAGCCAGCACAGGACCTTCAAGCATCCCTGCACCAACCAGATGTACAAGGCAACGAGCTGCCAAAATTATCTGAATGTGCCCCCCCGTGATGATTGAAGTCCTTCCTGGGAAGTGCGAGGCTGAAGGTGAGCACAGCATTAGGCAGCTTATTAAATTAATAGTGCATTAAAGAACTCAGGGGAGGTGGAAGGGAGGGGAAAGGGAAAGAGAAGGTTTGTAACATCACAGAAATATCCTGGCTTACCTTCTGGCATCTTCAAGAGACTGGAAATGTGGGACTGCATCCAGCTGCCTTCTCTGGGGCAAAATTCCTTTGGCTTCTGTGGGAGGTTTTACTCAAATAAGGATTGCAGGATCAGACCTGTTATTGTCACTGCAATTAACATTTAGATCCACATCTAACATGAACTGTTACAGCCTGGTTAGGGAGAAATTTAATTTGCTCTAAACAGCTTGATGGGAGAGGAGCATGAAATGTCCTGGTTATGGTAATTTCGTGTGTTGGGAGTCTGCAAAGGTGGATTTGCAGCCCTGGCTCTGGTAACCCTGGGATCTGCTGCAGCCACGGGGCTGAGCCTGCTTTGGGATGGGGCTTTGGGGCCACATCCCTATCCCCTGTGTTGGGGACACACTCAAAGCCCCAAAGGCCTTGGGCACCCAGCAGGGAGGGGACAGGCAGGTGAGAGCCCAGCTCTGCCCCGAGCTGTGTTTGCCCTTATCAGACAGATGAGCTTTAGTTTGTCTATTAGGAAACTCATTTCTACCTTTGAGCTGTCAGTCTGTACACAGATATCCATGAAATCTGTGGTTTTTGCACTCTTAGAGACTTTGAACCTGCTTTTTCTGACAACCCCCAACTTTCATTTATTTCCTCGTGTATTTCCTTTTTTTCCCCTTTTCTCCCAGGACTTGAGGTAACTCACCCTTAAAAACTGACTTGGAGATGAAACTTGGCATTTAAGGTCCCAGCCTGGGAGCAAATGAAGTTACCAGTTATAAACACACACCAAAATCTGTTTGGACATGCTGAAATTACAGGAGCAGAGGATTAAAAGGATCCAAGACGCTTTATTTAGTTTTAACTTCTGCAGCTCCACCTGAGTGTCAGTTTGCAGCCGCATGCCTGACACAAGATGGGTCCTTTTTGCTGTTTTTGTTCTTCAGGTGGATTGCAATGGATTTGGAATATTTATTCCAAAGCAGAGGGGCTGGTGAAGGTCCCAAACTGGGATCCTGGGGTGTTGCCAGCTGTGTACCCCTCATCCAACCATCCCCACGTGGCTCTGCCCTGCAGGAAGGGCAGGATCTTGTCCTCTCCTACAACAGAAGAGTTGTAGTAGAAATCCAGGTTTTGGGGGTCTTTCCAGAGCCTTTCCTGCGTGGCTGGAGATCCCACAGTGACAGGCAGGAGATGGAGTGATAGGAGCACGCAGGGATACGGCGATGGCAGATAAGAGGCCTCACTTTTCCAGGAGGAGCTGCTCGCTCGCTAATAATTTCTGGCACGAGACGCTTTGCCAATTAAAGAATAAATCAGGGCAGATAAGGCTGGGGAGCATTCCACGGATCTGCCACACAGGGAGAACGCCTGGGACATCCCTGATTGTCCCAGCTACCTCAGTGTGCTGACTGCAGGAGAGCTGGGCTCGGCACTGGGAGCTACCTGTGCCAGCAGCACCCCCCCAGCAGCTGTCCCTGGTGTCACCCCAGCCTCGCTGAGTGCCCAGCCTTGCTCCCCAGCGTGTGTGAGCAGCTGCAGCATGGCCCCAGCCTGTTTGTTATGCACGTTACCGCCGTGGAAAGCCAGGGTCGATAGGATGTTTAATATGCTTCATGCATAGTGGAGTCGCTCTGGTCCATCAAGCCACTAATACACATTCTTACAGGGCTGAGTATCATTTATTAAACCTGGAGGCCTGCCTGGCAAAGGGGGGCCGGGGCTCTGGGAAGCAGCCAGCGGTGCTGCTGGGGTGGTACGGGCGCTGCTCAGGAGGAGAGAGTTTGCAGAGGAGCCGCGCACACGCACAGACACACACGCACAGACGCACAGAGAGTTATTTGTTGCGCCTCACGGATGGGAAACGGAATAAATCGTGCTCTGAGCGCTGCCCGCCCTGTGACACAGCCCGGGGCCAGGCAGCGGGCTCAGGGCTGGCTGCTCCGGGGCTGGGCACAGCTGGCATTGCTCAGCATCACTCCGGGAACCCCCTCGGCTCCCCCTCCCGAGCCTGACACTGCAGCGCTGCGCACCGCTTGGGTTTTTTCCTCTTTTCCCTCTTTTTTCTCTTTCCTCACCTCTTTCCCCTTCCTGCTCTTTCCCATCTTTTTTTTCCTCTTCTTTTCCCTCGCTTCTTTCCCTTCTATTTCTGCTCTTTTTTCCTTCTCTCTTTCCCCTCTCCCCACTCTCCTCATCTCCCCCCTTCCTCCCCATCTCTAATTTCCCCTTCTCGCCACCTCTTTTTCCCCTCTATTTTTTCCCCTCCTCCCTTTTGTTTTATCCTTCCCCCTGCCCTCTATTTTCCTCCCTTTCCCCCATCACTTTAAGAAAAAAAAAAACCAAAACACAACCCCCCCAAAAAAAACCACTAAAAAACAAAAAACCCCAAAACAAAACAAAAAAAAAAATAAACACCAAACAAAACCATCCAACACCACCAACCACCAGCGCAGCGCTCTCCGCGGGCCGGCGGGGCGGGCGCGGGGCGGCGCTGCTCGGCTCGGCTCGGCTCGGCTCGGCTCGGCTCGGCTCGGCTCGGCTCGATTTCCCTCCCCTCCGCCCGCCCTGCCTGTGTGTTTTCGCCGCCGCGCTCGCCGAGCCCCTTGGCATGAGTTAAGCACCAGCCATGGACACCAAACACTTCCTGCCGCTGGGTGAGTTCTGTTCCGAGAGATTCTCCCTTCCTACCGCGGGGGGTGGCGGGGTGCTTCGGGACGATAAAATCAGCGCCTGTCCTGCCGCCTTCCCCCCTCCCCCGGCTCCGCTGCCCCTTCCAGCAGCGCGCACCGGCGGGCGGCGGGCGGGGGATGCGCTCGCCCCTTCCCCGGGGAGCGCCGCGGCCAGCGCGGGGCGGGCGGCCCGGCCCCGGCCCCTGCCCCCGGCCCCTGCCTCGGAGTTGGTATTTTTCTTTTGCTTTTGCCGTTGTTTATTTCGTGGCGCAGCCCCGGGGACGGCGGGCCCGGCCGGGGTGCCGAGCCGAGCCGAGCCGAGCCGGGCTGGGCCGGAGCGAGCCCCGCCGGGCCGGTCGGGCAGCGGCCCCAGCGGCGCTTGGAGCGGGGCAGCGGCAGCGGGCAGAGCCCCCTCCCCGCCCGGGGCCGCCTCTGCTCGGGGCTCGGCAGCGCTCAGACTGTGCTTCCCCCTCTTGCCTTCCTCCTGGCTTTATTTATTTTTTTTTTCTTTAATTTTTGACTTTTCTCCTTTTTTTAAATTTTTTTTTTCCTCTCCCCGCGGCATCCGGGGCGCGCAGCCGGGCAGGGGGAGGCAGCGCCCGGCCCCTCCGCTCGCATCGCCGGCTCCCAGACCCGCCGCTGTTGGGACCCTCCTGCCTTTTTGTTCTTATTTATTTTTTTCCACCCCTCCCTCTCCTCCTTTTAGCTGCGTTTTAAAACCTATTTCCAAGCGGGGTTTGCCATCGTTTCGGTGACTGAGTCAAGTCCTGGCTTGTAAGGGCGAATGCCTCCTGCGTCTCGCTTCCAGGAGAAGTGATATTGCAGAGCTCGGTGCTCGGGGTGGGGGGAAGAAAAGTTTGAGCGGAGTGGCCTGGCGCCAAGTCCGGGCTCGGGGGAAGAGGGGCGAGTGCTGCCATCCCTGTCCCCGCTCATCCCGGTGGCTCCCAGCCTCCTGCCGAGCGAGCCATGGCCAGCGAGTCCGTCCCTTTGGCTTCTCTGGGCTTTAAATCTGTGCTCAGCCTCTCCAGCCTGCCGGTGGTGTGTTTTGATTCTTTCTTCCTCTTGTTTTTTGGTTTTGTTTTTTTTTTGTTTTTGTTTTTTTCCTTTAATGTGTTTGGGTTTTTTTTTTTGTTTTGTTTTTTTTTGCTTGTTTTGTTGACAAATTGCAATTTCGGTTATTCCTTTCAAAGAGCAGAATAAATACAAACAACCGTCACAAGGTTTCCCGCAAGCCCAGCCCGCTGAGAGGCTTTCCAGGGCTGTGGTGGTCTGGGAGCTTTGGCAGGGAGACCCTGGCCCTGTGGGCTGGCAGAGCTGTAGGTGGCATCTCCGTGGCCCCAAAAATCCCAGTTTCACAGTGCCCCTTGTTGTCTGGGCTGGGAGATGCTGCTGGGGCCAAAAGCATCTCACCTGCAGTGTGTGTCCCTGGTTCCAAATCAAACCGGCTCCTTTTGCTTGGGGCCAGTGCAGCTCTTGGGGCTCATCCCAGCAGAAGGTGCCTCTCTTGCCCCACTGGAGTGGTTTAACCTAAGGGGTGGCTTTTTGGGGGATTCACATTTCCTTGGATGCTCTTGTGGAAGGCAGTCCGAATCTCTGTTGATCCGGGCAGGCTCAGGCCTCTGTGTACATTAACAGTCTTTTCTGTCAGTCCTGAACTCTCCTGTTATGCTGTAAATGCTAAAAACTACATTTTGTTATTAGTCAGAGTGGTTTGAGGGGGTAGGAGGGGGGGAGTGTGTGATTGCTGGCTCAGGGAAGGGTTTTCACGCTGGTTCAAGTGGGAAACAACTGATTAGAAATTTAGAAATGTGTGCATGGTGGGGCTGTGCCACCCATCCCCAGGGAAAACAGGGCAGTCCCCCAGGACAGCCCTGCTGGGGGAGGTTAAAACTTCTTATCCTGGTCTCAGGACAAAATCCATCTGGCTGTGGGAGCTGTTTGGGGTGTGTGGTCTGGGATTGTGCTGGAGGAGAGGCTCCCAAACTTTATGTGCTGGTCTTTGGTCACTGATTGTTGGGAAAAATCCCTTTGGCTGCAAGGCCAGTGGTTGCTGCAGGTTTTGGAGGGGGAGATCTTGGTCCTGCTCTGGGCAGTGCAGGCAGGTTGTGTCTGAAAGCTTGTGAGCAGTTTGTAGGATTGAGGGAATGTGAGATGAGACCTTCCCAGTGAAACCAGAGCAGAGCTGGATGGGCCATGGGGCCTCTTTAGAGGCAGGATGGACCAAACTCCACCAGGTCCCAACTTTGCAGGGTCCCAGGGTGTTTCACCAACCCTGTCTCGTGTCATTTTTGGGAGCTGGTGCTGGAAATACCCAGGGGAGAAAACCAGCCCAGCTTGTGGGGTTTGTTTCCCTGCACACCAGTACAGGCCTGAGCTGGGGAACAGCAGCAACACGGCCAAAATTCCACTCCATTACTGTGTCCCCATCAAAATCCCAGCTCAGTTTGGCCCAACAAGGCCAACCTGGTGCTTCCTGGCCAAGTCCTGCCCGTGGTTAGACTTAGATTACCCCGCTGATGTCATGGCTGGAAGTGTGGCCAGCACTGGGCACTTTTAATAGTAGTATCTCATTTTCCTGCTCCTCTGGAGAGCTGCTGGCAGATGCCAGCCAGAGGCTCCCCGTGAGGACAGCACGTCCCTGGGCATCTCCCAGGCTGGCTGCTGTCACCTGCCTGCCATCCCACTGCCAGGACAACCTGCAGCCTGGCACGGGGGTGTGGGCGCAGGTACCTCCACAGCCCTGCTGGGGCTAAAACACCTCGGGGTCCAGCAGATGCTGCCTTGGAGCCATCTGGAGTTACAGTCCTGCCTTTGCTAGACTTAGCTTGCTCAGGGCTGCCCAGGTTTTGCTGCTCTGTGCTGTGCCAGCTCTCCAGGAGGAGGAAAATGTAATAAAATCCGTGGTGTGAGGATCACCTGTGGTGGGGTGCATGGGCTGAGGTCAAGGCTTTCATGGGGCACTGATGTGCAAAGCAAGGACTCGTTTCTTCAGGTGGCTGCTTGTTCTCTGCCTTTTACAATCCTCTTAATGCTTTGCTTTCCCTTTGCCCATTCCCTGGGTATCTCTGGGGAGGAAAACAGGCGTGGTGAGCTCGGGGAGCTCTCCCTCAAGGCTCATCTTTGTGGGGGAAGAAGCAGTTAATGGTTGTCCGGGCCTGGCACTTCCCTCCAGAGGTTGTAACCTCTCTGTGTCCCTCTTCCCACCCTGCAGCCTGACCTCCAGCAGGTTGTAAGCTCTGTGTGTCCCTCTTCCCACCCTACAGCCGTGCCAGGCCCGGCTGCAGCTGCTCAGGATGTGGGGTGAGGACTGTCCACGCCGTGCTCGGGGCTGGAGCAGCAACACTTCCGAGGAAAAACAGCAAAACAACCCCCTGCATGTCCAGCTGGGCCAGCCCGGGGCTGGGGCTGCTTTGTGAGCATCCCTCAGGCACCTTCATCCTGCATCCCCTGGCTGGGATGAGCCTGGGGAGCTCCTCAGTGCAAACCTCTGCATTGAGACCTCACCACGGTGCTCAGTCCTGCTCTTGGTACCCTCAAAAATCAACAGCTGATGTGACAATCTGCAGGGAGGAAGACTGAGGGATGTGGGAAGCATCTGAGCATCCTAGTGAGGAAGGAGGAATCCTCTGCCCCACACCTGGTTGGATCCCAGGGGCTGGAGCAGGGCTTGGCAGGAGCAGGAGGTGAAGTCTGGTTGTGTCCTGGTCTCTCTTGTGGGGCTCGACCTCTCCTCGTTGACATATGCAAAACAAACTGGGAAGGAATTTTTTGCCTTTTCCAGAATCTGGGTTGTGGCAGTGAAATAAATCCTCAGAGCGTCCCTGAGTTTATTCCACGTCGTCCTGCTGTGTTGGAGGGAGCGTTTGTGTTTCTCAAATTTAGAGTATTTTATTTATTTAAAAGAGAGCGGGGGAGAAAGCCACAGAATTTGAGTTATTCATTGCAAATATTATTATTGGCGTTTTGCTCCTGTTGAGGGGGGAAAAAAAAAACCAACAAGGGGGGAATCAAAACATTTCACTGGAAAATACACCCTGGCTTTGTCCCACCCACATCTTCAAGGCAAAAATAAATATTTATTAAGAAATGGGTTAAAAACCTTTTTGTTGAGCATTGTTTTCTGGGAGCAGGGGTGGGTTGCCATATGCCAGAGCCCTGCCACCGGGCTGAATTTTGGATTTTTTAGTTTTTTTTTTGCAGGATGGTTAAGGAAAGAAACAACAGAGGAGCTGTGGGTGCTGCAGGGCTTTGGGGTGTGCCTTGGCCCTGCCTTGTCTGTGGGCTCTGTGTCCTGTGAGCATCCTGGTGCCTTTTCTGGGGGATTGTGTGTGCTCAGAGTATTCCCCGAGGCTCCCAGCTGCCTGAAATCCCCAAATCATTCCTGCTATAAATAACCCAGCAGTGAGACAGCAAGAGCTGGTGGCCCTTGGCAAGGGATTGAACAGGGCTGAGGTGATGCTGTGGGGACACTGAGGGGTCCCTGTGCCCCAGCTGGGCTCCTCCACTGAGCCAAAACCTGGGATCCCTCAAACCCCTGCTGGCCAAGTGCTGCAGGGACCTTCCTTGAGAGCTGGGTAATTAATTGGGCTCTAATTAATCCTTCTCTGGCTCTGATCCCCAGGTTGGAGAGGGGAGGAACTGGGGCTCTCCTCGCTCTGACCTGTGGTGTGGAGGGGTCTGGGCATTTCAGAGGGGTGCTGGGGGATGTGGAAGGATGTGGGCACTCAGGAGGGATGCTCAGAAGTGTCAGGGATGCTCAGAAGTGTGCAGGGATGTTGGGAAGTGTCAGGGATGTTCAGAAGTGTGCAGGGATGCTCAGAAGTGTGTCAGGGATGCTCAGAAGTGTCAGGGATGTTCAGAAGTGTGCAGGGATGCTGAGAAGTGTGTCAGGGATGCTCAGAAGTGTGCAGGCATGCTCAGAAGTGTCAGGGATTCTCAGAAGTGTGCAGGGATGTTGGGAAGTGTCAGGGATGTTCAAAAGTGTGCAGGGATGCTCAGAAGTGTGTCAGGGATGCTCAGAAGTGTGCAGGGATGCTCAGAAGTGTGTCAGGGATGCTCAGAAGTGTGCAGGGATGCTCAGAAGTGTGTCAGGGATGCTCAGAAGTGTGCAGGGATGCTCAGAAGTGTGCAGTGTCAGGGATGTTCAAAAGTGTGCAGGGATGCTGAGAAGTGTGTCAGGGATGCTCAGAAGTGTGCAGGCATGCTCAGAAGTGTCAGGGATTCTCAGAAGTGTGCAGGGATGTTGGGAAGTGTCAGGGATGTTCAAAAGTGTGCAGGGATGCTCAGAAGTGTGTCAGGGATGCTCAGAAGTGTGCAGGGATGCTCAGAAGTGTGTCAGGGATGCTCAGAAGTGTGCAGGGATGCTCAGAAGTGTGCAGGGATGTTCAGAAGTGTGCAGGGATGCTGAGAAGTGTGCAGGGATGTTCAGAAGTGTGCAGGGATGCTGAGAAGTGTTAGGGATGCTCAGAAGTGTGCAGGGATGTTGGGAAGTGTCAGGGATGCTCAGAAGTGTGCAGGGATGCTCAGAAGTGTCAGGGATGCTCAGAAGTGTCAGGGATGCTCAGCACTTGAGGGATGCTCAGTCTGCACGGGATCCATCCCAGCACTTCCCTAATTGCTCCCTAAAAGGCCCAGGTGGGCTCTTCCAAGTCAGTCGAGCTACAAAGCAATAGGGGAGGCAGCCTGGGTGGTTTTATTTTAATTGATTTTGTCAGGAGTTGCTGTATTTTATTACATTTAAAGACTAGACTCTGGAATAACTTTGAACGTTTGACACGCACACAAAAAGCAGCTTTCTGACATTTTCCTCTTTGCTTGTCTTTTATTTTATTTCTCCCCTCTCCTCCTCCTCAAAGGGAAGCGTGTGCCTGGAGGGAGGACAGAGGAGGAGGAGGGAGGAGCGGCTGTGTCTCTCCAAAGGCTGCTCCAACATCAAGGCAGCGCGAAGCGGATGAAATAATACTGCAAATAAGGATTTAAAAAACCCTACAGAAGGATCCCCACACATGCCAGCCAGCTCAAACTGCCAGAAGATTTTCAGACAGAAGCAATTTAGCCTGGGAAAATGCTCTATTGTTGAGATGGAAACTGGCTGTGAGAACTTGCCTTTTCTGACAAGGTTTGGCTTAGGAAAAGCAAAGCAAAGTCAAGGAAATCAACCTGAGTTTTTATTTAGAGGGGAGGGAGCTTTTCAAAATGGAGGGTGTTTTCTGAGATAAACAGGGAACAATTCCCTTGTGAGAAAGGGAAGAAAGGGCTCAAATTAAGCCCAAATGCAGCTCCTCTCCTTTGAAATTTTGTTTAACGTGGAGTTAAAAAATAATCCTGTTCAAACAGAGCATTGGTAAGCACTAAATGCTTGGGCTTTTCCCCCCCCCCTCTCTTTCCCTTTTCTCTTACTGTGATCCACAATAAAAGTTCCAAGGTTGCACCTTGGAGCTGTAATTCTGGTGGCAGCTGTGCCCGTGCCAGCTCCTGCCTCTGCACATCAGCAGGGGATGGATCTTGCCTCCAAAACTCCTCGTCTGCCCAGATGATACAGATCCAGGGTGGGAAACTGAGGCACGAGGGAGTGTCTGAGCTGGGAACGGGGCCCGGAGCGAGGGCGTGGGGTGGTTGTGAAAGCTGGGCTGGGATGGCAGCTCCACCGAGCTCCTCTGGGCTGTGCAGGGTCCAAAACCTCCAAACCCACTCCCCCCCAAAGCTGCTTTTTGGCCCAGGAGCAAAGGAAAGCTCCCAGGTGGGGTTTGTGGGCGAGCCAGGTGCTCCCAAAGCACAGGGCAAGGAAGAAACACCCTAAAGATTCGGGGAATTAAGCAGTAGGGTGAGGGCTGGCATCCCCTTCTGCTCCAGCAGGAGATGATCCCTCACTGTGGTCATTGCTCCTTCTTCCAAACCCTGGAGGATTTGATTTTTTGGTCAAAGACTTGTATTTTTGGGCCATTTTTGGGTGGTGTGTTTGGGTTTTGTCTGAGCCTTTCCCTGGATCCCATCAGCTGGAGGATGGCTGCAGAGCCAGGAGATAAAAGGAACAATAGTGGTACTGGGGACCAATAAAATGGTAATGGGATTCCCAGCTGGTTGTTACTTTTCATGGGCTCCTCTTTTGTGGAGTTTTGGCTTTCTTCAGCTTTACAGACTTGGGAAAAAAAAGGGGAAAAAATCCAGGGATGGGGGAGCTGAGGGAACCTCCTGTGATTTACAGCCCCCTCAGCTCCTGGAGCAGATCCTTTGTGCTGCCAGGAGTGAATTAGGGAGGGATGCCCCATCTCGTTTCAGCTGGGCGGGAAGGCAGAAACATTTGATTATTGTTTTTCCATTTCTGGCTGACAAGTGAGTGCTGGAGGAGAGTTGTTTTCTTTGGTTTTTTGTTTTTTGGTTTTTTTTTTTCTTCCCTTTGCTGTGAACTCTGTGGGCTGCTGCGAGACAATTTTGTTGTGGGCAGCGCGTCTCCTACGTGCCCGTCCCGGAGTGGCAGTGAGGCAATGGCAGTGGTGAGGCAAGAGCAGAAGGAGAAGGGCAGGAGGGGAGAGCTTCCAGCCAAAATCCAGCCTGAGACATGGAGGAGGCAGGAGAGGGGGTGAGTTTCCAGCCAAAATCCAGCCTGAGACATGGAAGTGGCAGGAGAGGGTAAGAGCTTCCAGCCAAAATCCACCTGAGACATGGAGGAGGCAGGAGAGGGGGTGAGTTTCCAGCCAAAATCCAGCCTGAGACATGGACATGGCAGGAGAGGGTAATAGCTTCCAGCCAAAATCTACCTGAGACATGGAGGTGGCAGGAGGAGGGGTGAGCTTCCAGCCAAAATCCAGCCTGAGATATGGAGGTGACAAGGTTGGGATGGAGGAGCTGAGTGAGGGATGATGAGTGGTGGCAGAGAAGAATTGTATCAGAGAGGCAGGAGCAGAGCCAGGGGCATCACATCGAGCTGGGGGAGCTGTTTGGCTGCTCCTGGGGGTGTGAAGGATGGGTGAGAGTGGTTTGCCAGTGCTGCAGCTTCCCTGCCCTGCTCCCAAAGATCTGTGTGCAGGTGGGGGCTCTTGGAAAAAGGATATCGAAGATATTCTGTACTGGTCATCCTTACCAGACTAAACTGGGCTCCCCTTCTGCCCCCAGCCCTTCTTTTTCTGCCCCGTTTGTGGGAGATGAGTGATTTTATCAGGCCTGGGGAGCTGTGGCTCTGCCTGGTGTGGAGGAGCCGTGGTCTCTGCCGGCGTGGAGCAGGCTCCGGGTCATGCTGGGGAAATCCAAAATCCCACACTGCATCCCATCAGTGTTGGGGCCCCTTCTGGTGACCACTCACACCCCACAGCAGCCCTGGGGTGGATGTTTAATGGTTGAGCAGGAAAAAGGGGTACCAAGGGGGGTACCCACGGCCTTTGAGGGACCAGGTGACTTGAGCGAGTTGAAAGCTGCTGTCTCAGAGCTCTGCACCTGCGTGACCAACCCTCCCTTGCTGACCTGCACTTGTTCAAGTGTGACTTTCAATTGATCATAAAAATCCAGCGTGATTCACAGCGTTCCTGCCCTGCAGCCTGCCGGGCTCTGTCTCTCAGCATTCACGTAGCGTGAGAGAGCAGATTGCCCTCCAGTTCATCCTGCTCAGCCTTAATGGGGAGCTGCTGCTCACTGGGGCTGCTCCCTCCACACACTCCTGGAATGTATTAAAAACAGTGGCTTAGCGTTTTAATTTCATATTTTTCCCCCTCAAATATATGAGGAAAACTCCTCTCCCGAGCTCGGGGTGTGGGGAGAAGGGAGGGAGGTGCAGCTCCCCGCTCCATCCCGGCGCAGCCCCCGCGTGCGTGCGTGTGGCTCACAGACAGTGAAATTGCACCCTAGAGTTATAAAGCAATTGTCTAGCTCAGCAGCAGAATGAGCATGAAATGGTGCAGAAAGCAACTAAATAAAATTGGGTAAGGCAGATGCATGAAAATAATGACATCTCTATCCTGTAGTCAGGCGCGCTCGCTCTTCCTCGCTGATAAACTTTTATAACAGACTTTGCATTTATTTTCCTGGGAAACTCTCCTGCCATGGAGATGTGTGTTGGTGGGGGGTGAGCCCCTGCACCCCCTCTCCTGTTTTTTTGGGGCTGTACATCCCTGTCCCCGTCCCCCCCTTCCTGTCTCCCTCTTCCTTGTTTTTGTTTTCAGAGCGGGATTTTTATGCTCAGTCAAACACCAAAGTGATAACCTTTGCGACTTCATTTCCTTTTTGGTGGCCGTGCCAGGCTGGGGGAGCCCTGTGAGCTGGTGGCTCTCAGAGTGGCCTCTCATGTCCCATGCAGATGGAGTGAAGAGATGCTTTCCTGCTTTGCTCTGGCTTTGGAGGTTTCTCCTTTTCCCTGGAAGGCTCAGGTTGAGCAGGCTGTTGTGTGGGGTTTGGGATACCACAGCAGGGGTGGAGCACCAGGTTGGTGCACTGGCTCTGTCGTTCCTTCTCCCTGGTGATGGCTGGTGACACCAGGGCCACCTGCTCCCACACTATTTATCCAGCTGGATGGATTAAAATGCTCCCAGTTTGGGCCTGGAGGATTGACTTCAGCTGTGATTCCTCCCCAGCCTTTCCCCTGGGCTCTGAGCTGCTGTCCCTGCTCCCACAGTACCTTGGCCTCAGCTTCCCCATCCACTCCCAGGAAGCTGATGCTTCCAACACAGTCCAAGTTTTGCTCGTTTTGTGCCAGGATCCCTGTGGAGACTGGGAACAAGCAGCTCCTCTTCCCACCCAAGAGGCCCTTTAGGTGACATTAAGGCTGTGTCCCCGCTGTCCTCACGCCCTCCTGCCTCTCATGGCATCGCTGGGCACTGCTCCACGTGCTTGTGCTGCCAGGGATGCCCTTTGTGGACAGGGCTGCCTGCTCTGTAAATGCCTGGATGCTTTGGAGGGCTCAGGACCGAGCTGCTCATGGATTCCTTTCCTTGTCTGCAAGGAAAAATCAGCCCTGGGCTGTGCTGGAGCCTGGGGCTCACCAGCCAGCGCCTCTGCAGCAGAATCTCCATCTCTGCCTTGGCTGTGCTGGGATGTGTCCCCGGGGTCCCAGATTAGCTGCTCCAGTGCCTGCCCATCACACGCAGCCCAGCGTGGCTCTCATGGGTGGGCTGGAGCTGCGTGTTGGCTGCTCAGCCCCGGAGCACAACAGCACAGGACACGGCGTTTTCCCCTCCTCCTGCCAAAACCCAGCTCCTCTGGAGCGAGGCAGAGCAGGAGGTTTCCCTGCAGGGATTATTCTGGCTCTGGGCAGCTGGATGCCAAAGCCCTGCCAGCTTTTTTTGCTGGTGTGGTTCCGCAGCACCGGAGCGGCGAGGAGGAGGAGCAGGAGGGAAATGCAGGCGTGCAAAAATCAGTGTGAAAGCATAAATCAGGCCAAGAGTGAAAGGTTAAAGAAATCCAGAGGAAGCAGAGTGATGTGTGTGATAGAAAGGGGTTTCCTGTACCTAGAGAGGCCACCCAGGCTCCTTTCCTGCCGGGGCAAACCAAAACTTTCTGCACCCCTAAGCAGATTGTGGTTGGCTGCTTGGGCACGCTGTGAGCCAGCCGTGCCAGCCTGGGTGTTAATGCCTTGTGCTTTACAGGCTGCCCTCCCCAGCCCCTGCCGTGGGATTTATTTATAGGATGCCCAGGCAGATCCTGGGAAGCGCTGCAGTTGGGAATAGGTCTCAGAAGGCAGGATGCAGTGACCTGTGCTGCCCTAAAATCCACACCTCTCCACTGCCAGCCTGGCTGGTTTTCTACACTGTGCTCCTCATCAGGGCCCAGACCTCAGAGGGGCTCCAGGAAGAGTTAAGGCTCCTGGGACAATTACCTGCAGGCCCCTATTTAAGCACTTAGGAAGGCTTAGCTGATCCCAGCTGGAGATAGCCTGGCCCCAGGCCAGCGGGTACCTGTTGTGTGCAAATGTGGAGCCTTTCAACAGCGGTTCAGAGCTGGGGCTTGCTGGCAGCAGGACCCCCAGAGGGCACTTTCGGGTGGCCGGTGCTGGCACCCCGAATTACACCCTGCTTGTAACGCTGGGAGACACGGATTTCGTTGGCTGAGGGGTTTTTGGCAGTTTTTGGGGCTGTGTTTTGGTAGCAGTGCTGCCGTGCCCTGCTGCTTTACCTTGGAGTGTCGCCCTCCTCTCCGAGGGGGAAAACCAGCAATTCCCTTCTGGCAGGTTGCTCCCTCTTTGTGCCTCACCTGTGGGGCAGGTTTGTTCTGTGGAAATCAGAGGCCATCAGGCTCTGTTGGGCTCTGGCTCTCGCTTTTCCCACTGCATTTTTCCGCCTGGGCTGGCTGAGGGGTGCTGGGCGCCGCTCCCTGCGGGCACCTGGGCGCTCCTCCGGTTGTCCCGGTGTTGAGCCATGGGAGCTGAGGCTGGGCAGGCGAGGAAAACCACGTCTGGCCGGGTTTCACAGCCTCTAGGTGTGTGCAGGAAATGTTGCAGGGCAGGGATTTCTTGCAGCAGGCCCTGGGTGGCAGGTAACAAACAGCAAGGTGCCCATGTGGAGCCCACGCACACGAGGGGAGGCTCCTCCTCTCAAGGCACCTTCCCAAAACCCTGGGGCAGCGCAGGGGATGTGGGGCTGCTCCAGGAATCCTCCAGGTCTCTTTCTTGGAGCAGTTGCATTTGCCCTCGGATGCTGGAAGGTGCAGCATCACACCCTGGGGGCACAGCTTGGTGGAGCTCAGCAGCACCCTGGGAATGGTGTTGGAGCCCCAAAGCTCTGTTCAGGGCTTTCCCAAGCAGGCAAACCTTAGGATACAGCCTGGGAAAGCAGTGCCGTGGAGGGTGAAGCTCATCCCTGAGAGCAGAGAGATGCTCTAGTCCTGCCCAAGGTCTGGGGACCCCAGTCCAGCCCTTTGTAGGGAGGACAGGACACACTGGGCTGGAGGAGTGCTGGGTAGGAAGGGGTGAGCCTGGAGCTGGGTGTAGGGATGTGCCTGCAGGGTGGGAGCAGCCGGTCCTGCCAGTTCTCCCAGGCTCTGGGAAGTCCCTCGAGCTGCAGTCGAGGCCAGGATGAGGTCCCAGGTCCCTTTCTGCCACTGAGGGCTCTTCCTTGGCTGCTCAGTTTTATGTCTTTGAGAGCACAGGCTCTGGGAAAACACCCAGAGAGCCTAGCCCTGGCTGGGAGTAAAAGCCAGCGTTGAGTGGGAAGGGAAGGCAGAGCCAGTGCACTCCTAATTGAAAGCACCTCCATAAGTGAATAAGGTAGAAGTGACTCTACAAAAAAAAAAAAAAAAAAAAAAAAAAAAAAAAAAAGCCAACCCCAATGCACTGAGCTGCCCTGTAATTGTCAGTGTGGAAATCACAGGCACATGAGGACTTGCAGTGAAGGATTGAATCTTCAGCCTGATTTCCAGAGCACAGGAAACGAGCTCCCAGCACTGGTTTTGGGGGTCCCGTGGACCTTTGGGCAGAGGAGCTTTTGGCAGGGTGGATTTTTGTGGAGCCTGTGGCAGGATCTGGAGCTCAGCACTGATTTCATCAGGTGGCTTCAAGATTGCGTCAGCTTAACCAAGGACTTGGATTGACCTGCAGTGATTTGCTGACTTTATTGTTAAGACAATGATGGGGCTGATGGGGAGGAGAGGGATTTTGGTGTTCTCTGCCTGGTGGTATGACTTGGAACAGCACTGGCAGCACTTGCCTAATTTTTCAGCCCTTTTTGCTTGGAAGAGGTAAAATCCTGAATGTACCTTGAGGGTTCATTGAGGAGAAGGACTTTCCATCCCAGCTCTTGGCCCTGTCAGTAACTGCAGAAGAAGAACATTATAAGGAGCTATTCATCATTGCAATTATTTTATTAAGAGAACACTGTGTGCTTGGGAGCTGGAAGAGATGGAGCTTTGGGATGTTTTCAGCATGATAAATACGGGTTGGTTACATCACCCAGCTTTTAAAAAATGGTGTGTGTCGTCCTGGTGAGAGAGGGTTTGCAGACAGCCTTGGAGAGGAGAGCCAGGTGGCTGTCTGTTCCCAGCAGGGACAGCAGTGCCACTTGTCTCTGCCTCGCCCTCAGGAATGGGGAGAGGAACCTCTGAGTTCTGCTAGGTGGGAATTTGATCCTGTTCTGGGCTGGACATGCTGGAATGGGCTCCTTGGGGGCAGGGACATCACTGTTCCCACATGAGGTGGGATAGCACAGCGCTGCTCCCAGAACGCTCCGTGCAGCCTCTCGCTGCCAAACCTCAAAATGCTCCTTTTGGGGCTGGTTTGCAGATTTCTGTCCTGTGCAGCTTTTTCAGGAGTCTCCCACTCTTGGTGCCACCTCTCCCTGCTGTGCCAGGGCTGGTGGCTGGTCCCTCTCAGGCTGGCACCTCCGGGTGCGTTATCGCGGCCGCGCGCCGGGGTAAAGTCCACCATGGGAAAATGCCTGGTGGACTTTTAACTGGAGATCTCTGGAGAGCCCAGCTTAGAAAAGCTTTAACTGTTTCGTGGCAATCTCTGCTGGAAGGTAGAGAGAGAATGGAGCAGAGGATGGGCTGCCCAGCTGGGCTCAGCTGCCTGCAGCACGGGATCGCTGGTGGCCGTGCCAGGTTGGCCATGGGGACTGTGCCAGCTGGTCCTGGGGTCACCACTGCATGTCCCCACCTCTCCACTGGTTTTGCTGTCATAGCCTCAGCTCTTGGCTCAGCTGTGGTCTCCCAAAATGCTGCTTTGGGCACGTAGGGGCTGCTCTGGGGTCACTGGGCTGTGCTCCTCAGGACACAAGCGGTGTCCCTGCCCTGCTCTCTCTGCTGCTGTGTGGCCTCAAAGGATGAACCCTGTGGGTGGGGAGGGATAGGCATCACTCTGCAGCGTCCTCACCTGTGGGAAGCTGCATCTGGAACTTGAAAGGAGCCTTGGCACTGCCATTTTTGCTGTCCCACACTGATTTTTGCCTCCTGTTTTAGACACCCGAGTGCCTGGTTGGATTTATTTCAGCATCTTCATCCTTCTTCCATTTGTCCTTTCCCTTGCTTTTGTTTTGCTGCTTTTTTTCTCCCTCCAAGGTGAGTCTTGTTTGCTCTGGGTGGGTCTGTGAGGCCTGAGCAGGTCCCCACTGCCACCCCAGCTGGTGACAGCAGCACAACCAAGCAGCCACCTCTCTGTGTCATGGGGTGATCGTCCCATTCTCGGTGGGGACAGGGCCAGGGCGTGCTCCCAAAGGGATTTAAGGAGGGAAATTCATGCCGGGTAGGATTTTTGTCCATGGAGAGCAGCTCAGCATGGGATGGCATCACTGGCTGTCCCTGCAGGCTCAGCTCAGTGGGGGAGTGGGGAAGCTCCCATGTGCCACCAGCTGTGCCCTTCTCAGTGGAAGTGATTCCAGGGTGAGAAATTCCCACTGTGGAAGCCTTTATTACCGGGCAGAACTAGGTTTGTTTTGTTTATCATCCATTTACTTGGCTTTGGAGGCATGCCCGGAGTTCTCCAATTTTGTGTGTGTGTGTGGATGTGTGATTTATTAGGATTCAGGGCCGGGGGTTCTTTTTTTTCTGGTTTAATTTCACTTCCTCAAACTGACAGGCCGTTTGAACAAACTTCTTTTGGATAATTTCCTCTATAGTTTTAGAGGGCCTCCTAAAAATAAAAAGAGAAAACATTGCAACATGGTAGATAATTAAAAAAATGCCCTGTCTGTGACCGGCCTGGGCCCTGATTTCGGTAACAGAGAGAGCTCAGAGGGTAGAAAAAAACATGAATTCACTTTTGGGGTGCTTTTGACAGCACTTCAGATGGCTGGCTTTGCTTGTTTCTCTGTGAGCTGTGATCCCAGGCACGCTTGGGCATTTCTCCCCATCCTCCTGCGAGCGCTCCATTAAAAGCACCGTGCGTGCCTAAACCCCTGCCAGCTCCCAGCTTTGGTTTCCTCTCCCCGGCTAGATCTGTTCCACAGCAGTCAGGAAGAGGGAGGAGGGAGAGGGGGAAAAAAAAAAAAATCCATTTAAGAAACGCTGGGAAATGTAATGGGAGCCTCCAGAGAGCAGGTAGGCGAGGGCAGAGCACCTGTAGCTGCCTTGAGCTGGGTTTGCTGACGGGTTCTGCCCGGGGTTTTTATGAGGATTTCGCAAGTGTGGGTTTCGAAATGGCTCACAGAGGGTTTGTGCTGGGTGTTCTCTGGGCCTGCGGTGCCAGGAGCTGCCAGAGAGCCCCCGTGGGGTCGGGGCAGAGCTGGGGGCACGCAGGGTCCCGGGGGGCTGCGCTGTGCCCGTGCCTGTCAGCACAGAGATTGAGATGAAGGAAAACTTCCTTTCCCACTGTCCTAGCTATAAAAGCATGAGAAAGAGAAATAGAGAGAGAGAGAGAGAGAAAGATTTCCCCCAGGGATCAGCAGTGATAAAAAGGCTTTCTTTTGAAAAGCAGTGAGAGAAAAGAAGTGTGTCTAATCCTCACAGAGAAGAAAGGGAGAACATCCCTCTGCTGCGAGCTGGGCGGGGGCTGCAGGGACCCTGGTGTGGAGGCAGCAGCCCTGTGCTCCTGCCTGGTGCAGAGGAATCCTCTGGGCAGGAGCAGAGAGGAATTTTATTTCCTGGGATGCATTTGGGTGGGCTTAGGGGAGCTGACTGCTGTGGTGCAGGGGTGTGAGGGCTGGGGAGATGCTGCTGGCTCATCCCCACGTTGCTCAATCCCTGCAGAGGAGCTCTGCTGGCACCCTGCGTGGGAGAGACTTGCACAGGTTTTCTTTCCCCTTTTCCCCTTGGCCCTGGGACTGGAAGAGGCTGGAAAGGGGAGCTGCAGCCCCGAGCCAGGAGGGATGTGTGTCCCCAGGGCAGCTATCCCAGGTTCTGCTGCAATCCTGGATCCCTTTTTCCAGGTGATACAGCTGGCCTGACTGGCTGTAACAGCTTCTTCCTTTATTTTCCCGGTCCAACCCTGTCACCATTTCTTCAGTGACAACTGCAGTGTCCAGGCTTGGCACAGGAGCTGCTCTGTCACCCTGTCAGTGGTGGGACAGTGGTGGCTTGGCTGCTGGTCCTGTGCTTGCCACGTCTGAGCCGAGGCCACCAGGGTGCTTTTATTGCTGTTGTGGTTGATGATTTATTTGCAGCTGCATCCACCCCGTCTTGTGACTTGATTAAAAATTAAAGCAAACAGAGTGGTGTGGTGTGGCTGCTGTGAGCCCAGGGTCCCTTCCCCAAGCCCTGTGGGGTTCCCAGCCCGTGGACTGGGAAATCCAGGAATGGGAGGGAAAAGATGGATGGCAGTGGACGGACCTGTCTGGCCAGGAGGGGATGGAGAGGTGGGTGTTGGGGTGGGAGCCATCAGTAGGATCAGGATCCTTTCACAGACTGGAGCTTGTGAATGTTTATTTGTATCTCCTTGAGCTGAATAATGGTAATCCCCGGCCAATAAAATCCTCATTAGGCTGAAATTAATGAGTTTATGTTTCAAAATACAACAAGACCAACACTCAAACCCACAACCCTGCAGAGGGAACTCCATGAGGAAGGGATGGGTGGATGGGGCAGTGGTGCCAGGGAGCAGCTGGGGAGGAAAACCAAGCTGGCACTGGGGTGTACCTGCTCCCTGCAGAGCCTGGTGGGCAGTGCCACAGTCACAGGGATGCTGCAGCATCGGGATGTGCTGTTGGGGAAGGATTTTGGAGACACCCAACAGCATTTTGCTGTTGGAGGAGCTTGTGCTATCTGGTGGGTGAGCATGGAGCATCCTGTGTGCAGGAGCCACATGGCTTTAGAGACAACACCTACCACGTCTCAGTGTCACTGCTGCCTCTGGGCTCTTCTTGTTGGCAGCAGGAAGCCAGGGCTGAGATTCTGAAGATCATCCTGGGATGTCACAGCCAAGTACCAGGAGTTTCTGCTCCAGCCTTTGGGGGGGCTTTGGCAGAGCCCACCGCCCTCTGCTTGTGCAGGGAGGGATCCAGTGACTCAGGAACCCCTCGCAGAGAAAGGGGAGCAGGAAGTTAGCTCACAGCTCTTGTGAAAGACCGAAGCTGGCTCGATACCTATAATTAAAGCGGGTGTCAAGGAATGAGGTGCAAATTCCTCAGGGGGCATCTCACCGGGAGGGAGAGCAGCGCCTGCTGCCGACCCGAAAGTGGCAGCTCCTCCCTGATCAGGGGCTGGGGAGAGGCTGGTGCTGAGCCCCCAGGGACCAAATGTGAGCCCCCAGCTCCTCTCCTTCCCAAGAGTAAGGAATTGATGTGGATGTGGATGGCAAGGCCATGTGTCCAGTCAGCACAGGGGAACCACTTGCATGGAGCTGTAGCAGTGTGCCTGGAGCTCAGCAGGGTGGTGGATCTGCCCTGGGCAAAAATCCTCCTGGGAAATATGTGGGATCTTACCAGGGACAGAGCTGGGCAGAGGGTGAGGTGGGTTTGGGGTGCAGTTTGGGAATTGCAAGGGAGCAGGGGCAGCAGCAGGTGGAGACAGTGATGGGGTGGGATGGTCTGGGGAGGAGACCTGAGTCCTCACGGGGGTTGGAGGAAACGCTTGGGGACCCATCCTGCTGGGTGCTGGCAGTGCTGCCGGTGCCACCTCCTTCCCCTGAGTGCCTGTGCTGTCCCCCAGCACGTCTGTGAGGGCAGGGAAACTGAGGCACGGGGCTGAGGTTGTGTGTTTGTTCGGTGTGAGTGCTGTGTTCCCGGCTCTTGCTCTGGTCCCTTCTTTTCCAGCCACTCCTCCCTACAGTCCCTGGGTTGGTGCCAGGAGCACGCAGCATTCCAGGGGGTCCCTGCATCCCCCTCCACACAACTCCCCAGCTCCATCCCCGTGGCTGTGGTGCCTTCCCAGCAAATGCCAAATCTGCTGAGCAGACGGAAAAACGAAAAAGAGGAAAAAAAAAAAAAACAACACCCTACCCAATAATATGAGGAAGAAATGTTGGTGTGTCCTGGGTGGATTAGTCGAGACTCCTTGCTGGATTCCTCCGAAGGGAGGTGCTGGTGCTGGAAGCCGGCCACCAGCCGGGCCTGCCGCATTTTTCCTGGATTCTCTTACCATTTGGGGACTGAACTTTAGTCTGAAAAAGAGGTATTTTTAACTTGCTTCTGTCTGAGGGTTGTCTCAGCTTCGGGCTGTTTGGCTTTGTCCTGGCTGAGGTGGATGTGGTGGGAGGTGGGGCTGGACCCTCCATCCCCAGCTGGACCAGGAGGAGGAAGCGAGAGAAGGAAAAGTTTGTTCTGACATCAAGAAAACCATTTCAGAAGGTTCCTCCTGCTTGGCCCAAGTGTGGAGCAATGGGAATGGTGTGTCAGGACAATGGCAGCAGCGATGGAGACATGGGCGAGCCAATCTGCTGTTGAGATCGCTGTGGAAAACAAGGATGACTATCTTGGGAAGGCCTCTAGCCCCAGCATGCAGGGCGGATGGGCCCAGCCACCACTGCCTTGGAAACAGCCATTGAAGTGTGCAGCATTCCTGTCTCTGGGGGCTCCTTTCCTTCCCTCCCTCCCAGATGTGGAGCTGTCACAGGACACTGGCACTGCTGGCCTCTGCGTGCCACCCGGGCTGGCCCTCAGCCACAGGCTGGGCTCAGCCTGGCAGGTGCTGAGGTTCTGCTGAGGTTCTGCTGAGGTTCTGCTCAGCCTAGAGCTGGGCTCAGCCTGGCAGGTGCTGAGGTTCTGCTGAGGTTCTGCTGAGGTTCTGCTCAGCCTAGAGCTGGGCTCAGCCTGGCAGGTGCTGAGGTTCTGCTGAGGTTCTGCTGAGGTTCTGCTGAGGTTCTTCTGAGGTTCTGCTGAGGTTCTGCTCAGCCATGGGATGAGCTCAGTGTGGCAGGGTGCTGAGGTTCTGCTGAGGTTCTCCTGAGGTTCTGCTGAGGTTCTGCTGAGGTTGTGCTCAGTCATGGGCTGGGCTCAGCCTGGTAGGTGCTGAGGTTCTCCTGAGGTTCTGCTGAGGTTCTGCTCAGCCATGGGCTGGGCTCAGGCTGGCAGGGTGCTGAGGTTCTGCTGAGGTTCTGCTGAGGTTGTGCTCAGTCATGGGCTGGGCTCAGCCTGGCAGGTGCTGAGGTTCTGCTGAGGTTCTGCTGAGGTTCTGCAGAGGTTCTGCTGAGGTTGTGCTCAGTCATGGGCTGGGCTCAGCCTGGCAGGTGCTGAGGTTCTGCTGAGGTTCTGCTGAGGTTCTCCTGAGGTTCTGCTGAGGTTCTGCTGAGGTTCTGCTCAGCCCAGAGCACTGCAGGGCAGGGCTGAGGCACGGTGGGCCCGTTGTTTATTGTAGGGTTGCCGGCCACAGCGGCTCTGCAGGGTGTCACTCGCTTCCCCTGCTCGGGGACAGAGCCTGCCCAAGCCAGCAGGACAATCCGGGCTGTGTTTTCATAATTAAAACAAATAAAACAAACCCGTACGTGGCGTTATTTACAATACGGGCTCGGGAAGAGTCGAGCTGAATATTGTTTCCTCGCAGAGTTTTTCCCTTTGTGGCTCACACACGAGTTTGTTGTTGTTGGCTGCTCCCGAGGCCGCGGTCTCGCGTGCCGGGGCTGCTGCCGGCCCGCAGCGGGCAGCCTGGAGGGATGGCATGGGGTGGCCAGGGCTGGGCTCTGCCCAGCGTGGGCATCCTGGAGAGCTGGTGTGGGGTGGCCAAGGATGGGATCTGTCTGTTGTGAGCATCCCTGGGAGCTGGAGTGGGGTGGCCAGGGCTGGGCTCTGCCCAGCGTGGGCATCCCTGGGAGATGGAGTGTCCAGGGCTGGGCTCTGTCCATCATGGGCATCCCTGGGAGTTGGTGTAGGGTGGGTCAAAGCTAGGCTCTGTCCATTGTGGGCACTGCTGGGAGTTGGTGTGGGGTGGTCAAGGCTGGGATCTGTCCAGCATGGGCATCCCTGGGAGTCAGCAAAGAGTGGCCAAGGCTGGACTCTGCCCATCATGGGCATCCCTGGGAGTTGGTGTGGGGTGTCCAGGGCTGGGCTTTGCCCATCATGGGCATCCCTGGGAGCTGGAGTGGGGTAGTGAGGCCTGGGCTCTGCCCACCTTGCTGTTGTGAGCCTTGCCCTTCTGGGATTATCCATGGAAAGCCACCTGGGAAGGGTGGATGTGTATGGCACTGAGCGTGGTGCTTTCCTGAAGGGTTTTTGCTGCTTGTGGGACTTGGTGCTGGCACAGCAGGGAGCTCTTTGGGCTGAAATCTTTGGGGTGAAATCTTTGGGGTTTCCTGCAGAGGGGTGGCAGGTGATTTTCCAGCAGAGACCAGCATCATGTGCTGGTTGTTGTTGCCTGCAGCATCCCTGGGAGACCTGCAGGGTCTGAGCCCTGGCAGTGCCACAGCACCTGGCAGGATGGACAGGGCTGGTGGGCTCTGGCTCCAGACTCCCACCCAGGGCTTTGAGCCAGAGTTGTCCTGGGGGTGGAGAAGGGGATGTGGGAGGGATGCAGCAGCAGCAGGGGTGTTGCATCCACCCAGCAGGGTTGGTGCAGCCTCAGGTGATGCTGGAGGGACATCCCTCACTGGGGAGGGGGATATGCCCACGGGTCTGTGCACGCAGGGAGGGGACGTGGATGTACAGCTGTCAAATTTTCACCCTGCTGCTTTGCGGCAGGATGGACAGGGAGGGCTGGGCTGCAGAGGAAGGTGGGCACCCCCCTCGTGCCAAGCTGCAGGCAGACACGTTCAGAGGGAAGCATATGGCAGGTAATCCAGAGCCAGATGGGAATTTGCTCCCGTTGCTCCTGCCCCCGGTGCAGCTCCTGCATGCACGGCCAGCCAGCGCTCAGCCTGGTGGCCACATCCCTGCAGGGACGGCCCCAAAGCCACCCCTGGGAGGGTGGGCAGGGTGGGCACGGCTGGATGGCCTCGTGCAGCCGTGCAGGGACACCCCGAGGGGCACTGGTGGTGCTGGGCACTGGGGCAGCCAGCTGGGCACGGGCTCTGCACGCACCGAGCTGGCTGAGCACACCAGCCCCTGCCTAGCGGGGCAGGGCTTAAAGCTGGGCTTAGGAGGTCAAAATCTGGCTAATGAGTTAATGGCAATTAATTAACTGCAGGGCACTTTGCAGATATTAACTAATTGTTGTGCTGTGAGCGCGGTCTGTGCCATTACCCCACCTGACAGGCTGAGGTGTGGAGCAGCCTCACGCCCGCGCTGGAGGTGAGTTAACACCCGGGCTGTGACTCCAGCCAGGGTAATTCTGCTCCTCTTGGTGTGGTGAGCAATCACCAGGGGCTGCAGGCACGGCAGGATCAGATCCCACCAATCCCTCTCTGTTCTTCTGTGCACCCACAGACTTTGGAATCTGAGCATCCCTCTGAGCTCCGTCCCCCGTGAGTGTTTTAGGGGGAGGCAGCTGAAGCCACGATGTTCCTGGTAACCACCACCCACGCAGGCAGTCTTGTGTCTGCTGGCTCTTCACTGTGCTCCCCAGGAGCTGCTGCAGCATCTGAGCATCCCCAGCACAGTGGAGAGTTTGCAGACAGAGAGAGAGAGAGGAGCCCTCCAGGAGCTCAGGCTCCTCACTGGGTGCAGGAGATGGTTTGGTGCAGGTGCAGCTATTTTTAAATCCCTCTGGACAGAGTGGTTTGGCCCCCGTGCAATTTCTGTTTGTTTGTTTATTTACTTCTTTTGGCGGCTGAGGAGTTTGTAGAAATGACTCAAACGTCAATTTATTTTGTCAGCTTTTGGGGAAGGGATTAAATCTCAGAGCCCCATTGTGCGAGCAGACCTAATTTTAGGCCTGTGATCTTAAAATAGAAGAAAGGAGAGGCAAAAAAAAAGCAATAATTAGGCGTTTTTCCCTGGGCCAAGGGAAAACAGGCCGTGAGGTGGCCCCGAGGAAGAGATGTGGCTGCCCACAGCCGAAGTCAACACTTTGGGAGGTGGCTGGAGCTGCTCCTGGCTGGCACTGGGAAAGGGCACAGCAGAGAGGTGTGGGGACAAGGTGAGGATCAACCCCCTGGTCTAGTGGCACATGGGTATTTGGAGCTTGGGCATGCATGGTGGGCATGATTGCTCATCCCACCCTGATGGCTCAGGGCTGGTCCAGATCCTGATGGAGTTCCTGGCCAGGCAAGGTGGGTCTTGTGTCCGCAGCCCCTGTGGCCATGTCACCCTGTGCAGGAGGTGGTCCTGGCTGGTCTCAGCATCCTTCCTCATCCACATGACAAAGGCAGACTGGATTGTCCCTGTGATGAGGGGACACAGAGGCCGGGTCCTGTTTTGTGGTGGGACTCATCCCATGAGCAAATATTCTGGTGATATTAACATACTTGGGATTTTCTAGCGAATCAAAGCTCTCCTAAGCAGTGCCAAGAACAATTCAGCAGCCTCCAAAAACAGCTTTCCCTGAGGATTACTTCTTCCTCGTGCCAGCATGATTGATGAGAACGGGTAGGTTCAGGTGACCCAGTCCAGCGTGACCTGATGGTCTCATCCCTGCAGCCCGGCAGGGATTGTGCCACGGGATCCCTGCTCCCCATGCAGCCCCTGGAGGAGGCTCTTCAGAGCCTGACAGCTTGCAGGGCATCTCAAAAACATCCCATGAGCTTGTCAGCACTGTGTAATCTCCTTTCTCCCTCCTCTCCAGGAAATTTCTTGTGAGAGTGTTGACAAAGTCAGAGGATGCAGGGGCAGCTCGTGGTCAGCTCTCTCCCTGAGCTCACCAAACCCTCCTGCCTCTGTCAGAGCCTCTCCTCACCTCTGGCAGCCTGGCTGGCTTGGAGAGGATGGAAACCTGCTCCTAATGACAGAGCAGGAATAATTCTTGCTGTTACCTTGATAACAAAACCAGCGAACGCCGCGAGCTGCCTTTGAACTGCCAGCAGGAGCAAAAATGCAAGGCATGTGCTTAGGGGAAGCTTCAGTCTCTGGCTGGTTTTGGGAGGAAAAAAACATACACAAGACTGTTTGCTTTTGCTGGAAACCTCTTTTGTGATGCCCCTCTCTTGGATGGCTCTGTGGCTTTGGACAGCTCAGGCTGTAGGTGGATGTTTGTGCTTGGAGATGTTTTTCCATATGCTCCTCATAGCTCCGCCGGCGGATTTTGCACATGGGCTGCAAGAGAGAGGTAGGCTGCTCTGATATCATATGATAATGTGAAATTAGCTCCACTTTACATAAATTGAGACACTTAGGTGCTTCTAAGCCTGGGTAGGGTGTGCTGGGGGTTCCTGCCCTCCTTCCCCTCTGCTGGGAAGGGAGGCAGAGCCCTGGGCTGGCTGGCAGCAGGATCCTGGATCTCTCTGTGCACACAGGGCTCTGTTCTCCCCTAATCCACTGCCAGCTGAGGGTGAATTCCAACCCGTGGTAGAAATTTAGGTCAAAGGTGCTTTTAGTACAGAGGAATATGATCAAATTAGGGCCTTTTGTGTTTGCATGTGTTGCTTTGGGTTTTTTTTCTGAAGGGACTTGCGTAGGCAGGGCTGCAGGAAGGGCTTGGCACATAGATGGGCAGATCCTGACCATCTGTAAATCAGGACAGCGCTGCCTGTGCCTGTGGCAGGGCTGGAATTTCAGCTGGAAAGGTCACAATTGGTCCAGAGTTGGTTTTCAGCCAGGGATGTGTTTCTGGCCCTGCCTGGAAGGGAGAGGTGTGGGCACAGCTGGCAGAGCCCCTGAGCCTGTGGTGTTTCCCCAAGCCCACCCCAAGGAAGGGTTGGCTCAGGGACTTCCCTGAGGCCTGGGAGGTGGAGGGATTAAAATTTTACCCCTTGGGAAAAGCAAAGTCACCGTGCTGGCTGTGAGCTGGGAGGTTTCCACCAAAGCCCCTGCAGTCCTGGGAATGGATGAATCCCCTGCCATCCTGCATCCCATTGCCATCCTGCATCCCATTGCCATCCTGCATCCCATTGCCATCCTGCATCCCACTGTCATTGTTCATCCCATTGCCATCCCTGCATCCCTTTCTTCTCCTGTGTCTCCTTGCCATTCTGGCCCCCATTTCCCTCCTGCATCCCATATCCCTCCTGCATCCCACTGCCATCCTTCATCTCATTGCCATTCTGCATCTCTTTTCTTTATCCTATGGCCCTCCAGATTCCCATTTCCCTCCTGGTTCCCATTTCCCTCCTGCATCCCTCTGCTCTCCTGCATCCCTCTGCCCTCCTGGTTCCTACTGCCCTCCTGGTTTCCATTTCCCTCCTGGTTCCCACGGATTTCCCTCCTGCATCCCTCTGTCCTCCTTCCTGATCTGTGCACTTCTCACTCGTGGTCAGGAGCAGGGGAAGAAGAGGCAGCTACGTGGCAAGTTCTCACTGTAAATACCCTAAACCCCCAACTTCTCTGCTTGTTTTTTTATGCTTGGTTCTTTCCTGAAGAAATCCATGAGTTGGCATTGCTGTCTGAGGCACAGCAGCCTCCTAAAACCTGTTTGTTTTCATTCTGACATGAACACAAGGTCTAAAATAAGCGCTGCAATTTCCAGGCCCCTTTGCGATTAGCGATAGGCAGGAATGAACCGTTCAGCCTTTAAATTAATTGTGCTGGGGTGCGTTGGTTTTTTGTGGATCTTTTTCCTTTTTTTTTTTTTTTATTATTGATGCATAATGTATGATGAGAAAAAGTGAAAAAATAATTAAAGTCTGAAGAGCGCTGCATGGATTCATTCATTATGAAATCTGGGTCAGCAGCCGGAGAAGGAAAACAAGGAAGGGGGGGCTGCTGGAGTGGAAAAACAGGACTTGAGAAGCGCTGCAGGCACGGCAGGAATGCGCGAAAGGCCCTTTGCAGGCAGCCTGGGAAATCCGAAGTTGCATCGTGGCTGCCCCCCGAGGAGGAGCCGCCTGCCGGGAATGGGAGGGGGATGCTGGAGAGGGGATTCCCTCTCCTGGCTGCTCCTGGCTGCTCCGCAGCCTGGGGTGGGGGCAGGCGCTGCTGTGCTGAGCCAGCAGATCCTGCCGAGGTGATGGAAGCGCCCGGAGAGGCGGAAAGGGCTGAGCTGGGGATTGGGGTTTGAGCAGTGTGATCCCAAAGGGCTGAGCTGGGGATTGGGGGTTGAGCAGTGTGATCCCAAAGGGCTGAGCTGGGGATTGGGGGTTGAGCAGTGTGATCCCAAAGGGCTGAGCTGGGGATTGGGGGTTGAGCAGTGTGATCCCAAAGGGCTGAGCTGGGGATTGGGGGTTGAGCAGTGTGATCCCAAAGGGCTGAGCTGGGGATTGGGGGTTGAGCAGTGTGATCCCAAAGGGCTGAGCTGGCTCAGAGCATCCCTGTGCCATGAACATCCCTGTGCCATGACAGTCCTTGTGCCACAACATCTCAGTGCCACGAGATCCCTGTGCCATCATATCGCTGTGCCACCAGTATCCCTGAGCACATTGCTCAGATTTTGGGATTTCAGCCCTTGCCTAGGACGCAGCTAATTGAATTGCAAAGAGTGTGGTTGAAACTTGGAGTCTTCCCCGCTGGCAGGAAGCGCAGAGATTTCAAACCGTGCTTTTGTGCTGGTTTGGGAGAAAAAGACAGGATTTTTGGAATTTAATTGCAAGATGGAAATTCCCCTCCTTCCTCTTGCTCCTTTCACAGGAAATATGGCCCAAATTGATCAGACTTTGCAAACAATCAGCGTTCATCCTTGGGAAATATTCCATCATTGGAGCATTCATCCTTGGGAAATAATTCTCTGACCCAGTCACATTAAGTGCTCTTCTGAGCAAGCACTCTCCATCCCAGTCCCCAGCAGGATGGAACTGTGATCCCAATAGGAGCTTTTGGGCTTTCTCTTGAAGCAAATATTAATTCAAGCAGTGTCAGGAGACCCTTCCTCTTGTTTTAGCCCACTGAACAACCACAGGATTGACGTGCTACTCCAGGGGAAGCCCTTTGGTCTGGCTTGTGCACACACACTGGGTTTTATCCCTTCTCCAAAGATCCCTTCCCTGCTCTCCCGCAGAGCCGCCTGCATCATGTGGGAACCATAAATAAAAGGCTGTTGAATTTAGCTGCCTGTGTTGCAGCAGTGAGGATGATACAATCCTGCGTGCAGCAGGATGGGATGGGTGTGAGGATGGATGGAAACGTGCATTGATCCCCCAGCTGCTGCCGTGCACATGGATCTGCCTTTCCCTCCCTGGGAACTTCCTGAGGTAGATCCAGCTCCGTGCAGGGGCTGTGGTGGTGACACGAGTGGCACAAACAGAGCTGGTTGAACCCTGGGGGTCCCTCCAGGGTCTGGATCTCTGGTGCTGCCTGTGGGTGTCCAGGAATGCACCCAGCCCTCCTTCCCTGGGCAGCAGCATCTCCAGCTGTCACAGTTCCCTCGAGGGATCCAGTTTCCCTCCCATAAAGACCAGCCTGATTTAGTTCCAGGCTGTGCAGAAAGGGCTGCTTTGGGGTGGGGAATAGAAGAAATGGTTGAACCGGAGATGCCGGGATGTTTTCCCACACGGTGAGCGGTGGGGGAACACAGAACTCGTGTTGAATGGGAGAGAAGTAATAACGCTCCTAATTTTCCTGTGTGATTTAATAAAAATGTAAATTGATTTCGGGTGGATGACTCACTCCGGAGGGTGGTGTCGATCAAGATTAATTGGTGGCTGTGTGGAACCAGTTGGGTTTTGTTCCCTCTGCTCAAAGGCAACTGGAATGGTTCCATGGTGATGGTGTGGCAGTGGTCTAGCTCCTGGGCTCCCTCATCCCGTTTGGCCACAGCATTTTGGGGCAGGGAATGGTGGATAAAACCATGGTGGCTTTATCCAGTGCTGGTGGATGAATCCCTTTGGGAACTCAAGCCCTGAAAACTGTCCTGGTGCCAACAGAGAGGCAGGTTTCTGCCCAGGACTCATTGTGGGGCAGGATTTGGCCCCATAGCAGGAGGGTCTTCCATCCTCATGCTCCTTCCAGGGTGGGTGAAAACGTGCCAGGACACTGCACTCTGACCCCAGTCCAGCTCTGGACACTAATGGATTACAAATAACAATAATAAATGACAGGAGATGGGATAATCTACCTACTGTAATGTTGTATTACCGTGGCTGTTAGTTATAGATTAATGTATAATTGTATTACATTGGCTACATATGCATAAAGCTCGTGCTGCAGGGCCTTGGCCAGCCTTTAACTCTCTGTGGTTCGCAAAGAAACTTCAGGGCTTTGATCCCACACATCCCAGGAGCTCTGTGCCAAGGCATCTCCTGTGTTTGTGCAAGCCAGGAGCATCTGTGCTGCCTCTGTGTGCTGCTGGAGCACCATCCCCATCTCCCCGGGCTGCGGGTGCAGGGATGCACTGCAGGGATACAGGAAATGCTGGCCACAAGGGATTTGTGCATTTTGCACCAGCAGGTGAGGGAAAAGTGGGAAATAAAGCCCCCTGCACCCCCATCACTTTGGCCTGACACCTGAGCAGCGCAAGGCAGGGCTCTGAGGGCTCCCCAGCAGATCCTTGGCGTGACCAAGACCCAGTTCTGTCGAGAGTAATGAAGTGCGAGCCCTTCCCTTCAGTTATTTTTAATGTGGTTCTGCTCAGGCTGGGCTAAATCCGGAGGAGCTGCCTCTTGTTTGCAGAGCCTCCCCCTGTGCCGGATTGCTGGGCTCAGGGTGAATTACTCACTGCTCTGGGGCTGGATGGACTCGGATCTGTTCGGTTTTGGGCTTGCCTGGCTCTAATGAGCACGGGTGCAGATGATTTTCTCGATGTTGTGACCAGAGTTGAGGGTTTGGGGACCCTCATGGTGCCTGTGCTGGGGCTGAAGTGTGGGGCAGGCAGAGAGGAGTGGGTTTCACCCTTCCAGGAGGGTTTTCCAGCTGAGGAGGATGGTCTCAGGGCTCTGTCCCTGCCCTGGCTTTTAGCAGCTCCAGCCCCACTTGCTGTGTTATTCCTGGGGACATCGATGTGCTCTTCACTTGTCCCATCCTTTGCTGAGCAGCCCCTGTGGGAGGAATTGGAGTGGGAATTCCTTCCCTGCTCCCCTTCCCATCCCAGTACAGCCCTCCCTGCTGTCCTGCCTTTAATTTTTGCTCCCTCTCTCCCTTCTCCTCCCAAGAGCGCGAGAAGCAGAGGCAGGAAACGTGGGCTGCTGCCAGATGGCTCGAAATGTAGCATCTGTAATACTTTATCAGAAGAAATTACGGCCCAATCACTCTCCCTGATTAAACAGCCTGGCCAGATCCTCCACGAGCCAGCTGGACAGCCTCACCCTCTCGCGACAGGAGGGGAAGGCACGGGAGCAGGGGACTTGGGGAGGATGGTGGCACAAGGAGGCTTGGATGGGCAGGGGATAGGGCTGGACCCTCCAGCAGCGGGGTGGGTGTGTTGCCACCTCCCTGGGCTCATCCTGTGTGGTGGCAGCTCCTCCTCTTTGCTTCCCATGGGCATCCATGGGGTATGGAGGTGAGCAGCCCTCCCTCAGAGAGCGAGGGAGAAGTTGATGTTTCTCCTCTTGTTGGTTTTCCAAATCTCAGCAAAACAGCACAGCCATGCCAAGCCACCCTGTGGGCTGCTGGCATAAAATTTCAAAATCCAAAATTTCCAAATCTCAGCAAAACAGCACAGCCATGCCAAGCCACCCTGTGGGCTGCTGATGTTTTGCTTTTGGAAGTTGTTGTGAACAGGCAGAAGGTGAGGGATGCTCCAAACCCCCAGGGCTGGCTGGAGCATCCCCCCAGCCCCTGCACCCCTCCGGCTGGGAGTGCCGTAGGAGCGCCTGGAAAAAGGGAGTGGGCAAGAAGGGAAACTGAGGCAGGGCGGAGGGTGCCTCTAGGACCTGGGAGGTCATCTGGAATGCTAGTGAGAGTTAGCTCCAGAGTTTAAGCCTCTGAGCAACCTGTCCTCTGGCTCACCCTGCCCTCGTGCTTGTTCTGAGCGCGGTGGCCAAAGCGCGGTGCTACCGGTTTCAATGGGCTTGGCGTGCGGACGGCTCTGCGATGAGTTCACCCCGGCTGGCTGGCAAAACGCAGGCATGGACTAATGCCACTAATTTCCACTAATGCTGGTGGAAAAATCTCCTGCTGGCGTGAGCAGGGGCTGCTTTCCCAGACTGCTGCGTGCGGGGTGGGGAGAGGCGGACGCGCCGCCTCGCGAAGGAATTCACGTCCAGGCGTACGGAGCTGTTTTCTTCCCTGGTTTGCTTGAAGTGGTGGCCAGATTTTTTTTCCTAAATGGAAAACAGGAGGAATCTGTGCTCTTAAGTGCGTGGAATTAGCTGTTGGGTGTAGGGAGTTTGCGGATGAAACGCATGAAAAAGGGGGGGAAGGTGTTGAGTGTCTGCGCGTGAGAGGGGGAGATCTGGTGTCTGAACGTGGCCTGATGTGGGATGCTTTTGGCCTGAGCTGTCCTGCATCCCCATCCCACATCCCTGCGCCTCCCTAGCAAACCCACAGGGACCCGGCCAGTTCTGGAACCTGCCTCAGGCACAGATGTGCTTTCCCCTGTCATCCCTCTGCCCTTGGTGGGGGAGGAATACTGGGCCCAGGAAAAACAGCAAAAAAAGCACATTTTCCACTCAACTCCAGTGGGATTTAACTGCAAGGATGCAGGTGGAGCAGGGCTTGGGGTCTCCCAATCTCCTGGGGCTTAGGAAGGCATGCAGCCATGGGATTCTGCATGAGGAGGATGGAGGAGCAGCTTCCCTGGATGCTGGAGCCTTCCTCCCTCGCCAGCCTCCCGGGGGCCTGGGCAGGAGGAGGGGAACTGTACACCTGGAGAAACATTATCCCTTCCCTTGCCCGTAAATATTTTACGAGCAGATTAAAAATTGAAGCCAAAATGAGCTCTGCCATCAGAAGAAACCAGCTCGGTTTCAAGTTCTGTTTAAGTATTTTTCTTTATAATGTAGCTGTGTCAATTAGAAAATGACATTGCTATTTAAAATGCTGTTCCGTAGCCCTCTTTAATTAAGGCAGCGATATAATACCAATCTGCTCTCATTAATGAATTTTTAACAATCAAAATGAGAGCTGAATGACGCACGGTTGGATTTGCAGCGCGGGTGTTTTCTCTGACGGCGCGGTTAAAGGAGCAGCGGCTGGAGAGGGGGAGAGGCTGCTCCTCCTCGGGCTGAGAAGCTGGAAAAGCATCTCAGCTGCTGCTTGGTGGGTTGGGAAGGGCTTCATCCCTCTGTTAGCCTTGAAGAATTGTCCTGGAGGGGGAAAATCCTTCTAAGGCTGGTGGGTGGCTTTGTGGGACCTGCACCGGAGAGCTGGGAAAAAGCAAAGATGCCCAAGTCCTGAGCAGAGACACAACTGAAAACAGAGATGGGAGTGGGGCTGTGGGCCCAGCAGCCACCTCAGGGTCACATCCAGCCTGCTGCACCATGTCCTCACTGCTCAGCCTCGCTGGGCATTCTTGGATCCCATCCCTGGCCCAGTTTTCCCCAAATGGGATCCCAAAATGTCTTCTGCTGTGGCAGCAAAGTGTGTGATGCAGTTTTGGGGTGTGTGGCCTTCCCACCCCAAATAAATCCCTAATTTCATCCCTTTTCCCCACAAAGTGTTTCTGTTTTTGTTTTGACAAGGCAGGGTAGGTTAAAGATGCTCTTGCACCTCAGCTCGTGCTAATTGTCTCCCATTGCTGGATCAGGAAGCTTTTTTTCCCAGTGGTTATTCTCTGGGGTTGCTTGGGGGGCTCTCTCCCCTCTGCTTCTTCCTTCAAGGAGGCAAAACAAAACCAGGAATTGGTTTGAATAATAAAAAAATTAACCAGGCGTGAAAAGCTTAAGCGTAATCATTTCTGTGGCCTGCTTTGATTTGAGTTGATATGATTTGTTTGCTCTCTCATCCTTCCTCCCCGTTTCATCTTCAGCACCCACTCCTTGCTCTGGCCTTTCCCTGACAGTTTGGGTATTTTAGGAGCAGTGTGTGCATGGAGCAGCATCCTTGGGATGCTGATGGAGCAGGGGAGCTGCAGGCTGGATCAATCCAGTGCTCAAGCCCAGAGAATCTGGGCTGGGGTGGACGTGCAGGAGGGATTTCTGCAAATCCCATCCTTCTCCTGGTGTCCCCCTGCTTGCCTGGGGCATGGTGACACTCCAGGTGAGCCACACCTGTAGAGAGTTTGCTTTGTAATTGTCACCAAAGTTTTGCTGTCACATAGTTTTGTGTGGAGCTGGAGTGACCAGCCCAGAGGGGCTGGAGCTTCCCCCACCTCCCTCCCCTGCTGGAGAGTTGAGCGAGTGGGTTGAGGTTTCCTGGCTGGGTTTTTGTTGCCATAGGGAAGAGAATTGAAGCCTGGAAACCATCCTGTGGGTGCAGGGAGGAAGTGTCAATGTCTAGGAAAACAAGGAGAAAATAGCAGCGGCAGCACCGCGCCGCCCCAGCCCAGCAGGAGTCGGGACAAACCCTCCTGGCAGATGGGAAAGGCCAACGGGGTCGTGCTTGGGGTCGTGTTTGTCCTTCCTGGCACTGCTGGCACTCGGGGATGCCAGCCAGCAAAGCCATGGCCCAGGAGCAGCCACGCCAGGAGCTCCAGCTCCATTCCCTTCCTGCAGGGCTGGGAGAGCCCAGAATGTATTCACAGCGAAAAAGCAGGGAATATGGGATGGTGTTCTCTGCTCTGATTTCAAGAGGAGGAGAGAGAGATGCAAGGGCGGCTCTGAGCTTTTGCCCAGGAATAGCCAGGGATCTGCTTGGAGGCTTGCATCCCATCCCACTGCTGATAATTTTGGAGCTGAATCATCTGCATTTCTGCTGCTCCCGAGACAGCGTCAGGAATATGCATCCCCAGGGTGTCAGAGGCACATTTTTGTGGGTTGACAATGGATCTGATTAAGAAAAAAACAACCCAAATGACATCTAAAGCCGCCAGCCTTGAAGTCTGGACTCCTGTTGCTCATTTCCCATTCAGACACTCCTAGGGACGAGCGTGGCCATGGCTGTACAGCAGGGTTGGAGCCAGCTCCGGGCTGGGGGATGAGTAAAACCCATCTGCAAACGCCGAGGAAGAGGAGGTGGAGGGGTGGGAGGTGCACTTTGGAGTGCTTTGGCTTCAGCCTGAGCGTGGGGGTGGCCCTGGTGACGCCGGAGCCGTGGGGAGGCCAGGAAAGGCTCCTGTGCTGCAGGGCAGGGAGCAGGTGGAGCTGCACTGCCGGTGCCCCTGGCCACCAGCTCAGCTGTGGGGTCACTGTGACCCTGAGCCAGCTCAGGGGGGTCAGCTGGCGGTCACAGGGCCTGTCCCCTGTGGTCCTGCACTGTCACAGCGAGGGCAGGTGTGCCCAGGCAGGGCATTCCCTGCTGTGGCTGTCCTGAGCATCCCTCAGAGCTGTTCCAGTGTCCATCAGAGCTGTTTCAGCATCCACCAGAGCTATTCCAGTGTCCATCAGAGCTGTTCCAGCATCCACCAGAGCTGTTCCAGCATCCATCAGAGCTGTCCTGAGCATCCATCAGAGGTGTTCCAGTGTCCATCAGAGCTGTTCCAGCATCCACCAGAGCTGGTTAACATGGTCTGTGCACCAGCCAGCCCCGGCCTTGAGGCACTGGGTGCTGCCCTGCCCTGCTGAGCACCTGCCTGGGGCTGGGGCAGTGCAGGGGCAGCTCAGCCCATCCTTCCCCAGCAGCAGGAGGAGAGGCTGGATGGAGCTGCTGATGCACAGCTGGTTGGCCCTGCAAGCAGCAGAGTTCTGGCTGCTCCCCAGCAGGCACGGGGGGACAGATTTCTCCGAGCAGAGAAATGCCTTTTGTCACCCAGCCTGGTGTCAGGCGTTGGCCACGGGGCGTCCTCTGTCACATCGGGTACTGCCCAAGTGGCTCTGCTGTCTGCCACTGCAGGGATGGCAGCCTCTGAGCCTTCTGCTCCTGGAGGGGGAAAGGGAGGGAAGGTTAAACCAGAGGACCCATGAGAGTGCAAATTGATTTTTAAGGGAACCCTGCAGGGAAGCTCCCCCACCTTGCTGTGGCTCTGCTGTCCCCAAAATGCCACTGCCAGCCCTCCTGGGTGGGCAGAGAGCTGGCTGTTTGTCACCTGTTTGTGAGCCAGGCTGCCAGGTAATCTCCTGTGCCCAGGACATGCCAGCTCATCGCTGGGATTGTCACCAGAGTTTCACTGGGGTGTGGGAACTTCTAGTGCCAGGCTTCTGGGTGGCTGTTGGGATTGAGCTGGAACACTGGTGTGCCCCACACCAACTTGTTTGTCCTTTTGTCACTTTTCTACCTGAGAAGTCCCTTTATTCCTCCTCCCGCTGATTTTCTGTCCCTGCAGCTCTTGTGGCAGAGGCACCTGGGTGTCTGGGACAGACCTGGCTCAGCCCAGAGGACGCTGCAGCTCCCCCTCCATCCTCTCACACCTGCTCTCTCCCAGCCAGCGAGTTTCATTAACGTACTAATTAGGGTTAAAGCACTAATTAGAGTGTCTGTGCCGTGTCCTTGGGAAGGCAGCTTGGCTCCTGGGTGCTAATGGAGCTGCTGTCACAACAAACACCAGGCACACGTGCTGCTCCTCACCCAGCCCAGCCAGCATCCCGGGATTCTCCTGCCCACACCATGGAACAGGAGCTGCTCCTGGCAGCATTCTCTGTCCCTGTGTCCCATGGCTAAGGCTGACTTTAAAGGGTGCTTTTGAGTATATTTTCTATTATTTAATATATTTTAGTAGTAAATTTTCTGCTAAGTGGTGCTTTGGAAGGTCAGACACGCTTTGTGAAGTCTGGAGGAATTCAGTGAAGTTTGATCTCCCCGCAGAGGGCTGCAGTATTTTTAATACCTCTCCTGCCCAACCTTCCCCTTCAAAATACCATTTTCCCCTGTAAAAATAGACCGGCGTGGCCAAACAGCCCCCAGATGACACTCAGAGCTCGCTTTGAGCTCAGAAGAAGCCTTGCAGCTGGACAACAAAACCATTTTCCCCTGCTTCTTTGGACTCTTGAAAAACCTGGAGGTCTGGGGCTTTGTTTTAACCCCGTCATTTCTGTGCCGCTCTTCTCCAGCGGGAAGCCAGGAGCCATCCCTGGGAAGCTGCAGGCGGGATTGCTGTTTGCCTGCACGGCACTTTCCGTGTCTGAGCAGCGTGTTCCTGTGTTGTCATGAAACAGAAGAACAGGATAATTAAATTGCCCTTTTCCCAGCAAAACGTTCCCGTCTCGGCTCCGCGGCGGGGCCGGGCTGTGGCTCGCTGCCAGGCACACATGCCTGGCTGCTGATGGGAGGTGTGAAAAGCACCAGGGAGGGGATGGAGTGCTGATTGCTGGGGGGGTTTGGGGAGATTTGTCACCCCCCTGGAAGCAGAGGCACGGCTGGCAGTGGGGGATGCCACCCAGGAGGGGTTCTGGGTGCCCCCGCCGGTAATTCCCAGGCTTTAAGCTGGGGCTGCTGGGATAATGGAGATATTCTTGTCCTTAAGCCTCTCAAGGGTTGCAGGTCTTAAAAAGGGCTCCGGCTGTCGAGTCTGCTGGGCTCAGGCTGGGCATTAGCGGGGTGGGAGCAGTGGGGCAGCCAGGACAGGCTCAGCAGGTGATTCCTGGAGCTGGATCAGTGCAGCTTTGGCGGCTGCTGTCACTGTTAGGGAGCGATCCTTTGGGAGCAGCCAGGCCTGTCGCCTCATCCTGGCTCTCCTGCCATGCTGGTCCCTCTCTGAGGTGTTGCTGCTCCATCCCAAATCTGTAACAAGCTCATGTCAAGGCAGAGTTTTGTGTTTCTGCTCTTAGCCAGCCTTCCTCGCCTGCTTTCTTCTCTCCTCTCCTCCTCCCTCCTCCTCCATCCCCTGGATCCTGGGACCCATCAGTGTTACTGCTTTGCCTTCAGCTATGACCCTCCAAGAAAGAGCTGGCTCTGCCCTGCCGTTGTCACCCCTTGGTGTCCCTCCCCTGGAATATTAACGCCACAAATCAGTAGTGACAGCCTGGGCTGGACACGCGGGCCGGGAGGAGGTGTCAGAGCAGGGGTGACACGTGGTGGCTTTGTCCTTCTCCTCAGGGCTGTGTTTTCCTTCCAGAGAGAGGAAAGCAGCTGAAGCCACCTTTAAAAGTGGAGAGATGGAAGGGTAGAGCAGCAAGGCTGGGATTTTCATCCTGCTTGGATGCAGGCTCCTTCCCACCTCTGTGTCCATGGCTTTCCTCCATCCAGCCGTGTCCAGCTTGGCCACTGTGTTTTCTTCTTGGTGAACTCCTGGAGCTGGGCTGGGAAGGAGCCGTGCCTTGTGGAAGTGTGTGCACCCCACGTTTTGCTGTGTGAGGAGCTGGGGAATTTCCGTGTTTGGTGGATGGAGGGGAGAGCAGATGTAAGGGGGATTACGGGCGGCTTTTTTGCACGTGTGTGTGCACACGTGCAGCCAGCCAGGCAGGCAGGGATGGGGGCTGTGTGGCACTCCTGAGCCTGGCACCCTCTCTGCACTGACAGGAGCGTGGGGGAGAGCACAGGAGACACTTGGGCACAGCTCTGGGGGCCTGCAGTGGTTGGGGACAGCACTGGGAATTGGCTTTTCTCTCTGGCTTATTCTGCTGAGGGAGCCACACAGGGGTGGGATTGCTGTAAGGGGAAAGGGCAGTGTGGGTTGTTGTCCATGGTGGGGGTCCTTCTGTGCCTCAGTTTCTCCCAGCAGTGAGTGAGGGAAATATGGAATGGGATGGCTGTGGCTGGCTGGAAGGTCACTGCCCATGCTGGGTGCATCAAATCGTTCTGAATCACACCCCATTGTGGCAAACAGCATCCTGGGTCATCCCATTGCTCCAAGAGCTTTGCAGAGACTCTGACATTCCCTGGAGAGCGGTGGGAGAGCAGCTGCCCACCAGCCTGTTTGGCTCTGGCAGTGACAGTGACAGCAGGGCAGGGAGCGGTGGCACCAGCAGTGCTGTCACAGTGAACACTTTGCTTTCCTCTCCCGCTCCCAGCGATGCATTCCCAAGGTTTTTATTTGAGCTGTGCCCCAGCAGCCCCCCGGGCCGGGTTTGGGAAGGGCCAGGGCAGCACGGGCAGGGCAGGGAGCGGGCACTGCTGCTGCAGGGCTGCCAGAGCTGACCTTCCTTCTCCACTGACCTTCATGCCCATCAGCATCAGCTCTGCTGCCTGTCCACGGCCAGGGATGCTGGCTGGGAGGCTGGGCAGCCATTGCCAAGGGGGCTCTGGGGGCTCAGCAGCACCCCAGGGAGGTGGGGGTGTGCTGGGGTGGATAATTCAAGGATTTTGGCTCGCTAACAGAGGTTAAAAGGGGATCTGTGGGATCTGTTTGGAGTAGCATTGATGGGGAGCTCTGCTGTGGTGCTGCTCGTGGGCCTCCCCTTGACATTGCCAAGGGGAGGGTGGGAGGCAGAGGGCTGTCCCCAGAGGAAATAAAGATGTAACTGGTGTGGAAAATCCATATGGGATTGGCATCCCCAGGGAAGCTGGGGAGGTCTGGGCACTGGGTGCTGCTCAGCCTTGGGGTGGGGGGGTCGGGATCCATGTGGGTGTCAGTGCACAGGTGGGAAGGCCAGGGGGTGGTCCCTGTTCCCACTGTTCCTCAGGGTCTCCCCTCTGGCTCAGAGGGTTCCTGGGGGTGTTCTGGTGTTACTGACTGAAGCTCCTTCCTGGACACCAAGGGGCTGTTCTGGGGGGGAATTGCCTTTTTTAACCTGCTCTTTGTGCCACACTGGGGGACAGGCTGGGGGGAGCGCTCAGAAATGTCTTCTTGGAGTCACAGGACACCCCTCAGCTGTCACTCAGGGTCACTGGAGGAGTTTTGGACCAGAGCTTTACCTGCTGCCTGCATGGAGGATCCCAGAGCATCCCTTGAGCTGACTTTGAGCCATCCCATTCCCACTGGTGCCCAGGGGATGCTGTCAGGAAATGGGTGACAAAACCACAACACCGAGGTCTCCCCAGTGCTGCACCCAAAGTTATCTCAAGCAACATCCCCTTTTGTTTTGGAAACATTAAATGAACCAAGCTGCAGGAATAATGGACTGAGCTCCCCATCAGCTGGATTACAAATGAGAAGAACCATCAGCCCAATTTCCATGGGCTGCCAGAGTGGAGATGTGCAGGCCTCCTGGATGAATTCATCAGTGCTTTGCTGCTGTGGTCCCTGTCCCTGCCCTGTGTCACCTGTGCCAGCCCCGTTCTGGCCCCTCATTCCAGCTGGTCTGAACTCAAGTGATGCTCCAAGAGACCCTCCTGGTTCCTGTGGTTCTCCTCTTGGACCTGCTCCAAAGCCCATCCATGTTCCTGGAAGCCATTCTGAGATTGCTCTCTCTGAGAAAAGATTGGTTTGAAAAAAGTGTTGAAATACCACAGGAAATGCTGTTTGTCCAAGACACCTTCCTCAGTCAGAAATGGCAAAACCCCCTGATTTTGGATGAAAGTTTGCTTGTCCTGGGCTTCAGCTCTCTGAAGTTTCTTTCAGCCAGGATCTGGGCAGAGTTTGGGTGTGAAATGGATGCTCTGGAAGGAGCTGCTGGGTGCTACTGGCATGGAGTGCCTCCTCTGGGAGAGGGAGCCCTGGTGGTTCAGCAGTGGATGGGAGCCCATCTCTGCCTGGTGTGTGACAGGGGCTGGTCCCTGCAGGTGCCTGGTGGCAGGATTGTGTCACCTTCATCACTGCTGGGGAGGAAGAGGAGGTCACAAAGTGAGCCGGGCAGGGCCCAGCAGCACCCACTGCTCTCCTGGCTACCTGGCGAGGGGGCCGAGGCCTCCCTCTTGGAGAAGAGGAAAAAATAATAATCTGCAAGCCAAGAAGCTGGGAGCTGCTGGGAGCGTATTTATCACGGGGAAGAAAAAGGCTCTGTTCCCTCTCTGCACAGCGGCTGTTTATCACACTCACAAGGGGATGGAGAAAATGTTCCATTTGTTGGGTACAGCCGGCAACCCACACAGCGTATAAATTAAGGGCTTTTACATGCAGAGTTCCCGAAATAAAACACACACACACACACACACACACAAAAGAGAGAGGAGTTTTGTGCCGGCCCCGGCGCGCTGCCTCTCCCTGGCCGTCCCCGCGCCCCAGCCCCGGCCCGGCGCTGGCTCCCGTTCAGGAATTCCACATTATCTCTGAGCGTTTCCAGCTTCCTCAGCAGGGAACAGCTCTGCTTCTGTCTTCCTGCAGCCACATCTGGAAAGTGTTAGGCCGGGGTGTCAGCTGGCATGCGCTCCCCCCGGCTGGGCACGGCGCGCTGGCTCCGACACCCTGCCCGCCTCCCTGCCCGCTCCGTGCCCTGACGCTGCACTCAGCCTTCAAACTGCCTGCCCCACAGGGCTGAGGGGATGAGTTTTCTCTGCCTCCCCTTTTTTGGAGAGTTTTGAGGGAGTTTTTGTAGTTGCTGTGAGGAGAGAGGGCTTCAGGGACTTCCAAGGGTTGACCTCTGCAGGGATGCTCTGCTGTGGTCAGGGGTGCTTGCTGTGGTCAGGGATCCTTTCCTCAGATCAGGGATGCTCTGCTGTGGTCAGGGATCCTTTCCTCAGATCGGGGATGCTTTCTTGTGGTCAGGGATGCTCTGCTGTGATCCGGGATACTTTCTTGTGATCAGGGATGCTCTGCTGTGATCAGGGATGCTCTGCTGTGGTTGGATGCTTTCCTGTGGTCACGGATGCTCTGCTGTCATCAGGGATGCTCTGCTGTGGTCAGGGATGCTTTCCTGTGGTCAGGGATGCTCTGCTGTGGTCAGGGATGCTTTCCTATCATTGGGATGCTTTCCTGTGGTCCCCAGCTCTGGTGGGGTCCTGCTGTGCTCCCTGTGCAGACCCTTCTCTTGGCACCTTTTTGGAAAACTCACTGCCTGCTCAGGGGAGTTTTCATCTCCTGGATCTGTTTCTGGACTGGCACCCGGAGCTGTAGCTCAGCAGGGATGTGGTGCTGCATCTGCTGGAGGCTCGAGGGTAGAGTTTGTGGGAGGTGAAACCTCTGTCATTCCCCAGTGCTCTGGGAGGTGTCTGGGGAGGTTCTCACTGCGCTCTGCTTGCTTGTGGTGCCTGTGGGCTCATCCCACTGGGATTTCTTCATTCATTAGGGAGTACCTGGGGCATAAAGACATTTGGCTGCCAGCATCTCAGGCCCCCAGGAGAAATCCCCACGTGGTGTGGGCACATGGAGATGCCCAGCTGGATGATCTTCAGGTCTTTTCCCACCTGATTGCAGCAGGCCAGTTGAGAACGGAAGAGCTCCCTGCGACATCCCGGTGTTTTAGGGTTCCCTTTGTGGTCCTTGGGGGATGTTGGTTGCTTGATGCAGGGGTGGGTGACACTGGAAAGGGCTTTGCAGGTGTGATGGGTGACATTGGAGAGGGGAAGGGCTGTGCAGGTGTGATGGGTGACATTGGAGAGGGGAAGGGCTGTGCAGGTGTGATGGGTGATGCTTTGCAGGTGTGGTGGGTGACACTGCACAGAGGGGAAAAAGCTTTGCAGAATGCAGGTGGTTCAGGGACTGATGTGCCCTTCAGAGCACGGGACATGGAGAGCTGATGGCTTGTTTTCCAGAGGGGATAATGACAATGACCTGGAAGCAGTGCCTTAATGACCTAATGACCGGCGTGTGCAATGCTCAGGAGGGTCTTTGGCAGGGAGGGATGTGGAAATGCTTAGATGTGCCCTAGCCAGAAAGGGCTCCCCTGCTCCCTGACTTTTTTCCCTTTTTTTTTTTTCTCCCTTGCTTTAATCCTGGCAGCCCTACCATGATGGGATTTTAAAACTAAAGCTAAAAAACAAAACAAAACAAAACAAAAAAGCAGCCCAGAAAAAGAAAACAGGCCTTGGTTTTATAGACCCTACGGATGCATCCGGCACCAAACTGATCCCAGATGCAGCTCCACTGTCAATAGTGTTACACGAGGGATCAATCCCCTTCATTGTTTTATGTGGCCTCTACAGCATCATCAGCTAATTAAAGCTAATGGGTCCCAGAGCAGCACTGACAGCATCTGATCCTATCAGCTGCACAGCCTTTCTCTTGAAGGGCCACTCCAGAGCCAGATCCTGCACTCCAGACCCTGGCAAAAGCCTGTATTGACTCGGAGGATCAGGCTGCAGATCAATGGGAGCTGTTGTTAAACAAACACCGCGGGATTAATGTCAGCTCCGCAGGGGGAGGAGGTCGATGGCTGCTAATTCGAGCGGGGTGGGAGGGAGCGAGGGGACAGCGGTGACAGCGGTGACAGGGCGTGCAGGGGGACAGGCCAGACTGTGAAAATGCTCCCCGTGTCTGTGGCAGTGTCTGAGCGTTTCCCAATCTCGGGTTTATCATCACCCTGGGCTGGAGGCTGTGCTGGACAGGAGCCCTGTGGTGTCCCCAAGGGCATCAGAGGTGCCCAAATCCCTTTGCTGTGTGCGTCAGGGGCGGCGTGGTGGCCTTGGACTGTCCCCAGAGAGGACAGGGACCCCTGTGTCCCTTCTACACGCTGTCCTTGGCATAAGCATCTCCCCCGTTGTGGTGGACCACTAAATCTCGGGCTTCTGCTTTCCTTTCTCTTGTGGCTCCTGCTGTCCCTTGGCTGGGGATCAGGGATGCCCAGGGATGTGGCTTGGGAGGGTTTCCATTCCCACATCGAGCCACCCTGTGCTGCAGGCAGTTTGTTTGGGACTCTCCTCTTTTTCCCTCATTTTTTCTCCCATTCCTCTGTTGCTCAGAAAGTCTTTATCCCATTTCTGCAGTAGCAGAGCTGGGGAGGGTCAGTCCTGCAGGAGCGACCCTTGCCTTTGGACTTTTGTTCCTTCACTCTGCCCATGATTTTGCTGGGAGGAAAAGCCCAAGGAAGCCTCCTTCCCACCAGCACCTTTTCATCCACCGTCCCCTGGATCCACTCGTGCTGCCACTCTGTTATCCAAAGCATTCCTGCTCTGCTTAGTGGGAAGGCTGGAGCAGCTCTTTGGATGCTGGGCTCAAAGCAGGAGGCAGGAACGCTCCCGGAGCTGCTCCCAGCTGACATCTGGGAGCTCGGCACAGCTCCGGTGTCAGCGCAGCTGAGAGCACAGGAGGTGGGAAGCCCCAGACACCTGCAGCTTGGTTAATAAATATTTATTTGGAGGTGGCAAACACTCTCCTGGATGGAGCCAAGTGAGCAGAAGGAGGATTGCAGGGGAGCCACGGGGTGTGCTTTTTTTGGGGGTTTACCGTGGGGATGTCGAAAGGAGCAGCTGACAAACCAGAGGATGTTGAAATCCACATTCATTTCCCTGACGCGGCTGCCTGACGTCAAGGCAGGCAGGAAACGTCCCCCTTGGCAAGAGAGGGCTTGGCACAAGGAACCCTCATCCCGTGGGGACAGTGGGAATGTGGCTGGGGGCTGGTAAGATGTGACGGGAAGGATCAGGAGCCAGGAGGATGCCAGGTCAGGGTCTGGTATAAATAATGAAAGGGCTGAAGTTTAATTGTTCTCTTAAAAAGGAGAAATGAAGGGAAGGCAGCAGCCAGGGTGATGGTTCTGTCACCTCGCTGTGACTTGGGGCTCTGGTGGGTGATTTCATGGTGCTGGGAGCGGGGACTGGGTGGATGCCTCGGGCACTAACCTTGGGGAAATGGGAAAAACTGCTTCTGGTCCATCTGTGTGTGGTCAGGGGAAGGGAAACTTCCTCTACTGAGACTTTGGGCCATTCTCTCTATCTCAGACCAGTGTTTAGCAGTCCAGTTTGATCCCTCTGGGCATCGGGGCTGCCCTGTGCTCTTGGCAGCAGGGACAAGCCCATCTCCCGTGGCTGTGCCTCCATCCCTGCCCTGAAGCTGCTGCTGGGCCCTGGTTGCAGCAGTGTCCCTGCAGCTGCAGACAGTGCAGGAGGAGTTGTGCAGCCCATGCTGGTGACTCACCGTCCTCTGGCGTCGCAGGAAGCGGCTGGTGCCACGCGTGGGCAGCAGGGCAGTGCCCTGCCACATCCTGCAGCAGCTCAGCTCCATGCCAGGCTGGAGCAGGAGCCCGGGATACGGCAGGATGTGGGTGTTAAACCCCCTTGGTGCCTTGCAAGGCACGTGCTGCCAGCCTGTGATCTGGTCTGTGGCACACTGGGATGCTGCTCTTGCGGTGAACACAGCCACCGAGGGGTTTTGGTCTCGGTTTTGTTTGTGCCAGGAGATTTTGTTTTGGGGCTCCACACTTAGCAGGTCTGCAGGCACCAGCCTTGTCAAGCTGAAGGTTTGAGGAGAGCTCTCCTGGATGTTCTTGTGCATCCTTGCACCCTGTGCTGACATGGAGTGGGGAACCTCCAGTGTCCCCACTGCCCCTTGCTCAGCCTACCCTGTGGAAATGGGTTCAGCAAAGCCAAACCTCAGGAACCTCCAAGCTCTGGAGGAGGCTTTACCCCACCCAGGAGGCAGGGTGTGGACAGAGAGGCTGCTGAGCTGCTCCGCTGTCCTCTGCCCTGTGGGGACGTGGGGTGGCAGTGGCAGAGCTGGCAGCGATGGAGCAGCAGGGACCTGGGAGATTAATAATGGAAGCGCTGGCATCCGTTTGAGATTAGCGAGAGAAAGCTCAGTGCCCATCTCGCCCAGCATGTAACTTTAATGCCGAGATAATGAGCAATGATATTTATTTGTAAGAGATCTGGAGATATCGCTGCCCAGGGAGCAGCCAGGAGCTGTCAGAGCCCTCTCCAGCCCCGCCGTGGCTGTTCCCAGCTGTAACCCAAGCCCTCCCCTCCTCCCGGCTCACTTTTCACGCTCCAGCTCCGTTCACCGAGCGGGACACGTGGGCTCGTGGGGAGCCCTGGCTAAGATTTGCTGAAGCTGCTCGTGATTTGGGCTCTTGTGGTGAGGAGGTGTTGGTCTTGCCAGGGGAGTTAGGAGCAGCCCCTGGCACCTGCAGGTCAAGCTGGCAGGACAGGGTTTAAACCCGTCTCAGAGCCTGCTCCCCACGCTGTCCCTTGGAGCGTGGGGATGTGCCCAAGGAGGATGTGGGATGATCTCTCATCAGCTGAGCTGGAGAGGGGAGGGTGCTGTGGAGAGCTTGTGAGCAGGTGCTTTCCTCCACCGAGCCCCTGAGATTTTGGGGCTTTTTTGGTGAGTTTGGGAGCAGACTCCCACTTACCTCTTGGCTGGGTCCATGGGGATGTTCAGGCCAGTGACGTGTGCTCTAGGGAAAAAGTTGTGTCTTGTGGGTATTTAGTCTCCCTCAGACATCCCCCAGGATGGGAACAGGGCTGTTCCTGCTTCCCTATCCCAGCGTGGGTTGGTCTGGGAGGGCTGAAGGATGCCCAGCGTGGTGTTGTGTAACTCTCCAGCAGACAGGCTTAGGCTGCCTCTGGCAGGTGGGTGTCCCTTCCTTATTAAGCCATCCCTGGGGTAATTAGTGGGTTAAAGCCTGATGAGATAATGCTCCATTATTTTTGTGCTATTGGGGGATTAGGAGCAGCGGGGATTTCTCAGGGCTTTGTCTCCACTCGGGTCCTGGGCTGGCTGCACGTTTGCGAGGGGTAAGAGCAGCTGGGCATTCCTGGCACCCTCATTCCCGGGGTGCAGAGCCTGCCACGGGGGGCTGCTGGTGCACAGGCTGTGCTGGGAGAGATCTCCTGTGACTGCTGGACCAGCCCCATCCATCACGGCGCTCCAGCGGAGCGAGGAGGTGACACTTCCAAATAAACAGGGAGAGGTGGGTGGTGCGCCAGCCCAGGGCATCCCTGGGGGGATTCTCCCGTGATTTATGGCCGGGACGAGGCGGGGCTCTCGGCTCAGCCTCTGGAAGCTGTTTGCTGTCACACTGCCGTGGGGGCTGCAAGGACAGACATGCCCCGTGTGTCACTGCGGTGACACGAGTGGCTCCCAGGCTGCCCCCTCCCTTCCCGGGAGCCTGGCCAGGGACAGCCTCAGGATGCTGATGGAGCTGGCCTTCAGCCCTCTGAGAGTCACAGGGATGCTCTGGTGAAGGGGTTGGGTGGCTGAAAGCAGGAATGGAGTGAAATGTGTTTAATGAAACAGGGCCTGGCTCAGCAGGGCTCCCCTCCTTGTGGCACCCCGGCTCAGCCAGCCCCGGAGCCGCAGGGATGGAGCTGGCACTGGAGCAGGGAAGCAGGCAGGCTGGACGTGGGCCAGGCTGTGCACTTGATCCAAACACAGCTGGAGCTGATCTGATGAAGTGAGAGGTTAAGAAGAGAGCATCTGTTATCTAAAGGGGACACACAGAGGGAAACTGTAAGCTCTTTATTCCCCCCCACCCCACCCCCTCTGTTCAGTGCATCATCTTGGACTTTATTTCTTTGATTTATTAAGGAAGCCTGCGCTTCCGGGGCTGTAATTAAGTGCCACTGTGTGAGCTTTTGATAGTGCGTGGATGATATAATGGCTCGCACGGCTGCCGTCTGCTCAAGTGCTTCAGGACCGAGATAACACGAGCAGGGATCCCTTCTGCACATCAGGGAGCAGGGCTGAGTCACTGGCGGGGTGACAGAGGAGGCAGGGAGGGATGGGGAGCCACTTAGCACCGAGGTGGGAGCAGGGTTCGGGGGGGCATCCCTGACCCCGGCTGGAAGGAGTTCACATCCCCCTGGGGAAGTCCATCAGAGCATCCTTACAGCTGCTGGGGGCTAAACCGGCTGCTGCCCCTCCACATGTCCTTGTTTCCTCTCAGCTGTGCCTTGTGCTGGAGGTGGAGAGGGCACCACAGAGCCTCAGCCAGCTCCTGGCTGCTCCCTGACCCCGGCTGGAAGGAGTTCACATCCCCCTGGGGAAGTCCATCAGAGCATCCTTACAGCTGCTGGGGGCTAAACCGGCTGCTGTCCCTCCACATGTCCTTGTTTCCTCTCAGTTGTGCCTTGTTCTGGAGGTGGAGAGGGCACCACGGAGCCTCAGCCAGCTTCTGGCTGCTCCACAGAGCCATCCCGGGGCTGTTTTTAGGGTAGGCTCTTGGAACAGTTGGTGTCAGCATCCTCAGCATCCTGCAGGTTTCCCTCTGCTGCCGGAGGAGTTTGCTGGCAGAGCCTTGGTGTGGAGCCAGGGGCTGGGGAGTTTTGGGCAGGAGCAGTTCTGCCAGCCTCTGGAAAAGGGCCAGGCAGACACAGCTGGAGGTGTCACGAGGGATTCACTGGAGCTGTGTCACCCTGTCACCCTCCTGTCCCTGCAAGGGGTCCCCTTACACAAGGTAAGGCCCCCAGACAGGGTGGCATTTCCAGGCAGGCACGCAGTATTACTGTAATGCCAAGGGAAGGGTCTGTTCACATTCCTGCCTGGCACAATGGGCTCTGATCATGGTGTCCCTGTCCCTGTCGGTGTCCCAGGCCACGCTGGGACCTGGCAGTCTCTGCTGATGTCCCTGGCTTTCCCCCAGGGCCCAGTTCTATTCCCAGGATGGCTGCTGAGCCTCCTTCTGTGCCCAGCCTCGCTGCCCCTCAGCCACGCCTGGGCTTTAGGCAGATAGAAATTTCTTTTTCCTGTAAGGAACATTTTTGATACATAAGCAGGATTATTTCTGTGGCTTGGCCAGCGGCCACAGGAGGAGCGAGCTCAGGGCCTGGAGAAGATTTCGGCTCCTGGCTGAGGGGGGAGGAAGAGGAGGAGGAGGAAAAGATCAAAAAGCCCAACCCTACGTGTAAATAAACTTAAAAATAAAAAAGTGACAGAGATTATTTGCTGCTTAATGAACTAAAATGTCCAACCTCCCACCGAGCAGCGACATTGTTTATAAACTACAGAAAGGGCTTTATTTTAATGGGCAGTAAATCCCATTCATCCCCAGCCCTGGCAGTGCGGAGCGTGCGGCATGAATAGGCTGCTCGCTCCCGTGGCTGCTCCAAGGGGTGTTTTTTCCCCCCTTTTCCCATATTTGCTCTTTTCCTCCTTTTCTCCTCTCTCCTAATCCCCACCACCGTGCTGATAACGGGGTTATCTGGCCAGGAAGAGAGGAGGAATCCGTCCCTGTGCCTCGGCATGTCACATCCGCTGGCGTTTGTTTATTCATTTAAAAACGCTCCCCCCTCCCCGTTCTGTCCCTGGGTGGCAGCTGGAGAGTGGCCCGAGATAATCACAGCCTTATTTTTTATTTATTCCTCTTAAATAAAGCCTCCTGTAGCCTGCAGGCAGATTGTGTCCAGTTGCCCCCATCCTGTGCTCCTTACTCTGCGAACAGGGAGTGGTGGTGCTTGGAGCAGAGCCCCAGTCCTACAGCTGATCCCACTGAGGATCCCTTTCACAGGGAAAACGGTGGGTTTGGTGTGGGGACAGCCCCACTGAATGTGGCAGTGGGGCAGGAAGGACCTCAGGCAGCAGCCAAGGAGTTGTAGGCAGGAAATGCAGATCAATATTCTGTCCTGGGCAGAGCATTGTGGAGAATAAATACATGGTCGCATTCGTGGAAATGAGAGCATCTGAGATGGGGATGAGGTTTGGGTTAAAAAGTGATGGCAGTTATTTCTCCAGGTTTGGAGCTGGTCAGGCTGGGCAGAGCACGTGGCTGTCAGTGGGAAGCAGGTTGATGAATGTGGATTGGGGGATCTTGAGCCACTGGGAAAAGCTGGGAGCTGGTACCCACCATAGGAGATGGAGTGTGGTCAGGTCAGGTGGGAATTTCAGACGTGCCTGACTTGCCCAGCACCTCAAAAAACTCCTGGCCGTAACTCATAGGACAATTTACTCCTAAGGCAAGAAAGAAAATAGTAACTTATCTATTCCTGCTTGAGTTTAATATCCATAATCTGCCATTAATCAAACCAGGGCTGTAAGATCCTTACTGAGGCCTAATCAGTGCATAATGGATTATCTACAGGAACTAATAAAAGGTAATTATCTATGCTTTGCAAGTTCCAATTACTGTACTTATATGATCAATTAATTCTTGTAACAGTTTCCCAGGTGGAATTTGTGTGACAACACGAGGCTGACTGCAGGCAGAGGCTCAGTGCCTGCCTGGCTGCAGGATGCCAGCAGGGATGCCAGCAGGGATGGCTTGAAGCTGAAAGAGAAGAGATTTAGAGGAGATATTAGGAAGGAATTCTTTGCTCAGAGGATGGGCACAGGTTGCCCAGAGAAGATGCGACTGCCCTGGAAGTGTCCAAGGCCAGGTTGTACAGGGCTTGGAGCACCCTGGGATGGTGGAAAGTGTTCCCTGCCCATGGAGGAGGTGGGACTGGATGAACTTTAAGTTCCCTCCCAAGCCAAACCAGATCCTGTGCCGTGGAGGGCAGCAGATGCTGGTGGCAGCGATGTCACCCTGCCAGCACAGCCACCCCAGCACATCCCAGTGCCTGCCCTGGGAAAAGCCAGCTCCGTGCAGGGATCTGAGGGACAGCGAGCCCACCCTTTGGTGGGCTTTCAGCCACGCAGGGTGGTCCTGGCCCAGCCAAAGCCCCTCTGGCCTGGGTTATTCCCTCCCTGGAGCAGGAGCCCAGCGCGGGGTCGGCGGCCGCTCGGCCCCGTCGGTCACTGCACGGCCCAGGGGACATTGCCCCGAGCTCAGCGTCACCTCGGGGACCCCCAGTGCTCCCTTCCCATGCCCCCAGAGAGGCAGCTGGCTCCACTCATCTCCTGCTGCCTGTCCTCGGGTCCCTCTCTGCCTTGCAGAGTCGTCGGAGGGTCTTAGAGGAGGAGGAAATATTCCAGCAATGTCTGTGCAGTGTTAGGGACGGCTTAAAGTGACAATAAATTTGAGGCACTTTACGTGTCCACCCCGAGCCCAGCATTGTTGTGGGTAATTTGAAGCAGATTGAGGCACATGGCAGATCTGAGGGTTCTTGCAGGAGCTGGGATGGAGGAGGAGAGGAGCTGGGGAATGAAGGAAAACGCCATTCCTGTGCTGCTGGGTGGAGCCTGGAGCCAAATCCTCCCAGGCTGACCCTGGACACCTCTCACAGTGGTGACTGACTCATGACTCAGCCTCTGCTTCTTCCTTCTCTTTTGGGGGAGTTTTTAATGTTCTGGAGCTCAGCAATCCTGTGTCACCTTTTGGTGTCCTGCAAGGTCAGGATGTGTTTTGGGCTCACTTGGATTTGGGGTCCCATAGCCAGGTCCTGCCCCTGAGGTGGCATGGGACATGGGATGTGTCACATCATCCCTGTCCAATCCCTATCCTATTGAACCAGACCCTTCTTGGGAACCCAGGTCTGAGGGTGTTTGGGAAGGTGTTGGATGGGTTTAATGAAGTTCTCTCAAGATTTGTTCCAAATCTTTCTGTTTGGTTTGATTTCAGCCTTTGCAGAATTTCACATCACGGCAAAGGAGCAGAAACCAGAAATTGTTTCAATACAAAACTTGGGTTTCTTTTTTTTTTTTTACAAAAACAGCTGTTGACATGGGATCTTTTGAGAATTTCCATTGTTACTTCCCCCCAACATGAAATTAATTCATCTGTGGAAGTCCTTTTTCTGGGAACAGTCCTGGTTTCATTGACATTTTCAGTTAACACGGAAAAAACCCAAACCCACAAAAAGGAAAAAAAACAAAAAAAAAGGAAAAAACAGCCCCCCAAAGCCTTTCTTAAAAAAAGAAACTCCCCAGCTCTCCCAGTGCCTAGGACACAACCACTGCTTTGTTCCCAGCATGGCTGATGTTCCCAGCTTGCTCCAAGCTGTTCTGCTGGATGGAGCTGATGGAGCTGGAGGGGAAGGGATGTTTCCTCCTCTCTGCTCCAGTGGGGAGGGAGCGCTTTCCATGCTGCTGGAGATGCTCCCACACACAGCCCTCAGCCCCAGCCTCTTCCACAGCTGCTCTATTCTCCTTTCTTTCTTTTGTTTCATTCCTCTTTTATTTTTTTTTCCCCTTTCCCCAAGCAAGCCAACACAAGTTCCTTCAGACATTCCCCTGCAAACTATTCTCCCACTCCCATTGCCCCATCCCAACTTCTGCTCCTGTTTTCTTGTCTTGGCTGGATGTCTGGGCTGTAGGGACCGAGTCTGGGCATGCCAAATCCCCTTCAGTCCCATTTCATACCTTTGATTCCAGCCTTTAGCCTCCCCTGTGCAGACGTGACTCCCTGCCCATGGATGTGCCCACGTGGTGCTGGCAGTGGGGTGCGGTGGGTTTGGAGCTCAGGCTGATTTACACCTTTCTGGGACAGCTCATCTTGCACTGAGTTCCAAAATCAGCTTGACAGCGAGGTCACAGGCTCGGGCAGGTGATGCTGGCCAGGGCGCTCAGGCTCCTGGTGCAGGTGCTGGGCTCAGCTGTGGCTTCCTGAGCAGGAGGACAGGGATGCCATGCCTCACCCTGGAGCTACCGACCCCCAAATTCCCTGCTGGGTAGCTGGTCACAGCTGGGTGCATGAATTCCATACCTCAGATTGCACTAATCACAGGTCTTGCTTGATAAAATCCCCACCAGCCCCCTCTGACAGGGTTGTGAAGTGTTGTTTCACAGGGATTGTGGTTTCTGGGGGGAGCTGCTGGCTCTGGCAGGTATCGAGTGTGACCAGTGCAGATCTCACTGGGAAATGCCACCCTGGGTGACAGGGAATCGCTGCTGAGGAGCTGCTTGGCGGTGGGAAAGGCTAACAACTGTTTGTCAGGATTAGGAAGCGTGTGGCTTGGCAAAGCCTGGCTTAGCAAGGGCCGATGCAGATAGACACGTGTTCCAGACCAGATTTGTGTTTGTTTGCTCGCTTTGTTTTAATTTGAAACTGAACCCTCTTCCCTGTGGTTAGAGCCTCCCAGCTAAGCAAGTTTTAGCACAGGGAAGTTGCTCAAGGAAGGGAAAGGATGCTGGATGAGGCGTGAAGTGAGAGCAACCGCTGTTACCACAAATGCTTCCCAACCTCTGGGAACAAAACCATCACTTCCCAACCTCTGGGAACAAAACCATCACTTCCCAACCTCTGGGAACAAAACCATCAGGGGTTTTTTGCTCTGTCCTCTCCATTCGTCCCCTTTTCCAGTGCATTATTTCCTAAGCTAACATTGCTGCTTTTATTATTCCTGCTCATTGTTTAAATGGCACCAGAGGTGTGCACAGCGTTTTTCAAATGCTGGGGAAGAAAATGACCTTTCTCACAGGGGGGATTGTGCTAATTTAGGTGATTGTGGTAGAAATAATTAAGGCTGAGAGGGACAGGGAGCACCACAGAGTGGTGTCAGAGCAGACGGGTGGCCTGGAGCGAGGTCCTTGTGCCATCTTTCACCTGGGAACAGGAATTCTGAGCTTTGGGAATGTGGGTGATGGGAGAGGCATCGTCTCCCTCACACAGCTCTTGTACCAAAGGCTTCCGAAAGGAGAGGGAAAAACAATCCCAGGCTTGTGGCACCTGGTAATGCACTGACCCAATTGTGCACTGCTGTGTAAGGGGAGAGAAATTCCTTCCTGACCCTTGGGCTCATCAGCCCATGCCCTGAAGCATGAGATTTGATTTTCTTTATCTGGCTTTCCATAATTGCAGATGCTGTGGTCGGTGCTCCCTGTATCCCACCCCTCAGAAGCAACATCTGCTGCCTTTAACTCGATGGACCTTCTCCTCTGGGACTCCCATCCCGAGGCTTTGCTGGGAAGTGCCTGGAAGGAGGGAAGGATTGCTGGTTCCATCAGCCTTCCCAGCGCTGGTGGCTCAGCTGGGGAGGGCAGGTGTCCCCATTGCCACGGATAAAGTCCTGAGCGTTTGGGATTTCTGTGGGTGCCCTGCCAGAGCCCATCCCAAAAGAGTTAAAAGCCTCTCTCCCCTTCCAGCCTGGGGAAGTGGAATTAGTCACAGCCCTCAGGAGAAGTGCTGGCCAGGTTATAAAAATGACAAACGAGCAGAAATCAATAATGAGGTTAGTGTTTTCTGGGAATGCCAGGCACAAAAGGAAAAATGCATCAGCACGGGTGGCGGTGCTGGGATGGGCTGCCCTGTCCCTGGAATTGTCCCTTTCTCCTCCCCATCATCTTTGAGTCTCCCTGGCACCTTCCACGGTGGGATGGCTCTGCACACCAGCACCTCCCTGGGATTTTTGGTTCCTCTTGGAGCAGATCTTGTGTGATTCCAGCTCCCTCTGGGTGCTCCTTCAGCATGAGGCAGCTCTGGGATATGGGAAATCGGGGATTCCAAACGGTGCCGCCGGGGAAGTTGAGTTTCAGGATACAGGGCAGCGTTCCCACAGCAGAGAGGGAGCATTGGAGGCCACGTTTCCTTTTCCAAAGGGACTTGGGCATGTCTGGAAAGGAAACGGCTGCCTAATTAGATGGCTTGAAAATCTTTACCACTGCTTGTTACAAATACATTCATCATCCCCTATTGAAAGAACCACGCTGCAAAAATGAAATTATTATGATTGTTATTATTTATAGTGTAGATGTGAATGAGCTGAATCCCGTCCTGGCCTGGGCTGGGTTCAGAAGGTGACCCAACCTCCCAGTGCTGCTTCTTGGCCCTGGTGTCACCTGGGTTCTGTGCAGCCATAAACCTAATTTGGGATGTCTTGGGAATTTGCAGCAGTGCTTTAAGGTGGGCAGCTTTAAAATGTGTAAGAGAGGGGAAAAAAGTGGCCCAGGGGTGTAAATAAGAGATGGGAGTGAGGGGGGTGATACCTGGCAGAGGTCAGTGAAGGGTGGGAGTGGGGAAGGCTCGGGTGACAAGGGACTGAGCTGTTCCAGGGGAGCAGGAGGTGTCTGCACAGCATTCCAGGCTTGGTGGCTTTTCCCAGGGTATTAACACATTTCTCTAATTAATACAAACTTCCTTAATCAGCCTGGGATTCTGGTTGACCTGGCTGGGTGTCTGCTTCCTCCTCTGGGATGTGGTTTCTCTTGGAAGCAGTGCCTGGTGCCTGGAGCTCTATCACAGCCATGAAGAGCCTCAGGGATGGGTGGCAAAATGCAGATCTTGATCTGTTGTGGCCTGGGTGACACCCAGAGCCTGAGGAGCTGTTGGAGAGCAAGGGGTTAATGGAGGCTGAGGGGGATGGATACCTGGGAAGAACTCCTGTTCCTCCAAGGTGATCTGGGACACTCACACTGCTCATTTTCAAGGCGTTGTCTCTATCACCACTTCCCAGCTGGAATTAGTAGGGCCAGTTGGACAAAGTGGGCTCAAAGCCTCTGATTCCAAGCACCCCAAGAACTCCTCAAACTTAAAAAAATCCCAGAGCAAACCAATCCCACCCCCTCACTGCCTGGATGGAGTGAGGCAACACTGCGGAGTGAAGGATTCCCACTCCCTGTCTGCCATCAGCTGGGCAGGGAAGAGGTGAGCAGTGTCCTGCTGGGATGAGATGGCCCCCAGGAGTGCCATGCTGGCATCTCTTGGTCCCACAGGCAGCTGCCAGCACCTGCCTGAGGCACAATTCCACGTGCCATGGCACGTCCAGGCTCTTCCACAACCACGGATCCGCGGAGCCGCGCCGGTGCGCGGCAACCTCTCTGCCTTGGGTCCCTGCCAGTGCCGAGAGCTCTGCCCCGTGCTGGTGGCACTGGTCCAGCCCCCAGGCTGATGAGGTGGCTGCCAGTCCTGGTTAATCGTTTGCCAGGGAGCGCTGCCGGGGTGTTTCTGAATTCCTCTCTCCTATGGACACGCTGCGGTGCGCTCGGCTGTCGCGCTCTCGCCCCGAGCTGCTGCACCGAATGTTTTGCAACAGAAAACCCCAAACCACATGAAAGCAGCCGAGTTTCATATTTCACTGTAACCCCAAATTCAGGTTTGCCAGGAGTTTCAGTAGTTTTACGAACCTTTCCCACGAACCTGCAGTGAGAGCTGTCGTTGGGCCCGGTTTTGATGCAAACCCAGGTGTGACTCGGGTGGCGTTTGAGGTCTGTGCAAATGTGAAATCCGAAGGGTTTTGAGAGGAAGGAAGGAGGGAACCCAAACACACGTCAGGGCAGTGCTTGCAGAGAACCCTGCACACATCTGGGGCCAAGCTGTCATTCCTTGGGGACCCAGAACTGTGGCACCCATATTCTCAACACTGTTGGTTGGTTGTTCTTGGGGATGCTCTGAACCAGCTTGGCAGCATCACCCCCAAACCAGCTGCTAGAATTTGATAAGTGCTGGTGCTCCGAGCATCCTGGCTCTGTGGACTGACCCGAGGACCTTGTGGCAGCTTATTCTGATGTCTGCCACCTCTGGGGCTGCTTTTGGAGTGGCTATGGGTTTGCTTTAGGAAAAACTCAGTGAAAGCCAGCGGTGTGCAGAGATGCTCCAAAAAACAAGCGGGCAGCTTATTCTCGTGTCTGCCACCTCTGGGGCAGCTTTTGGAGTGGCTATGGTTTGCTTTAGGAAAAACTCAGTGAAAGCCAGCGGTGTGCAGAGATGCTCCAAAAAACAAGCGTCGGGGTGGGGATGGGGCTCCCTGTGAACCACGCCTGGCACACACCCAGCCCTGCCTCTGGATTCTGTGTGTTATTGGATCCGCCCGCGGATCGCTTTTTCGGCAGCGCCGGCTTTCCTTTCTCCAGCAATTTCCTGAAATAACGTTAGGGAAATGTGAAAATCTTGAACTTTTGAACCTCCCCAGAGGACGGCAGGAGGAGGGGACGCCCGCCTCCTCCCTGACGTTTATTTTGGCTACAGGGCCTGGGGATGGGGAGGAGGGGGCTCTGCAGGCCGCAGAGGAGCCGGAGCAGCGCTGCCCCTTATTAATTAATGACTTTCTCATCGGTGGGTCACGGAGGCGAGGAAGGCAGAGGAAGTTTTCTTTTGCTGGCAGATGCCGGGGAGAAGGGGAGTGCCTGGGCTGGGTGGTGAGGGCAGGGGGTGACACTCGGGGTGATGGATGGGGCCGCGGGATTTTCACCGGGCTCTGGACACGGGCAGAGAGGAGCAGAGGAGGGAAGGGGGATAGGCTGTGCCTGGGAAGTACTTTTCCCTCTGATGAACTTCAGAGGAGTATAAATCACTGCCAGGCTGCAGCTGCGGAGCATGTGACGCTGGCAAATTAATGGGCCTTCGGAAAAGCGGCCATCGCATTCCCCTCCGGCCTCTTAAAGGCACCGCCGGCCTTCGCAGGGCTGGGAATGAGGAACCGGCGGGCCAGGGCTGGGCTGGGGGAGCCTCATGGTCCTGCTGTCCCCTGAGTGTGCCCATGGAGATGGACTGGCCCATGGAGATGGACTGGCCTGAGCGCCCTGTGGTGCTCTCCGTGGTGTGCTCGATCCATGGTGGAGCTCATTCCATGGTGGAGCTCAATCCATGGTGGAGCTCAGTCTGTGGTGGAGTTCAATACATGGTAGAGCTCAATCCATGGTAGAGCTCAATCCGTGGTGGAGTTCAATCTGTGGTGGAGCTCAATCAGTGGTGGAGCTCAATATATGGTAGGGCTCAATCTGTGGTGTAGCTCAATCCGTGGTGGAGTTCAATCCGTGGTGAAGCTCAATCCATGGTGGAGCTCAGTTTGTGTTGGAGCTCAGTCAGTGGTGGAGCTCAGTCTGTGGTGGAGCTCAGTCTGTGTTGGAGCTCAGTTTGTGTTGGAGCTGTCAGTGGTGGAGCTCAATCTGTGGTGGAGCTCAGTCTGTGGTGGAGCTCAATCAGTGGTGGGGCTCAATCTATGATGGAACTCAATCCATGCTGGAATTCAGTCCATGGTGGAGCTCAATCCGTGGTGGAGCTCAATCCGTGGTGGGCTCCTGCTGTGGGCAAACAGGGCCGAGGTGCTCCTGGGACTGTGATTTTTGGGTACCTGGTGGGGTTTGGTGTAGTGGTGCCTCCGCTCTGCTCTCACATACTCGAGTTCTCTGTACCAGAGTGGAGGATGGAGACAGATCCAGGGCCAGCCAAAACCTTGTGTCTGGAGTGTTGAATGTGCATCAGAGATGGCTGAGGCCTTGCCTGGGGGCAGCAGGGTGCTGTGGTGGGGTTTCTTGGATCATCTTTATCTTGGTGGCACCAAGAGGCCACCACATGTCAGGGCTGGGCATTCCCAGGCATCCTATGCAAACACCGCCTTGCTCCTCTTCCTCTCTCTTTAAAGCAGTGGTGGAAGAAGGGGAGAATCCAGTGCTGCAACTCCTGCCCAGAGCTGCTGGAATGTGGGAGGGGGAGGGAGCCGAGCCACCAGCCCAACAGTTAAAAATTACTAAATACTTCCCTAATATAATTAGGTTTCCATGCAAGCAATTGCTTTAATTGCCAGAGGGATGTGGGGCTGTGCGGGGAGAGCCAGGCTGGGCTGGGCTGGGCTGCTGCTTTGGTCGGTGTCTCATGTTCTACTCCAGCTGGAACAAGGGATTTGTGGGGGGAAAATATTCCCAGGGATGCCCCAGTAAGGATTCAGCTAGGCCAAAAATAAATAAAAGTGGACATGGTGGGGCTGGAAGCAAGTGGTGGTGAGCAGGACCAGTGGCACCCCCCTTGGATGGGTTTGCTGGAAGATGAGCTCAGATTCTACCAGGACATGCTGCAGTTTAAATTCCTGTTTATTTTTTAAGTGCTGTTGGAGCAGGGAAAGTTATGCAGGCAAAAAAAAAAAAAAAAAAAAAAAAAAGCCCAACCAAAGCAGAGCCCACTCTGTGATTTACGTGGTAAAGGAGATAAGTGGGGATTTAAGGAGAAGGGAATATATAATTGAGACGAACGTGTAACATGAGCAGGGATCCAAACAGAGAGATTGTAATCAGAAGTGTGAGGAGAAGCTGGGGTTTATTAATGAAACGTCTCATCCATTTGTCAGCTGAAGAGGAGCAGCCTTTCCCAGCAGCTGGAGGTGGAGGGGGCGGATGTGGGGATTCTCTCGGTGTTCCCGGCGCAGGGATCGAGGCTGCCATCTCCCTGCCCGCCTGGATGGTGCTCAGCCTGGGAGTCCAGGCAGGATTGGAGGAAAAAAGGAACTCTGTGGTTTCTGGGAAGCTGGGTGTTGTTGTTTCCCTGGCTGGAATCTGCCCTAGAACTCAGGAGCTGGGGGAGCTGCTTGGCGGGGCTGAGAACCACGCGAGGAAGGGCTTGCTGGAGCCTTCGTCAAAGTCCCTCATCTTCCTCATGCTCTCCTGATCCCAGTGCTTGCAGTGCTGCTCCGCTGAGTGCTGCAGTGCCCAGGCACATGTGGGAAGTGCTGCTGACCCCGTCCCACAGCCCTGCTGGCTCCCAGAGCTTGGACAAACCCCTCTGTCCTAGCCTGGAGGCTGCAGCCTGGTGCAGACACATCTAACCCAGCTTTGGAGAAGCACTGGGAGCCACGTGGAGAGCGTGGAACACCCAGCTCCAGGGTCCTTGGTGCCACATTTCCAGGAGCTGTGTGCCTGGAATTCCCATGGTTTGCCCTTGCTGTGTGGTGTGGGTTCTGCTCCGTGGTGTGTGGTTTGTGCCATTGGGATCACCAAGCGTCTGCTGTTATGGTGACACCAGGAGAGGTGACACCAAAGCCTGCTGAAGTCACCCTATTTCATGTCCCCCTCAGTCCCTTTTATCCCTGCCCAGCATTGCCTTTTGGGCCTCTCCATGCATTGGGGTTGGACAGTGGGGTTGGACAATGGGGGTTGCACAGTGGGGTTGGACAATGCTTGCGGTGCCTGAGGGGTTAACCCGGAGCCGTGCTCAGCTCTCTGCCTGTAGATGAAGAGAACATTTTTGTGAGGGGTCCTTCCCCTTCCCAGGCCCTGGCAGTTATCTGTGGGCTGCCAGAACTCCTGGAACGCCGAGCCCCGCTGGACATTGACCCGTCGGTGCCGAGCTCAATTAGCTGAGGCTATCTGATTGGACTTGGCGCAGCCTAATTAGCTTTGGACTCCAACCAGAAACTTAAACCCAAAGGCAGCTTGCAGGCAGCCCATCCCTTGCTGCTGCCTGCCTGAGGGAGGGAAAAGCTTTCCCAAGCCTCCTCTCTGGCCTGAGTAGTGGGAAGAACCCACCCAGCCTGCCTGCCCATCCCTCTGGCCACACAACTGGAGTTGAGGGGGCTTAAACCTCCCCTCCCGCCCAAAATGTGTTTACTTATCCTCAGCAGGTCACATAAAACCAGAGGCAGCTTCTTCCTCTTGGAAAAAAGTGCATGGCATCCAGTTTCTAGAGGGAACTTGCTTTTTTGGAAGGGGATTTGACTCTGCCTTCACTGTCTTGTCACACACCTTCCTGTGTAGCACCCAGTTCTCAGCTCCTTCTTCCTCCTGGACCTGGACCTGCAGGTCACAAAGTGGGTGTTTTGTCCCTGAGGGAACTGGCTCACTCCAGAGGGTTCTCCAGTCATCGCTGGAGATGTGGAGGAGGAGCTGAGGTGAGAAGGGATGGCAGTTTTGGGACCCTTGGTTCCTTTCCCTATCTGTGTTTCCATCTCTGTGACCATTAATGCTGCTGGGAAGGAACCTTCAGGGATCTGTTGACCAACATCCCACCAGGCATGCTTCTGAGGGTGGGCATTTCTTCAAGGAGACTTGGAAAACAGCCTTCCCATGGGCTGCCCTTGCCCAGTTCCCAGCAGTGAAACCCTCTGGAGGGTTGGCTCATCCCACTTGGATGCTCATGAGATGTCTCCTGACCAGATGACACCTCCGTGCCCATGCCAGGCTTGCTGGGTCTCAGCTGAGAGATGGAAAAGTCCAGTGACCTTGCCATCCTCCAGCCCCCACTAAGGAAAACCACCACAACTGATTTTCTGGAAAACCACTAAGCAGTGTTGGCTTTGCTGGTCGGTGGCAGCACAGCTTTGGTGTCTTGGGCTGCCAGCTGCACGCTGGTGGTGAGCACCAGCCCAGGCCCCGCTGGATCAATTAAAGCCCATTATGCCAAGTGAATGACTGTAATTATCTCAAATCTGGATTAATGTGCACGCACAGCACCGTAATATAATCCGCCTGCCTGGTGCTTTGTGGGCCGCTGTTCCTGGGAGCCAGGCGGAGGCAGGGATCCACAATTCATGGCTGTCTTCCTCCTCCCCTTCCTCCTCCTCTCACCTCCTGCTGCTGTCTCAGACCTGAGCATGGAGCTGGCCCATCCTGTAGGATCTCCAGAAGCCACGTGGGCTGGTGCTGCTGAGCTCAGGTGGGAGCAGAAGGCGACGGGGAGGTGCTGTCCCTCCTGCCACTCCCCAAATTCTGCAGAGCAGGGGTGGATGCAGCCCATCCTGCACCTCCAGGACTCGTAACAAATGAGCAACACATTTTAGCCCGTGGATCTCAGAGGCTGGGAGAGCTGCTGGGCTGCTCTGCTCTTGGCCTTTAGGATTTGGCTCATCCCAGATCTGCTGGGAAGCTGAGGCTTGGGAGCTCCTGTTTCTGAACCCTTTTGGCTGCTTCTTGCCCTGCCTGCTTTGCAGAGGGATGTTCTAGGGCTCAGGGGAGCAGGTTCCACAGGGGTGGAGAGCTTGGCTCCAGGTCTGAGCCCCATCTGCTCTCCACATCCCTCCTCCCTGGAGCCCAGCGTGGAGATGTCCCCAAGTGCTGGGGACAGTGGTGGGATGGACTGGGGCAGTGCCTGATCTGGGTTCTCTGGTGCACATGCCACGTGTGTGGCTCATCACTGGGATGTCCTGGGGGATCTCCAGGGTGAGTGGAAGCTTCTCCTCTTTCTGCTGGAATGAGCCTAAAGCTCCCGAGCTCCCAGCATGTCTTCCTGGATCCTGCTTGGATTTTCATAGCTCAGAGCTCAGCACCCCCTCAAGGGCAATCAGATCACTTCCAATTTGCCCATAAGCTCATAAAACTGCAATTGAATGTAATTAAAAGGCCATAATGAGCTCCAGCAACCTGCGGGACCACTGTGCTTGAGCTCTCCCCGTGCTCTTTTCAGGGACTAGGATGGAGCCAGCGAGGCTGCCAAGGTCAGCGGCTGCAGGGAGGATGAGGAGCTCCCTGGGCAGCATGGGCAGACTTTGGGAAGCACCTGGGTGCCACCACCCACCGTGGTGATGCCCATTAGGAAAGAATCCCTGGGAGCAGCCCTCTGTTTTTGTGGAGCTGAAGGAGCTCTGCTGGCATAATTTCCTGCTAGTTTGCCTTCACTGGTGCAGTTTGGGAGCTGGAAAGGGGCCAGCAGGTCCAGTCACCTCCCCATGGCGTGCCCCAGGCTGTGCTTGGGGCATTTCCTGCTAGTTTGGCTTCACTGGTGCAGTTTGGGAGCTGGGCCAGCAGGTCCAGTCACCTCCCCATGGCGTGCCCCAGGCTGTGCTTGGGGAAGGGGGACAGGGGACAACTGCAGCAGTGGTGGCTGAGCCCTTTTCCCTTGGCAGTGGGGTCCCCCACACCTCTCTTTTAGGGTGTGTGAGGACACCCAAGGAGCTGGAGAGATGTAACCCCAAGCAGGGAAACCCCAGCTGTGCCAGATTTGGGGCATACAGCTGGGTTTGGGGGGGCATCAATCCCACACCCTAAGAGCGCCAGGAGGGGACAGCCCTGCTCTGAGCTACTTCTGCGAAGGGCTCTGAAGAGCTGCCACGTCGAGCCCTTCATCAGCCACCCCCTGGCAGCCCAGGAGCCCTGGCAGCAGCGCTCACAGTGCCCCTATTATGGGCTGGCCCTTCCCAGCCAGTAAATTAGGGGCACTGTGAGTGCAGAACAGAGAGCATTGTGAGAGCGGGGCCAGCGCCGGCCCTTGAGGGATGAAATAGGAGCCTGTAATTTCTCAGCGCTGTTGTGACATCTTTGCACAAGCGTGTGATTGAGTCACATTTGCTTTATCAGCAGAATCCTTGTTTGCCTGGGTGCACCCTCCCCCCTCCACCCAGCGCTGCCAGGGTGGGGGAGAGCTGCCCGCTCCCCTCCCCCTGGGCTTCCCTGCTCTCCTCACACTCCCCACATGTCCTGCTCCCCACCCTGCCTGCTTTTCCCTTCTCTCTCTGCCCCTGGAGTCTGCCCTTTCTGCTTGGGACATGGGATGGGGTCCTCCATGTGGTGGGGAGATGGTTTGGGATGGGGTCCATGTGGTATATTCCTCCATTGACAAGCTTCTGGAAAATTCCCCTTTCAATCCTTCCCCCTTGGAGATGGGGTAGCCCCTGCAGGCTTCCAGCTCTGCCACTGCTCCAGGAGCAGGGTGTGATTTTAGCAAGCTCCTGAGAGGGTGGGATGGGGTTTTTAAGGGAAGAAATCCAAAAGAAGCCCCTGTGCTGGTGCTGGGCACACTTGGTGAGCCCTGGCATGGGCTGCGTGCCCTCTCCTCCACGGCAGCTCTGAAGCATCAGGAGCAGCTATCCCATTTTTGTGTGGATCCTGTGGTGGGGGGTCTCCAGACCCCTGGGCACCCGGGGTCCTGCAGCTGATGGGCTGAGTTAGGGGTGAGTGTCTCCAAAATTGGTGCTTTGGGCTAGATTGCCAAAAAGTGGGATTTTCTGCAGAGGGGAAAATAGGACGGAGAGGAAGAGCAGGTGCTGGAGCTGCAGGGACAGAGGTGACCCAGCTGTGGGACAGGGATGTGCTGGCAGGTTTGGGGTGGGTCCCACTTTGGGGAGCCCCCGTGGCTCAGCAGTGGCATGATTTTCCACTTCCCCTTCTCCTTGTGGGAAGAGAGCAGAGGTTTCCTGAGGGCTAAGCAGGAATTCTGGCAGGGGAAGGAGAGTGCAGTGGAAAAGCTGCTCGTGGGTGCCGTGAGCTCACCCCAGGGTGAGCTGCAGGTGAAATGCTGGCAGGAGGCAGCACCAGTGCCTGGCAGCAGGCAGAGGGATGCTGTGGAATTCCTGCAGCCAAGGAGAAGCCCTGCTGCTGCACTGGAAGCCCAAAAAGCACCTCTGCTGCTGGCTGGGTTCAGCAGAGTGCTGCGGGAAGGTTTTGGGGACAGCCAGAGGTGAGAAGCTCTGTGGCTTTGAGGTTTTAGTTCGGTCAAAGTGAAACCTGCTGGGAGGAGGAACCCACCCTGTGTGGATTGCAGCTGCAACTGAGCTTCTCACTGTCCTGGAGCAGCTTGAGCCAGCACAGCATCACCTGGGGAAGAGTCTGAGTGTGGCTGGAGAAACTCTCCCAAATCTCAGAGAGAGTTCCTGAAGAGAAACTGCACGTGGTGGTTTTGAAATGCCTGCCAAAAGACAGATTTCTGTGTGCTGCCCCACGTGCAGGGCTTGGGGGGTCTCAGAGGGATGTTCTCAGGTTTGTCTTTGTCCTCGAGTCCGTAAATATAAAAAGAAAAAACAATTCCAGTTCTTTTTGCTGAAATCAAAGCTACACTTGACCATGCTGCATTCCCATGGTCCTACATCCCTTTGCCTGTAGCTGTGGAAAAGACACTCAGAAGGGATTTATGGATAAAACACAGCTGTATCTTCTGCCAGCTTGGGATCCATTCCCAGGGATTCCCTGTGTGCTCAGAACCCAGGTGGTTTGAGAGGATCATCTGCCTGTCCTCACTGGGCAAAGTGCTTTAAATGCAGCTTAATTTGCTTGGATTTGCCACAGGGTGCTGCTTATTTCTTGGCTCCATGGATGAGTTTTTGGGATAAGAACCACAGTGCACCTCCCTGAGTGTGCCCAAGTCAGGCTCTGCTGGCTCCGTGGCAGCAGCCACCCTGGAAGGGGAGCAGGCAGCTCTTGCTCCATCCTCCCTCCAGTTCTCAGCTGGGCTGATATAAACTGGGAGCAAACTTACTCAAGATTGTAGGCCAGGGGCTATTTAAATTCATCCCCGAGTTGGTGCTCAGGACAAAAGCGAGGACCTGACCTCTTGTGGTCACAGCATTACCATGGCAATTTTCACATGGAAACCGTCCTGCCTGGATCCTCCCGTTCTCCTGCTGTTTTCCACTCATCCCCTGGTTTGCTGTGGGGCAGGTGAGAGCAAAGGAAAGGGAAACCTCCATCATTTGAGGTTCCTTGTCTGGAAAGCACGTGAGATTCCCAACCTGCTTTTGAGGAATGAAAGCAAAAGGACACGGATTTTCACGGCCAGGTTCATTTTGGTGTAGAGTCACCAAAGAAGGAATGTGGAGCTCTGCCTTTACCTGCTCCACATGCATTTGGGGGTGAGGATTTGGAAGCTGGGCACCCCCAAAGCGATGCTGGAGAGCACAGGAGGAGGAGGAGGATGTTGGCAGGAGCCTGATCCTGCTGCTGGTCCTGCTCCCCTCCCAGCGTGGCCCCGCAGAGCTCTGACACCGAGGGCTGACTTAAGGAAGGGAGTGGCAACCCAAATTTAGAATTTCCTCCTGTTTAATACCCAGGGTTGATTCGCTTTCTGATTAAGGAGGAAGAGGTGCTGAGGGAAAAAAAAAAAAAAAAAAAAAAAAGAAAAGCGGTAGCAGGGGGTTGTGAGTGACTTTCCAAATCTCAGCTGGTGCCAGGGACAGGCTCTTGGGTTGGTCCTACAGTGACATCTCCTTGAACAACCCCCCCTGACCTGCTGCAAACCCCTTGATCCCACTGGATTTTATCCTAGGTGGGCAGCTCTCCTCAGCTGCAGAAAACCACAGCTCAGGGAGTCAGTTTGTGCCTTGAAATATGGTTTGTTTTTTAACTTCCCCTCTCTCAGATCCGAGTGCTGAGCCACCAATCTGCTGAGTAAACTGCCAGGATATGCCAGAAAAGGTTTTCCAGCAGAGCTAGGTCACTCTAGTTTTACTGGCAAAGCCTCTTAGGCATAAATGAAGATTATTCTGGTGAAAGCTTATGCTGGTACACTTTATTCCAGTACAAATGATCTATCCTGGGAAAAAAAGCGCCTCTGCACGTTGGAATTAGTCTGCTCTGGGACATTTTGTGGTCTAGAAATGTTAAAATCACAGCCCTTGGTGGTAGTGCTGGATCAGCAGAAGCTGCTTCAGCTGCTGCAGACATGCCCTGGCCAGGCAGCAGCACTTGGAGTGACACTGGGTGACAAAATGCCACAGGGAAGGGTGGCGAGGGCTGGTGGCATTCCGGGTGTTCCTCGAGGGTCTGAGCTGCCCATCTGGGGTGCAGCCAGCCATGGATGTTGGCTGGTCCAAGCTGGAGTTTTGTGCTGAGTGCCAAGGGGATGGAAGACAGCAGTGGAGCTGCCCAGGGGTGGTGGTACCAATATTTTATGAAGATTTTTTTTTTTCCTTATTGAAAATGATCAATAATGTTCTTGTTCTAATTATTATTGTTATGATTATGATAATGCCAGAAGAGTTCTGTCTGAGGGAAGGGTGATGCAGCAGTTGAGATGCTACCCTGGATTTTGGAACTGCCAGGATCTGTTCCCAGCTTTGGCATCAGTTTTTGTCTGGTTTTGGGGCTGCTGCTGCTGCAAACCTCTGTGAGGTGGGAATCCATCCCAAAGAGATCTTGGAAAGGCAGGGATCTGCTGAGGGAAAGGGATGAGCACCAGAAACATAAAACTCAGGCTCCTGTGCTGTCTAGGGGATGATTCCTGGTGTGGGAACACTCCCAGGGCTCCTTGCAGCCATCCCCTGCACATGGATCATGTGGCCCTGCCCTAAATGTCATATTCCTTGGGAAAAAAATTCCCATCCAAACTCCGTGGCTGGCAGGCTCATAGTTTGGAGGAAGAAAAAGAGCTTCACTGCAAATTCTGCAGCTGCTGACGAGCTCTGGTTTCTGATCTCCCGACTGCCATGGGGCATCTTCGGGGAGAGACAGAGGTCCTTGTGCTGAAACAAAGGACACACACAGAAAATAGCTGCAGTTGAGGGGTGTGACAGAGGGGAAATGCTTTCAGAACTTTTTTTTTTTTCCTATTTTTTTTCTTTAATTTAGAAACAGGCACAGAGTTTATTTTGGTCAAGAGATAGTCACACACAGCAGCTTTAAATGGCAGAAGTCCTCGAGGAGAAGGAACAGTCTCACAATGCTTGAGCTGCAGATGCCTTTGGGGAAATGCCTCCTCTGTTTGCTGCAGTCCAAGTGGTGCTCATCAGTTTGGGAATTTATTTGTGTCTGTTAAGGATATTTCCTCAATCTAGGCTTTTTTCTTTTTTAAATCTATCTTTTTTTTGTAGCATTCTTTTTGCAGTCAAGGTCCTTTAGGACACTTGTGATGGGGAAGAGGGCAGACTCCTCATATCCCACTCCTGATGCCCATCTCTCCACCTCAAGTTCTATTTTCCCCAAACTCCAATTCCCTCCAGCCAGCATCTGGGCTGAGCTGCCTCAAGTGGACTGTTGATTTTGCTAAGTTTAAAAAACCATATTTGCTTGCTGGATGTAAATGTTTGCCATTGCTGCCGCTCTCCCGGCAGGGTTTTGGAGCTGGGAGTGTTTGGATGAGGAGTGCAAACCTCCCAGTGTCCAAGAACTTGGAACTTTTGAGTTGTGATGCTCTGCAGAAGTCCTGGTCTGGTTCACATTTCCCAGTGTGTGGCCCTTTGGGTGTAAACACCCCCAAATGTGGCCGTGCCTCGCCACAGCTCCATTCCACACACCATTATCCCTCTCCTCTCCTCCTCTTTCTGTTTTTACCTCCCAGTTCCGTGCTGGGTGCTGGGAATCACACGGATGTGGGAGCAGGGTGTGTGAGGGGAGCTGATGTGGTGACGTGGACGTGCAGGGAGCTCCTGAGGTGCCCAGGGGTTGGGATTTTGGGAGAGGGGCTGGGCCCCACACGTGCTTGGCATGGGCCAGTTGCCAGTGACCCTCCTGTGACCTCTCTGCCTGAAATATTCCCGACCTTTCCAAAGGAAGGACTGTGCTCTGCTGCCTTCCCTTTGCACAGGTCAAGGGCTTGCATCTGCTGCATCCTTGGAAGGATCCTCCAAAATTTCCCTCCATCACCCCCTGGCTGTTTATGGGGGTTTGCTGCTGGATGGCTCCGGGGGCTCTGCAGGGCCCTGCTGCTCTCCCAGCCCTTCCAAAACCCCAAACCCAGAGAGCTGGGAAGTGCTGTGCTAAACCCTGCCCTGGAATCCTCCAGGAATTTCCTGGGGTTGCTGTAGTGCCTCCCTGACGTCACTCAGCCGCGGGTGACGTGGTGGCCGGCGCTTGGCTTGTGTCAACATCCTGTGAGAGCCCGGCCAGGCCAGCCCCAGGGACAGGGCTGCTCCTCTGCCACGGCCCAGGGGTGCCTTTGGGGTCACAGATGGGGTTCTGGGGGTCTTGGGACAGTGATGGGATTCTGGGGGCAGCAGAGGGATTGTGAGGACAGCAGTTGTGTGCTGGAGACAGAATTGGGATTCTGGATGTACCAGTGGGGTTCTGGGGGCAGTGATGGGATTCTGGGGGCAGCAGTGGTGTGCTGGAGACAGAATTGGGATTCTGGATGTACCAGGGGGGGGTCTGGAGGCAGCAGTGGGATTCTGGAGGCAGTGATGGGATTCTGGGGGCAGCAGTGGTGTGCTGGAGACAGAATTGGGATTCTGGATGTACCAGTGGGGTTCTGGGGGCAGTGATGGGATTCTGGGGGCAGCAGTGGTGTGCTGGAGACAGAATTGGGATTCTGGATGTACCGGGGGGGGTCTGGAGGCAGCAGTGGGATTCTGGGGGCAGCAGTGCTGTGCTGGAGACAGTAATGGGATACTGGATGTACCAGTGGAGTTCTGGAGGCAGCAGTGGGATTCTGGGGGCAGTGATGGGGTTCTGGGGGAAGCAGTGGGATTCTGGAGATAGTAGTGGGACTCTGGATGCAACAGTGGGACTCTGGATGCAGTGATGGGGTTCTAGAGGCAGCAGTGGGGTTCTGGAGGCATAAATGGGACTCTGGATGTGGTGATGGGATTCAGGAGTCAGCAAAGGGATTCTGGAGGTAGCAGTAGCACTCTGGATGCAGCAGTGGGATTCTGGGTGCAGCAGTGGGATTCTGGATGCAGCAGTGGGATGCTGGGGGCAGCGATGGGATTCTCAAGGCAGCATAGGGTTCTGGTTGCATAAATGAGACTGGATGCAGTGATGGGATTCTGGGTGCAGTAATGGGGTTCTGGAGGCAGCATTGGGATTTTGGGGCCAGTGATGGGCTTCTGGAAGCAGCAGGGGGATGCTGGTTCCACATCTTTGCGAGAGCAGCATCGCTGCCTTGCTGAACCTTCTCTTCCTCCTGCTGGGGCTTCCCCACCAGGATCTGGGATCTCCAGGGAAGTGAGGCTGGGCTGCTGTGGGTTCGGTGTCTCCCACTGGGTGACATTCACGTGCTAATTGCTCCAAAATCCCGGGGACACGGCTGATCCTGATGGATGCAGGAGACTGAAGACAGAATTAATTCTGCAGCCACAGGCAGACCCACCATGAACACCCCAGTGGCCGTGCTGTGTGTCCCTGTCCCTGGTGTGAGCTGGGGGGTCCGGGTGGGTTTTGGGGGGAGCCCTGCCCGTGCTGCCCCCCTCCTTCCCCGCCGCCTTCCGCCCGCCCCTCCCTGGGGGCTGGAGCCAGCCCCTTCCTCGCTGGGGATTGTTTTGCAAGCAGCGTGACAGGATGAGGAGGAAATGTGCCAGGAATGGCTCCATGTCTCCTCTTGGGAGAACTGGAGTCTATTTATAAGCCCCCCTTCCCGCCCCCCTGCTCTGCTCCCCCGGGACAGGCAGACACAGCCTGTCCTGCTGCCTGCAGAGCTGCTCCTGCTTCCCCTCCCTTCCAGAATCACAGAGACATTCAGGTTGGAAAAGACCTCCAAAATCCTCAAATCCAACCTCTGAACACGCAGCATTCCCCGTGGATGGAAATGTGTGTGATGCACAGACTGAGCCACCTCCTCAGCACGTGGGTGCTGCTCTCACTGCTCCCCACGCACGGCCTGGCCCGGTGATAAATCCAAATTATCCTGTAGCAGGAGGGAATCAGCTGGAGCAGCCGTGCTGAGCCCCTGGCAGAGCTTAGAGCTGTGCCAGGGAGGTGGAGGAGAGCACTGATGCCTGGCTTGAAGTGGAAATGCCCTTAACAAGGTGGAAATGCTCTCAGCATTGATACCTGCATGGATTCCCCAGAAGAAGGTGGTTTGGAAAGACGGAGCTGCACTGGGAATTTTGTGGGAGAAACACTGGGCTGCAACTCAGGGCCGTGTCCCACACGGATGACTCAACCCCTTTCCTCTCCTCCTTCTCTTGCAGATTTCTCCAACCAGGTGAATTCCACATCCCTGAACTCCCCCACGAGCCGGGGGCCCATGGCCACCCCGTCCCTGCACCCGTCCATCGGGCCGGGCATCGGCTCCTCACTGGGCTCCCCGGGCCAGCTGCACTCGCCCATCAGCACCCTGAGCTCGCCCATCAATGGCATGGGCCCCCCCTTCTCCGTCATCAGCTCCCCCATGGGCCCGCACTCGATGTCTGTCCCCTCCACGCCCAGCCTGGGATTCGGCACCAGCAGCCCGCAGGTAAGGGGACGCTGCTGAGGGGTCGCTGCTGCCTGTCTGGGCAAGGAGGAGCCACCTCTGGGGGTTTCCTCGTGCAGACAGGCACCAAGGGGAGGCAAAAAGCAGAAGGACGAGGAGGAAACTAAGCTGGAGGTGTGCTGCTCCTCTGGGGAGCTGCTCTGGGTGGGTTGTGAGGGATCAGCACAGCTGGAACACAGCTGGCCATCAGCTGTTGTCCCCAGGATTGGGGTGGAAGGGGAGTAGTGACCACACCTGGGTCACCTGGGGGCTGGTGTAGCTGTGGCAGGAGCCAGAGCCACCCTAGGACTGTCTGGGGTTCTTCTCCTTCCTGGGAAGCAGCACATCCCCTCCAGGATGCTCATGTTCCCCACAGAATTGTTTTGATTGGAGAAACCCTCTAAGAAATCCACCACAAACCCACGTCCCCAAGTGCCACACCCACACACCTTCAACACTTCCAGGGATGGTGATCGCACCGCTTCCCTGACAATCCTTTCAATGAAGACCCCAAACAGCCAATCTCAACCTCTGCTGGCACAACTCGAGGCTGTTTCCCCTCATCCTGTCACTTGTACAAACCCAGGGCTCCTCTGCCTGCTGCCCCTTTCTCCTCACAGGGCGAGGAGTGGCCTTCGGTGGCTAAAGATTATGTAAAAACCCCTCCAAGCAGGGTGAGATAAGCTGTTTTTAAAAATAGCCAGATTGGGGTGCTGGCCAGCTCCTGCCACCTGTTGCTGGCTGCTCGCACGGGATATGTTTAGTAAAAGGGCAGATTAAGGAATTGGCCACCACCTGCTACTGGCTGCAGGTTTATTTATTCCAGGCCCTCTCTGGGACTCAAGCACCTGCCAGCACCTTTATTTTTAAATATTGGCCTGATTTATTCCCAGGAATAACCGAGCTTTTTACTACGTGGGGCTATTTTACTACATGACTGCTATCTCCAGGGTCCAGCATCCCGGTGCTGGTCAGAGAGGAATAAGATTTGCCTCTGGATGAGCTTCTCCCATGCAGGATTCAGCCTGTGACCCCCTCAGAGGTGCAGGGACCTGCTTCCCACTGAGGGACAGCAGCAGGGTGGACACGTCCCTCCCACCCCAGGGCCAGGGGAAGAGGAACTGAAACCATGCCTGGGAACGGGCAGCCAGAGCAAAATCAGCAGCCCCAGCGCCAAAATGGTGGGGAAGGAATGGGAAGGGGGATGTGAGGCAACCCTGGGGGGAGCCACAAGCCGGGGAGACGGCGGGGAAGGGGCGATTGAAAGGTGCAGCTTGGAAGCGGCCAGCGGGGAACCGAAACGAGCAGAGCTCCAGGGCAGAAGGGGAAGTGAGAGTGTGGTGGGATGGTGCTGGGAGCGAGCTGGCTCCAGCCCTGGTGGCTCCAACTCTGCTGGCTCCAGCCTTAATGGCTCCAACCCTGGTGGCTCCCGCCCTTCATGGCTCCAGCCCTGATAGCTCCAGTCTTTGTGGCTCCAGCTCCTTGTGGCACCAACCCTGGTAGCACCAGCCCTTCATTGCTCCAACCCTGGTGGCTCCAGCCCTTCATGGCTCCAGTCCTTCATGGCTCCAGCCCTTCATGGCTCCAGTCCTTGTGGCTCCAGTCCTTCATGGCTCCAGCCCTTCATGGCTCCAGTCCTTGTGGCTCCAGCCCTTGTAGCTCGAGCTCAGGTGTCTCCAGCTCAGGTGGCTCCAGCCCTTGTTGACTCCAACCCTGGTGGCTTCAGCCCTTCATGGCTCCAGCCCTGATAGCTCCAGTCCTTGTGGCTCCAGCTCCTGGTGGTTCCAACCCTGATGGCTCCAGCCTTGGTGGCTCCAGCCCTGGTGGCCCCAGCCCTTCGTGGCTCCAGCTCTGATAGCTCCAGTCCTTGTGGTTCCAGCTCTTGGTGGCTCCAGCCCTCGGAGCACCCGTCCTTTGTTCAGGGACTTGTCTGAAGTGTTTTTCCTCAAGGTGACACTTGGGAGGCCCTCAGCCTAATGGCTCCTGCCATCTGTTCCCTGTCTGGCCACATTAGGTCCCTGTCCCTGTCCCTGCAGCGGGCAGAGGCGCCTACCTGGGCCGGCAGAGTGCAGGGGGAGGAGGAGGAGGGGGGGGACAGCGAGGCTGAAGCTCGGTGGGCAGTGCAGCCCCCCTGGCCCAGCCAGCACAGCACAGCACAGGGGTAATGAGGCGTGTGGCCCCCGTCGCCGGGCAGGGCTGGCACTGATGGAAGGTGGTTTGCATCAGATGGCAGATGCCACTTGCCATCAGGCCACGCCTCGTCGCCTCTGGAGAGGCAGCAGAGCAGAAGGGCACGCGGTGTACGAGGTCCCCGGGGTGGGGAAGGAGCTGCCAGGCTCCCAAAAAACAGGGGGCTCAGCCCACCCCATCTGGTTCTGCAGAGGGGAGGACCCTGCAGCTCTTGGATGCTCCCAGCGCCCTCCCTCCAGCACTGGGAGTTTGCCAGGACCTTTGCAGGTTTGCAAACACAGCCCCAAAATCAGGGGCAGGGGATGCTGGTGCTGAGCTGGCCCAGGAGTGAGAGCCAGACCCTGCAGCTCTGGGATTTAACATGCTGCTTCAACCCTCTTACCTAAAAATGACGGGAAAACAGGGAAAAGAGTGCAGGATTTTCAGCAGGAGCTGCGAGGGGAGGACTTCCCATGCCTCTGCAGGGCTGTGTGGAGCAGCCCCAGGCATTGCTGGCAGCAGCTCGGGATGCCCGGGGGCCAGTGGGGAGAGATCAGACGTGGGATTAGATCGTCTGCCTTTGCACAATGCTCTTTGTAAGGGTGCCTGGGGGACCGGGGAAAGGCTGGGGTGTTTTTTGGGTTGGCAGGAGGAGGAATAAAGCTCTGCTTGCCAGGAGAGCCAGGATTCAGATGTGTGATGAGCTGGAGAGGGAGGGGAAGGAGCCGAGTGGTGCTGGTGTCACTGGGGGAGCAGGGCCCTGGTTCCTCCCCTGTCTGGGCTCGTTGCTGAGCTGGAGCCGTGCTGTCCCAGAGCAGAAGTGCTGTGCTAAGGCCAGGGGCTGCTGTCCCAGAGCAGAAGTGCTGTGCCAAGGCCAGGGGCTGCTGTCCCCTCCTCTGTCCTGCACGTGCTCCCGGGGCAGGCGCCAGGGCGGTGTGGGAACCCCGGGGTGGCTCTGCTGAGGTTTGGAGCCAGTGCTGGGAGAGGAACTGATGACTTTTCCCCTCCCCAGCCCGGGGCTGACTCAGCTCTGAGCAGCTGATTTTCCAGGCTGAAAAGGTTGGTGGGACCCCCACCCTCCTGGCTGGGGTTTGCTCTGCCCATCATCCCCCCAGCATTTTTGGGGGGATGCTCGGGTGGGCTCTGTGTGCTGCTGGGGCTGGGGGAGGTGGTGGGGAAGGGTTTCATCTTCATCAGGCAGCTGTGGCCTCTGGGCTCGCTCCCACAGCCAGGGATGCAGGGATCACCACCAGCTGCACCCGGGAGCTGGCTCCGCTTCCCAGAAAGGGCTCTGGGAGGAATTCCTGGGGCAGGTCACCCTGACCTGGCCACCCCTGCTGCCAGGGGAGCACAGAGATCATGTGGGACTCAAAAAGAGGTGCTCCTGCCTGGGACCTGCTCCTCCCTCCCCTGTGTGCTCTGTCAAACAGCAGCTAAAGCCAGGAGTGCATCCCTGGGTGGCACCAGCTCCCAGCTGCCTTTGATTCATCAGCTGGTACAGGCAGGGCGGCAGAGGGAGGCACATCCATCCCATTTCTCCAGGGTGGGTTTACCTGGCTCTGTTGTGTGGCTGCCAGTCGTCTGCCTGCCAAATATTCCCCACCAGCCTGGAGACTTGAAAGCCAGAGGAGCGGCTGTGCTGCTCTAATTGACAGATCACAAGCCCTGGGACTTCCCTGAATTAATTTGTGACAAGTGCAATTGCTGGGGATCTCTGTTAGAGCAGAGAAAGGCACAAACTGAAGCACAGGCCTGTGAATCCATGCTGGGTTTAGAGGGTGGCTGGGGTGGTGGCTCTGGGACAGTCCCTGGCAGGCTGATTCCCTTGGGGACACCCCAGTGATCCCAGCCAGCTCTGCTGACCAAGAGCTGACCAAGTCCAGGTCCCCCATCACCCCCTGGACAGAGTGAGCTTGTCCCCTTACTGAGATGGGTCAGTCCCACAGCTCTGTGCCTCAGTTTCTCTTTGCACACAGGGGTGTAACAGCCCAGTGGGGATTCAGCCCGGGAACCCTTCACTCCACAGCAGTGCCATGGTGCCAGTTCCACCCAATTCTCTGCTTGCTGGGGCCCAAGGAAAGGAAGGAGAGACATTTGGGAGTTGCAGGGACATGTCCCACCCACTCCAGCTCTGGAATCCAGGCCCTGTTGCAGCTGGGATGTGTTTATTTGCCAAGGAGCTTTCCTTTGGAGAGATAATGCTGGAGGGATATCTATAAATTGCAAAGCTAAACAAGAGTGTCCTGGCCTTCATCATCCATGGAAAGTCTCTCCCCCAGCCAGCAGCTCTCCCACGAGCCACCCCTGCAGATCTTCTTGCCTGTGTCCCGTGCTGGTGTGAAGCTGGGGTGGCTGCTGAGCTCTGGCTGTGGGGGCAGTGCAGGAGGAACTTGCTTCCCAATTAAATAATGGAAAAACATCCTCCTTGGATGGGCAGGGTCAGCCCTGGGTGCTTGGGGAGCTGGCCATGTCCTGCCCCTCGTGTCACCCTGCTGCCAGCTCAGAGCCAGCCCAGCTCCTGTGCCAGCCCAGATGAGTGCTGTGCCTTTGTGTGCCCAAATCCTCTTGGTTCAGCAGTGCTGCTCCCCACTGGAAGCGTGTCCCCTGCTTGTCCTGTCCTGTGTGTGGTACAGCCCCATGTCCCCCTGTCCCCAGTCCCAGCTGAGCCCTCTGCTTGTCCCTCCACAGCTCAACTCGCCCATGAACTCCGTCACCAGCACAGAAGACATCAAGCCACCCCTGGGGCTCAATGGAGTCCTCAAAGTGCCAGCACATCCCTCAGGAACGATGGCCTCCTTCACCAAGCACATATGTGCCATCTGTGGGGACAGATCTTCGGGTGAGGCTGGCACCTGCCCTGGCAGGGCTCAGGGCAGTGGGCTGGGGTGTGGCAGAGAGCTGGCATTGGCTCCTGGGGAGTGCCAGCACGGGGAGTGCCAGCAGGAGCTCTCCTTTGGGACAGGACCTGCCTGTGCCTCACACCAGGGGATGAAGAGCAGAGCCAGGAGACCCCAGGTCCTTGTTCAGCAGTGGGGTCCCATCCTCACCCTGCTGGCAAACAATGCATCAGGGGGTGTCCTCTCTCTGCCCATCCTTTGATCCACGCCGGTGCTGTCACACGGTGCCACATGAAAAGATGCTCTTGACGTGGAGATTCTCCACTCCTGGGAGATAAAGATGGGCTCATTCCCTTTGCTCTCCTGCTCTTCTAAAATCTCCCTGCTCCAGGAGATCTCTGGTTGCCTGCTTTGTGAGCCCTTGGGGATCCCTCCTGTGATCCAGGCTGGAAGTGGAAGGTGGGAATACAGTGGAGGGTGGGAACACAGTTGTGTGTCTGCTGTGGGGGGTTCAGGAAGCTCACAAGGGTACAGGGGGACACGGTGTCCACTGCTGCACTGACCCACCCCTGTTGTATGGGCCAGGAATGGCCTTTCCCTGGATGGAAGGCAGGATGTGACCCATGGGTGGCATCCTGATTCTGTGGAAGCCAAGAACCCTCTGCTCCCCCCAAAACTCAGCTGAGGGAGACCCTGGGAAGATCTGCAGGCAAAGAAAGGATCTGGGACCGCCTTTAAACCTGAATTTTATCCCTCCCCCAGGTAAACATTACGGGGTTTACAGCTGTGAGGGCTGCAAAGGCTTCTTCAAGCGCACGGTGCGGAAGGACCTGACCTACACGTGCCGGGACAACAAGGACTGCCTGATCGACAAGCGCCAGCGCAACCGCTGCCAGTACTGCCGCTACCAGAAGTGTCTGGCCATGGGCATGAAGAGAGAAGGTAAGGCCAGGCCTGGCCAGGGGGCTGCAGGGAGCTTGGAGGGCACCCAGAGGTGGTGTCGGCCTTGCCGAGGGGTGTCGTCGCTCCGCTGACAAAAATCTCGCCTGTGGTTTGGTTTTGCGCCTCAGCCAGAGGATCTGGTGGCCTTCAGAGTCTCTGTTCGTAGTGTCACTCACTGTGGAGCAGCACTCAGTGCCAGAGCAGTGTGTAGGTGATGGGTAGGGACATTTTCCACTCCAGCCTGGCCTTGGACATTTCCGGGGATGAGCTTCTCTGGGCATTCCTGTGCCAGCAACTCAGCATCTAATCCAGCGCTGTATTTTTTTTCTCATTGGGAAGAAGAAGCAGTTTGGTCTCTTTAAGATAGCTCTTCCTTAGTGGAATTTAAATTTAGGATCTAAACTTCGCCAGCAGTGCCTCTTTTAAATGATCTTTTTAAATGCTGACTGCATCTGTTCTAATCTAGCTGGCAGAACAGGCTTTTAGCAGACATGACGTGAGAGTGACCCCAGTTCTGTGCTGCTTTCTCCCCTTACATCTTCAGAGCCACACTTGCCTCCCTGACAGGCTGATAAAGGCAGCCCTGCTCTGGCCCTGGCCCACAGCTCCAGCCTGGGAGCCTTTGAAGAGCACTTAGGCCTGTCTGGAGCCTTGGATAAACAGGGCAGTGCTGGGGCTGCTCTGAGTGTTGGGCAAACCCTGCCACGCTCAGGTTATGGGGTTACCCCAGGACCAAAGTCACCAAGTGTCACAGCTGTCTGTGCTGGAGGTGTGGAGGGATTGCCAGGGCACCCAGGGGACCTCCTTGGCCCTGCTGAGTTAACCCTTGGGTGCTCAGAACAAACGTTCCTGCCCCAGCAGACCATGGAATGGAGAGATTGAGGCGTTCAGGGCAGTGCAGGAGTGGGGGTGGCATTGCCCTTGGTGCAGAGCACTGGGCAATACTGGATCCCACAGGAGATGTGCAGCAGGATGAGGAAAATCTGAATCAAAGGCTGAGGCATGGGAGTCTCAGATGACCAAAAAGAAGCCAAGAATTCTCCTGTGTGTTCAACGAGAGAAATACAGAGCATCCCCTTCCCCTGGTACTGTATCCAGAGCCTTCCACTGACCCAGCTACCTTTCAGCCCCCCAGAACAAGGTGTGCAGGGCTGGGAAAGGCAGCAGGAATGCTGGAACTCTGCCACCCTGTGAGCAGGTACCTGCTGCCTGCCTGCCCTTGGTGGTGATTGCATGGGCAGCGCCGCTAAAAATTACAGGTCCATTAATTAATTTCTAAATGGTGGTGGAAGTCCCCAGGGAGCACGTACAGTGTGAGGACTCTATTAATTCATCTTGATTAACATTATCACAATGAATAGCAAATGAATTCATAATGATCAGACAATTATTTAAAAGTGTGACAGATGGGATCTTGGTAACTCCAGGAGTGCGCTCAGGCAGTGCTGATGGATCTGGATGGGGAAGGGCAGGAACTGGTGATTTGACAGCAATCATTAGGTGATTTAGGCATAATCCACATGTAGGGAAAGCTGGAATAACTCCCCTGTCTCTTGTTATAAACCTAAAAATTCAGTGTCTCACAGAAATGTCTCAGTTGTCCTAAAGCTGAAAGTCAGAAGTTGGGTCTTGCTGAGCTCTGGAGTTTCATGTGTGATATTCACCAGATTTGTCAAATAAAGGTTTCTTCCCATTGCACCCATCCCAGCTGACTGGAATTGTCCTTACATCTCTCCTGTTCCCACCTCTATTTTAGGGAAGAGTTTTGGGCTAAATCCTGCATTGCCTAAGTACTCACAATGTAGCTGGCTTTTTATCCTCTAGCATAAACCCTTGTATCTTTTAAATAACAGAGCCTGGGTTATGAGCCTCATTTCCCTAAAAAACACCTTGTTCTGGAGACCTAATTTATAGCTGTGTAAAGGCACAGCAGATTCCTGCTGGGAAGTGTCTCTCCTGTTGCCCAGAGGTGCTGGGATTTAGTGCAAGCACAGTAAAAGCCTCTAAAATCAGTGCTGGGCTGAGTGCGAGGCAGGGCTGGGCTGGGGAGTGATGCTGGGAGGAGGAGTGAGAGCCAAGGTTGTACTCCATTTAAAGAGGGTGAAAGGAAAAGGGTTATTGGGTGAGAATTTGGATTAGAGAAGGAAAATCAACCTGATGGAGGTTTGATCCCAGCAGCTGAGGGTCTCAGGTGAACATACTGAGAGCAGACCCTGTGCCCATCCGAAGCAGCAGCATACCCAGGGTGGCCCTGCTGGGGGACAGGGATCCTTCAGGGCTACAAATCTTGGCTTAAAGAGGGGAAAGCCTGCAGGAGCAGAGGATTCCTCCTGCTGTGTGCATCCCTTCTGGCTGTTCCCTGCTAGGAACACGTCAGAGAGATCCCAACATTCGCAGTGAATGAGCCCCATGCTTTCTGAAATACTGCAGCCATAATAAATAAGCAACTGGGAACATTTTTTTCCCCTATGATTTTCTGCCAGCTGTGTAAGGCTTTGGTTTTTTATACTCTTGTCTCCCACTAAATACCGGATAGTCAACAAAATTAAGATTACCATCAGGGATCTTGACTAATGCAGGGATTATTATTGTGGGGGTGGCTGTTTGCATCCAGGAGCTGAACTCTCCGTGCTCAATCTGTTCCTCATCAGGGTCTGAGGTGTCTGTGCATCAGCAGCCTTGGCTTTGAGAGGGAAAAATTGGGAATTGCCTCGGAATCGGGGAGGCAGAGCTCTTGTGAAGAGTAAACACCGGGGAGGGGGCTTGGAACGGGGGGGTCTTGTGTGGCAGGGGGTGACAGCAGAGGTGACAGAGAGGTGACAGAGAGGTGACAGGGTCGGCGGGGGCGTGGTGAGCTGGGGCTGTCCCGGCTGAGGAGTGCTGGCAGCGCTCGGGATCGCACAGGGAGCAGGAAATACCAGCGAGGAGCCTTTCCCATGCTCCCGTGGCCGCTCACAGGGAGCAGCGTTGGGAACCGGCTCCCAGAGCCTTGCCCCGGACGTGAGGGGCTCCTGGGGAGAGCCAGGCTGGGCTGCACGACCCGCTGGGCTCCCGCATGCCAGCTGCAGCCTGGGCTTTGGTGCCAGGCGGGTGAAGCGGCTCTTGGTGCATCTCAGAGCCCATCTGGAGAGCAGAGAGCTCTTCCCCTGCAGCACCTGCAGTTCAGGCTGCATGGCTGAGCCCAAAGTTGTTCCTAAACCCAGGTGCAGGTGCAGCTGCTGAGCTGAGATCCCGAGCTGGGCTCGGAGCATCCAGGACATCTGTCCAGCTGCACGCCTGCTCTCTGACTTCAGGGCTTTGTTAGACTTCACAGCCTGAGTTAATTCTGTCTCTTCCTGTGTTTGTGGGTTGGTTTTTCCCCCCCTCTCACTTGCCAAGCTGAGGGGTTCAGCCTGGGAAAGGTTGGACTTGCAGCATCTCCCCAGCCTGGAGACCTTCCCGTGTTTCCAGGGAGCTGCTCAGTCACTTAGCCCAGAGGCACTGAAGATTCCCACATGGACTTGTGCCTGATCCCCTGCCATGGCTGTGCATCCCCCTGCAGTTTGGGCCATCCCAGCTCCTGGACCATCCCTCAGCAGCACGAGGAATCTGGGGACAAAGAGCAGGAATTCAGGTTTCCAACCCACAAGTGAATGTGAAAGCAGGCAAGTGGCCACAGCCTAGTGAAGGGGCAAAGTTCAAGAGCACAGTTATTTTTAGGAGTAATTTTGGAATGGAAAATGTCTTCCAGCTTAATGAGCTTGTTTCTTATATCCTTTTAAAGTGCTGCTCTTTAAACCAGCTGGTTAAATGAGGCTGGGTTTGGGGTTTTTTGTTTTTAAGGATGCTCTTAGGTTGAAAAAACGAGTTTGGCTTATGGTTTTCTCTCCTTTTGTTGCTGTTTGTTTATGCTTCAGTGTCCAGAGAGTGAAGTGAGCTAGAGATTTTTTGCTGTTGTTTTCCAGAGCTGTTCCTCTTGTGAACTAACTGCATGCAAAGGTTTCAATCCACTTTTTAACACTCTGAAGTTACACTTTTTAATTATCACGGTGGTATTTTGCATCCCTTAAAAAAATTACAGTGTTCAGTTGAAAATGTTGGAGGAAAAAAACCCCATTTATTTCATGTGTCGCAGCTTTTGAGGTTGTTTACAGTAGCAGAAAACTGCACCTCTGAAAAAGAAAAAAAAAGGTGACACACGAAAGCAAAGCAGAAGAAACACTGTCTGAATTTGTTTTCTCAGCTGTCTTGGCATTTTGGATATAAACAGGTACCTGGGGCATAAATGCTTCAAGATGCTGATGATACACAGCAGAGATGTGGCTTCATGAAAGGCAGCAGAGCCCAATAAATTCCAGTGTGAGAGAAACGAAAATGCCCAATAACCCCCACCCAGCACCTCATAAATAACCTGCAGGATGGGGGAAAACTGAAACTGAGCAGGTTTGGGGCTCTCTGGGCTGAGCTTTGCTGCCTTCCCCCTGTGCGCTCAGTTCACAGAGAGGTGTTTCCCTGAGAAAATCCCATTTTTGGGGCAGTAAATTATCCTTTCCCCATTGAAAGAACAACCCCCACCCTGTTGCTCCTGGAGGGGTGGATTTCCATCCCAAAAAGCTCTGTATTGACACTTGGGTGAGTGTCACTGGAGCTGCTGTAGCCTCCAGGTCTCTCCCAGCAAATAAACAAAGCTGTGCTGCTCCTGCCCTCTCAGAAACACCATTGCCCTGTGGAAAATCCTCTCCCTGCCTCCACTGACATTCCTTTGGGGCAGAAGTGCAGTGCCCAGGAGCGTGGCCACCCACAGGGGTTGGTTTGGGCACCAGAACTTCGTTGGGTGGCACTTTGCAATGGACTCAAAGCTGCTTTTTTAGCCATAAGATGCTGCCCCATGAGCAAAGCCAAGGTGTCCAAGGAGGATGGATCTGGTATTTTGGCACATCAGCCCTCGGGCTTGGGTAGCTGAGGTTCGTCTGCAGTCCACAGGATGAGACATTTTGGATTTTAAAGACACCAGAGGTCACCAAGGAGTGGCTTGGACACACGGGGCTCCATGTCTTGCTGTACCATGACCTGGGGAAGTGCAGATGGGCTGGAGAAGCTCAGGATGAAACATGACAGCAAGTGGCCTGAGGCAAGTACAGACCAAATCAGGCAGAATAACAGGAGAGGCTCTTCATCAGGTGCCATGGAAAACACAGGCTTCTGTCCTTGGCTGGGCTCAGACATAGCTGGAGGAGGTGGGGCTGCCTCTCCGAGCTCTCTGACTGCATCTTTTTTTCTCCTCAAGTGGATTGCAAGGTTGAAATGATTCCCTTATGTTTAGAAAACCAGCCTGGGAAAGCTCTCAGCCATCCGAGGCTCCTTGAAGAGAAATAAAAGCTTTGGCACAGCCATCATCAGTGGGGAGAGGGCTGGGGAGCTCAGCTCTGGAGACACGGCGTGGCCACAGCTTGGGAGAGCTCTGCCTTGCACGAGGGGCTTTTCTGGGATGCAGCCAGCCCCAAATTCCTGCCTCAGCTCCTGCGTTTGAGCTGGATAGACCCACTCTGTTCATCCAAAGCTCTGCCACCCTCAGGACCAGGAAAAGCAGTGTTGTTGGGAAGCTGAGAAGAACAAGGTTATTCCTGTTTTGGTGTCACCAGACAAGCTGCCATGCAGGTCCACCTTGCTGTTTCTCTTCTTAAAACATAAATAAAAACCAAAGCCACAAAGAAGCGCAGTTCCCAGACCAGATCCATTTGAAAAATGTGTTTTTGTCATCTCCACTGTGGTTTGTTTGACTAATCCCCAGCAGAGTGGGGATGGACTCCAGGGATGAGGTCCTAGGTCTGCATGGTGAGGGGTCTGCTCACTGCTGGAGATTTTCCCAGATTTCCTGGGTAAAAAACCACTTGTCTTTCTTTTTTTTCCTCTCTTCTGTGTGTAGTTTTTTCCCTGCATCTCAAGGAACACAGACCCCATTTTTTCCTGGGATGGTGATGTGTCCCTCAGCACCTCTCCTAAGAAGGAGCAACAGCTTATCAGATCCTCAGGAACTCCAGGGAAAGGCTGATGGTAGAAAATCTGGACATTTTCCACTCGGCTTGTGCCTGTGGATAGATGGATGGATGGATGGATGGATGGATGGATGGATGGATGGATGAGGGATGGATGGATGATGGATGGATGATGGATGGATGATGGATGGATGGATGGATGGATCGATGGTGATGGATGGATGGATGATGGATGGATGGATGAGGGATGGATGGCTGGATAGATGGATGGATGGATGGATGATGGATGGATGGATGGATGGATGGATGATGGATGGATGGATGGATGGATGGATGGATGGATGGATGGGTGATGGATGGATGGATGGATGGATGGATGATGGATGGGTGATGGATGGGTGGATGGATGGATGGATGAGGGATGGATGGCTGGATAGATGGATGGATGGATGGATGATGGATGGATGGATGATGGATGGATGGTGATGGATGGATGGATGATGGATGGGTGAACGGGAGTGATGGCCAAGTGATTCCACACTTGTCCTGCCGTTGGAGGGGGCTGCCTGGGCTCGGCAGCAGGGTGTGGCAGAGCAGATGACGCTCCCTGCTGAGGGCTGGGTTTATCTTTGGCTGCTGGGTGTGCCTGTGCCATCTGCTGTGCCCGGGGTGTCACTGCTGCAGTGCGGGCTGTGCGTGGGGCTGAGCTGGGATGAGTCACTGTCCCCTGACCAGCTCTGCAGGAGCTGCAGCACCAGTTTTCTGGTGCAGCAGCTCCGAGCTCGGATCAATAGAAAGAACTCCTTGCATGTCTGATCTCTGCCCGTCTGTCTCTGAATTGTTTGTATCAGCTGGGTTCAGCCTGATCGCAGTCGAGGTGCCCTGTCAGATCCTCTCCCACAGCCCCTGAATTTTGTCTGACTCTTCAGCCCAGGAATGTGGCACTGATGAGGCTGAGATCTGCAGACTGAAGGCTTTAAGCAGCCCCTGTCTGCCCAGCCCTGTGCAATGTTTTGCCACAAATCCCATGTCCAGCACGAGGATGTGTTTTTGGGGTTAACACCATGCTGGAGCCACCCCAGTGATCCCAACTTTGCACCTTCATGCTTGAGAGCTGCTGCAAATCTCCATCAGCACTTTGGCATTTAAGTCTTTTTATAAGATCCCATTTGTTGAGGCTTTGCCTTTCTCTCAGGCTTTCTGTTATTTAGTAGGTGTTTCATCTCCTCTAATGTGCCCAGAGGAATCGTGGTGCATCTGTGCTGCCGAAGGAGGCTTGGCATTAAGCAAAAACTTCCCTCTTTCTGATGCTTGGAGAAGCAGGAGTGGGGTTGGAGGGGAGAAATTAAAGCAGGGCTTTATGATGGCTTGAAAAAGAAGAAGAATCCACTCCAGATGGACAAAAGCCACGACACAAATCTGAGTTTACCTGGCTCTGGCAGCCCAGCAGAAAACATTGGTGGGCCTGGGGAGCCTCTGCAGCCCAGAGAAGTTTGCAGAAAGGAACCTCTTGCCTTTTTGCATAACAGCTTTCACATGGCAGAGCCTGAGCTCTGTTGACATGCAGCAAACAGCAATGCTGAGGGAAGGAGGGAGAGCACTGGGAATCAGCCCCAGGAGCTGGGATAATGGCATCAACAGGCAGAGAGGGCTCCTTTAGCCTGTGTTTCAATATTATATTATATTATATTATATTATATTATATTATATTATATTATATTCCTGGAATTTCATATTGCAGGGTTTGGTTTTGCACTTGGCCTAGAGCTGCTCTCACTAATGGTCTGAAAAGCCTCATTGTGTCACAGCCAGCTCTGGTTTCCCCCAAATAATACCTGTGCCCCTGCTGCTCTGCCTGAACATCCCATAACCTGCTCCCAGATGCAGCAGGGAGGGAGTGCTGGGGTAATTGTCGATAAATAGCAAGTTTTGACGTTATTGGAATGCCTCAGCAAAGAGCTGGGTGAGTTCAGAGAGTTGTGTCTCGTGGCCAGAGATGCTTGGGCTGTTCTCAAGCAGAGTGGGCTCAAATGTGCTGTGGGAAACAGTGGTGTGTGGAAAAGTGTGGGATTTAGGGTCCGTGACAAGGTGATGGAGAAGGAGAGAGTTCCCACTGCAGCTGCACAAAGCTGCCTTCCAGGTGTAGGAAAAGCGTGTGCAGGTTTCCAAGGGAGGTCATTAATAATAATAATAATAATGTTATTAGCATCTAGTAAGTGTTTCTCATCTCTGAGCTGCTCAGATATAATTCAGCAGCATGTGACAGGCTGCTGGCAAGATCATTCCCACCCCACAGGATTTGGGACAGGTCTCTCCTGTCTATCTGGAGCCAAAGGCAGGATGTTTGCATGGAGCTTCTGTCCCATGGGAGCTGGAGAGGGGCAAGGCATGGCCTCCAGGGAGATTCAGCACTGCCAGCCTCAGAGGTGGCTGAATTTGGGATTTCTGCTTTAAACTGACCTGACTTTTCTTTAGGATTCCCTGATTCTATCCCTTCACCCACCCCCTTCCCTCTCCCGCAGTGACTCGAAGTGTGGCTTCCTTTGTGGTGCTTTCCATCATTTGTCTTTGACCTTTTTCATTCCAGGACCTGTCCCTCTGCAGAGAAAGGGCTTTCCCTGTCCAAGCAGGATCATCCCTGACATAGAGCTGATTTCCCAGGCTGGGGCTGCTCCCTGCCTTCCCCAAACCTCACATTGCCTGGGATATCCCGCTCTGGCCACACTGGGAACAGACATCAGAGAGGGGGGTGATCCTGCAGGGGCTTTGGGGTTTCGTGGTCCCCTGCAGGGACTGGGGGTGACTCTGTGAGAAATGCTACTCACTTCCAAAAATTTTAAAAGGTTTATCAAAACCTTATCCAAAAATACAACAGAAGACTGAATAGATAAAATATTACAGCACCGGGAGCAGAGGATTTTTCCCACCTCACATTGCCTGGGATATCCCGCTCTGGCCACACTGGGAACAGACATCAGAGAGGGGGGTGATCCTGCAGGGGCTTTGGGGTTTCGTGGTCACCTGCAGGGACTGGAGGTGACTCTGTGAGAAATGCTACTCACTTCCAAAAATTTTAAAAGGTTTATCAAAACCTCATCCAAAAATACAACAGAAGACTGAATAGATAAAATATTACAGCACCGGGAGCAGAGGATTTTTCCCACCGTGTCCTCCTCCACACAATGGAGGTTTTGCATTTTAACCCTTTAGCTCCTCCAAAATTCTGTCCATTGACTCCTTCTTCACTGTCCAGTGGTGGAGATGACTTCCTTAAATCTTGATTGGAGGTCAGCTGCCATGGTAATGAGCCAACCCTCCCAAATGTCCCAAATCCAGGCCACCCCCTGATGACAGCACAAGGGGGGTAAAACATAACTATAAATCTCTAAAACTTCTCTTAACATATGTACATCATATTTGCCTTTTAATTGTGAGGGTCAGCCATCACATTGTGGAGATGACAGTCTGCTCAGAGAGAGAGAAAGCCAGACAAGCTTTCCCATGAATTGGTCTGGGAAGTTTTAGGGAGGCAGAGAGAAAGAATGGTGAACAATCTGCAGGTGGTGTTTGTAGCAAGTTGTTTTCCTCAGAAGGTGTTTACCGAAGGATGTCTTCTTAATTAAGCAATCATGTGAAATGTGTTGATTAAGTGACCAGTCAGGTCCACCTGTATGGGACCAGTGTATAAAAGAGGGAGTTCCAATAAACTGGGGGTGTCTAGCCTCTTTAGTCTTCTGCCCTGGAGTCTGTGTCACTTGTCCCTTCCTGACTCAGTGGTGACAACCACGTTACTCTGACAGAACCAGAGGTCACAGTCTCCAGCTGCACCAAGGGAAATGCAGGTTGGATATCAGGAAAAAGTTTTCCACACAAAGAGTGATAAAGTTCTGGAATTGTGTGCCTGGGGAGGTGGTTTTTTTTTTTTTTCTCTCTACAACTTCCTGAAGGGAGGTTGCAGATGGGTGGGAATCAGTCTCTTCCACCAGGCAGCACTGACAGAACCAGAGGACACAGTCTCCAGCTACGTCAGGGAAGGTATAGGTTGGATATTAGCAAAAAATTTTTCACCAAAAGAATAATAAAATACTGGAACACTCTACCCAGGGAGGTGGTGGAATCACCATCTCTGGATGTGTTTAAAAAAAGGCTGGACATGGCACTTGGTGCTATTGGTCTAGTTGAGGTGTTAGGGATGGACTTGATGATCTTAGAGGTCTCTTCCAACCTCGTTATTCTGTGATTCTGTGGTGCAGTCCCCCTCCCTCCCTGGGTGTGTTTAACAAAGCCTGGATGTGGCACTGGCTGCCAGGGCTGACTTGAGGTGTCAGGGAATGGGGTGGACTCGATGATCTTGGAGGTCTCTCCCCACGCTGTGATTGTGTGACCATCCTCCTGTCACAGTCTGACGCTGCCACTGTCCCTCTGTGTCCCTGCAGCCGTGCAGGAGGAGAGGCAGCGGGGCAAGGACCGCAACGAGAACGAGGTGGAGTCCACGAGCAGCGCCAACGAGGACATGCCCGTGGAGAAGATCCTGGAGGCCGAGCTCGCCGTGGAGCCAAAGACAGAGACCTACATCGAGGCAAACATGGGCCTGACCCCCAGCTCGGTGAGCACCTCTGCCCAGCCCCTCTTTGGCACATCAGACTGACCAGCTGGGGCACAGAGGGGTTGTCCTCTGTGGAAAATAAAAGTGCAATTCTTGGCTCTGCTGTAGGCTCTGTGAGCCAGCCCAGCCCCTGGAGGGCAGAGCCAGCAGCCACCAGCGTTTGGTGTCTTCTGTCCCGCAGCCACAGGGAAGTGAGAGGTGTTGTAAGGAGTGATTAAAAGGCTCACAGAGAAGGTTTTATTGTAAATAGCAGCTCTCAGTGCTGAAAGGCAGGAAGGCACTCTGCTCTGAAGAGCTCAGAGTCCAATTGAGGCAATAAACCTGTGTGGCTGAAGTGCAGAGAGATAAGAGCTTGAGAATGAGGGTGTGACTCCTCAGGTGCAGAATTAAGCAGCTGCTTGGCTCTGAGGAGAGAAAATCTGGAGAAATTTGCCTATGAGTTGGTTTTCAAGTTCTTTTCCCAGTTAGAAACCTGCATTATAACTGGGCCTGCTTGGAGCATCTGGGCTGTACCAGGCTGTTGTGTGCCCAAGAGAAGAGGGATGAGAGGGAGATGGGACAGGAGCAGCCTGGGCTGCTGGAAGGTGTCCCTGCCCATGGCAGGGGGTTGGGATGGGGATGTCTTGAGGTCCCTTCCAAGCCAAACCAGTCTGGGATTCTGTGGAGAGTGAGGGGAAGTGTTTTGGGTCCTTTCCTATGAGATTCCCTTATCAAAAGGGAGAAATCTCCCTGCAAAGCAGCAGCCTCCTAATGAGAAAGCCAAAGCCTCCTCTGAAATTGCATTTCTGGGATGGACCTTCTGCAGCCCAGGCAGTGTTAGGGACAGTCCCCACTCCTCCATGGCCTTTTTTCCTTTATAAGCAGTAGGAATAGAGGAATTCCTCTGAAAAACAGCAATTGAGGCTGCAGTGGGGAGCATCTCCTGCTCCTTTGAGGGACTCAGAGGTTGCACTCTGCCAACATTTGGGCTGGCTGAGCCAGGAGAGCAGGCTCATGCACTGAAATACCCGTGCAGTTCCTGCTGGGTGGCTGTGAGGCTGAGCTGAGAAAGCAGGCTCATGCACTGAAATACCCCTGTGCAGTTCCTGCTGGGTGGCTGTGAGGCTGAGCTGATGAAATGCAGCTATTCCGAGCAAGTGCAAGGACTCTGCAGTGTTTATTTGCTGTTACAACAATACTTTTATCTCTCTCTTTATATGAGGCTTGGAGGGTTTGAGTCAGAAATCCCTTCCTCTGGCAGGGGGTTGGAAATAGAGCATCTTTAGTGTCCCTTCCAGCAGAATTCTGTGAGGGATCTGGGAGTCAGGACAGCTGTAATTGGCTTTTTGGGATGCTCTTTTTGCAAAGACAGCTTTTCCTAGCATTTCTTAGGTGGCTCTTGGATATCCAAGGCTTTGTGGTATGGACAGAGCCAATCCCTCAGTGAAACTCCAGGATCAGGCACAGGATCAGGTACAAACCCTCACCTGCATTTAGGAGGAGGATCCATCCCCACGAGGCTGGTTTTTTTGGAGGAGTTAGTGAGGGGCTCAGAGAGGCTCTGACTGCCCACAGGATCAAAAATCCTTCAGGGGAGCTGGAGCCAGCCTGGTGCTGACTTGAAAACAAACCCCAGAGAGGGAGCTGAAATAAATGGCTTCGTCTGGCACCGAGTCTCCTCAAATTGAAAGCCGGTTCCTGCATAATTCAACAGGCATTACTGTGAACAAGGATGTGTGTTGCATCTAAATAGAAGCAGGAGGCTCGTTGAAATGCCCTGTTATTGTCGAGCACGAGGTGACATTTGTAGCAGGTTCAGCAGATGGATGAGATCAGCAGCTCCCGGTGACGAGGCCACCACGGGATGAGGAGAGGGAAGACAGAGGAGCTGCTGCCTTTCCCCAGAGCCCAGGTGATGGAAAGGCAGACAAATCGAGGCCCTGATAAACACAGGGAGAACACTGAGCTGTTTGCTGTGTGCCTCGTGTGTTGGGTGCTTTGATTTGTGCCTCTGCACTCGGGCTGGTGACCTGCAGGGACATTGCCAGGCTGGGATGGGGGTGGTGGGGTGATTTAGGGATTGGCACCCACACAGAATGGGTTAGAAGGGACCTTAAAATCATCTTAAAAGCACTTTCCACTATCCCAGGTTGCTCCAAGCTCCATCTAGCCTGGCCTTGAGCTCTTCCAGGGATGGAGCAGCCACAGCTTCCCCAGGGACTCCCCACCCTCCCAGGGAAGAATTTTTCCCCAATATCTGCTCTAACCCCGCTCTCTTGTAGTTCAAATCCATTCCCCCTTGTCCTGTCCCTCCAAGCCCTCGTGGCTGTGGCTGTCACCTTGTGCCATGTCCCTGTCCCAGGGGGTGGCTTTGCCTCTGCCCCATGCCTTGGCAATTTGGGCTCCTGCCCTGCGAGCAGGGCCTGGGACAGGCTCCTGGCCAGAAGGCAAAGCCTGTACCTGAGAGCTGCCCTCCCCACTGGCTCTTAACTGGCCTTTGAACGTCTGGTTTCAAGTCCCCATTTTGTGGAAGATGCCTCCAATTGCAGTTTTCCAGGAGGATCAGCTGCAGTTTTCCAGGAGGATCAGGTGCCCTTTGGCTCTGTCACACCCCGGCACCGAGCCCTTGCTATTTATTTACTGCAGGAGGGGATTTGCTTTCCGTGCACAGGGAGGGTTTCCAGCACTGCCCTTCCCCTCCTGGAGCCAGGCAGGGCCCTCTGGATACTTTTAGCTGCTTCTCACGCTCCAGTGATCAGGTTCTGCCAGGAAGAGCCGTGGTGGTTCCAGGAATTGCCATCTGAGGTGGAACTGAAGCCGAGGATGAGGCTTTGGAGCGCCAGGGCTTGGGGACAGCTTGTGCTGCCCACGGAGGGACAGCCAGGGCTGGGGCACCTGGAGCCCCTGCCCGGGAGCCAGCCCTGATAAAAGCTTTGGCAAAAACATCTGATTTACCTAAATTACCCCTTTTGTGGGGCTCTGCAGGCCCTTGTTGCCGCAAGGGTTGGGTTCTGCTGGAGCATAAGTCATGATCCCCATCCCACCCCACCTGGATGCCAGGATTCTCCACCTGGCTGAGCAAACTGGCATCAGACTTGAGGTCAGGGATGTTCAGGGCCTCTGGTGTCCCTTCTCCCCCTTCCTGCCTCTGAATATCCACATTCCCAGCGCTTCCAGTGGAACCCTGAACCCTGCAAAGCTCCTCCTCACACGCACTTCTGAGTTTTCCCCTTCTCCAGGGGAAATCCAATCTGATCTCCTTCTCCTGGGAAAAGCCCGGTCCCTGCTCACCTCTCCTTCCTCAGGGAAGAGCCCCAGCTCCCTGAGGGCGAGACTGCCCTGCCCTTGCAGCCCTGGGGGAGCTGCTGGAGCGGGGTGGGACAGGGGGGGCCCATCCCTGCGCGGTGCCAGCCTGTGCCCATCCATCTCTGCACGCGACAGGTGGAAATGCTCCCAGGGCAGGTGCCCCGAGCTTGCCAAATCCTGGCTATTTTTAAGCCTGGAGAATGGGAGATGTTGGCCACGGAGGCATCAGAGCTTTGGGTTTGCTGCCAGGGCTCTGAGGGAGCCCCCTCTGGGAGGGGGCTGTGCCACAGGTCACGCTGACATTCCTGTCTGCTCTTCCTCTGAATTTACACCCCTTCCCCCTGCAAGCCAGGGGTGAAGTAAACACTTCTCCTCCAGTTTGGAAACTGCTCTTTTAAGGACATGGAGGGAAGCTAATTGTACAATGCAAGCTGCTGGGTATCAGCAGGGATTACAGAGGGAGGTGGGAAGGGCTCATGCATCCCTGTCCAGAGAGGTAAACCCCACAGACTCGCTTGGATCAGCGAGCTCAGCCTTCCCCAGGGTTAAACAGGCTCTTCCAGTTCCTAATCACAAATCCACTTGAGCTGTGAGCAGTTCCTTTAAACAGGGATTTGGTGTGTTTAGGCTGACTGTCCTCCTTGAGAGCAGATGGTTTCTGTTACTGGATAATATTTCAAAGGAAAGGGGTTTTCTCTTTTTTTTTTGGATTTTTTTTTTCTGTAATGCCCCCTCTGGTGCTGGTTTATCGAGCTGGGAGAGGCTGGAGTCTGCCCTTCCCCAGGCTGGAGCTGCTTGGATTCATCAGTCAGGGTGATGGATATGGAGTCTCAGCACTCCCAATTCCCATGTTGGGGCTTGCTAAAAACAATTACAGCCCTCGTGGTGGAGCAGCCAAATCACTTCCCTTGCCTGTGAGTGATAACACCCACCTCAGGGATGGCAGGCAGGCTGCTCCTCCAGCCTCTCTTTTCCTCACTCTGCCTTTTCCAAGCTTTTCCATCTCTTTTTTTAAATTTCTTTATTTTGTTTTTTTTGGCAGCCCAATGACCCGGTGACAAACATCTGCCAGGCAGCAGACAAGCAGCTCTTCACCCTGGTGGAGTGGGCCAAGAGGATCCCCCACTTCTCCGAGCTGCCCCTGGATGACCAGGTCATCTTGCTCAGAGCAGGTGAGTGACATCTGTCCCCACGTGGGCACTGCTCAGTGTCCCCTGGGACTGGTTGTGCCCTCAGGTTTAGGTCCTGGCAGCTTGAAAATCTTTAACTGATTATTGACACTCTGATAATTCCGTTTTTAAATAGGATTTTGAAAGCCTTGCATGGGATGTGTTGGTGAATTGGATCCAAAACGTGTCAATCAGCTGAAAAATGGCCCAGCTTCATCTCTGATCCATGAGGAGCTGGCTGTCTTAAACCAAAGGAGTTAAACCCTGCCTTCCTCCCAAACTGAGCCTTGAAAAACCCAAGTGGGCTCAGGCCCCCATGAAATTTCATCAAACTGAAATGTTTGATCATAATTAAAACCAGAGAGGAGAGGAAAGTACATCTCACTTCTTCTCCCACCCACCAAGATGAAAATAGAACTCTCAAGGCTTATTTTAAATTTCCTTGTGCAGCAGGGGGGCTGCAGGAGCAGGATTTGGGAGGTGGAAGCAGTTGGTTGTGGGCAGGGTCTTCCCCTGTTGAGTGAACTCAAGCTCCTGCTGCTGCACAAAGCTCGTGGAGGGCAAGAAACCAGGAGCAGAGCTCGGGGAGGATGTGTTTGAGGCATGAAGCTCTTTGTAAGGCAGGGACGTTGAAGTCCTTGGTACTTTTAAAGTTCCTTTTATTTCCTCCAAATTCGCTTTTGTCCAGGTGCTGCACCCTTCCAGGATGGCTCCTGCAGCCTCTGGGTGAAGGTGCTCCATGGATTTTGCCAGAGCTGGCTCTGGGCCCTTTGGAACATCCAAAGTGTGGGTTAGAGGAGGATTTCTAGAGCCTCTTGTGAGAGGGGATGAGCAGGGAAGCCTCTCTATGGGGATCTTGGAGGGCTTTCTGCAAAGAGCTGGATTCAGAACAAGCTCTGCCTTTTCCTTTTGGGAAGTGGAGCCCAACCCCACCATGGCAGTTCCAGGTTTTCCTCTCTCTTCAGCAGGCAGCTGATTAAAACTGGAGCTGGAGAACTCCTGACCTGTGTTCTCTGATTGTCACTCACTCCACACAGCAGGAGAGGAGCTGCCAACCCCCTCATATCCCAAATTTTCCTGGTGGCTCCAACCCTGAGACTGCTGAGCAGCTCCCTGGAGCTCCCTGCTCCAGACACCTCTGCCAGGGCCTCAGATAACCTTCCCCAGGCCTTCCAACCAGTGCTCAATGTATTATTGAGTGGCCTGCTGAGAACAGCTGCCCATGAAATATTGAAGCATTAAAATCCAGCTAAGAGCCTCAGTCAGGCGTCCTGGGAGGCAAAACAAGTGGAGCACACAGCTCTGGAGGAGCAGTGCTGGATGGGCTGGCAGCAGCTCTCCTCAAATCCTGAATCATTTAAAAATACTCCCTCTCTGAGCTGTTTGGAAGGGAAGGAAACCTGACTTTTTAAGCGTGTTTTCCGCTGGTTTTCTTGTTTCCAAGCTGAGACAGGAATAACCTGATGTTTTCTCAGCCTGGCAGAGGGTGCTGAGTGTTACATCCCCGCAGCTGGGTTTTGTAGGGCTGGTGGGGAAACTTGGCAGAGAAATGGATTGACACTGCTCTGCCAGAGTGCCTTCCCTGTCCCAGAGGAGCCAGAGCACCCCTGGAGGCTGCAGCCACCCAGTTTGGTGAGAGAGGAGTCCCAGGAGTCACAGAATTCTGCTGTCCACTCCAGAGCTTGGGCTGAAATGCAGAACTCTCAGGGGAGGCTGGTCTCTAATTCCAGTTTGCTGCCTGTGGTTGTGGTGAATTTTCCCTGCTTGCCTCTGTCTCGGCAGCTCTTTGGGAAAGCCAAGGTGGGGAAATCTCACCCATTCCAGCTGCAACATCCCAGCTCTATGTGGAATAATCCAGAGGAAGGATGCTGATGAATCCAGCCCTCCTTCACTGGAATAAGCCCAGTTTGGAAGAGTGTGGAGAGCCAGCTCTGGTTGCTGTTGGTTGGAGCTGCTGTGGGGCTGTGTGTGACAAATTCCCATGGATCTGCCTCCGGGAGTTCCTCTTCCTCCAGAGAATGGGGCTCTACAGGCTCCTTCTCCTCCATCCTGCTCGGGTTTCAGTGTTGCAATCCCTGTGAAAGTGCCAGGCCTCACCCAGTAAATAGCCAGAGAAATGTTCCCGTGCTGGGGTGGAAACATCCTGTGGCCACTTAGGAAAGAGTGAACTTTATTCCTTGTCAACATTTCTGATGGCACAACCCACGGCTGCAGCAGAAGGTAAATACAGCACACATGGGCCTTGTGTTTGTTCCAGGCTGTGAGATGTGTTCTTGTGACAGGAGAGGTGAGGGATATTGTTGTGATGTTTTTCCAGCCTGGGAAAAAAAAAAACCTAAATCCAAATATGCTGAGGTTTCTGGACCAGAACTCCAGAACATGTTCAGGCCAGGGGTGTTGCAGAAGACCCCATCTTGTCTTACTGAAGATGCTGCTCCTGGCTGGAAGTCACCCAGATTTTCACCCTTCGAGCTTGGCAGCATTTCCTCTCACTGGGGCTTTGTTTCAGGAGTTCTGGAGCTCAGCCTGTGATGGATTTAGGAATTGAAGAGGTGTTGAATTGGGAAGGGCAGCTGGAAGGTGTGGAGGCCACATCTCCCTTCCCTTCCCTGTAGGTCTGGGCTCAGAGGATGTCCTTCCCATATCCCAAATCAGCCTGCCCAGCTGATAAGGCTAAAATCAGTTTTCCAAGCAGCTGTGGAAGCAGTCACAGGACGTGGGGCTGTGCAGAGAACAGACCCAATCCCTCCCAGCATTTTCATGGCAGAAGCAACAAACCCACAAATAAAGCCAGAGATTTCACGGTCCCTTTTACAGGGCTCAGGGCTGGTGAATGAACTTCTGTGGCCTGAGGAGGAGCCTGATGAGCTGATAGCAAGTGCTGATAGGGCTGGAAGTGCTGGGAGGCTGAGGGCAGAGGCGAGCTCAGGGCTCCACACCCACGGGGAGCTTCAGGCAGAGCTGTTTGCTCGGTGTCTGCACGGTTTATAGAGGAAACTGCTCCCCTTACTAGCTTTATTTTTAGTGCCTTGGGTTCCTGATGGTTTTTTCCTTCCCTGACATCCAAGAAAAAGCTGGCTCCCCCTTCCTTTCCCACATCCAGCCACGTTCCTGCAGCAAAGGCTCCCGTTAGAGCGGTGACGTCACCGAATCCCAAACTTCCCGAGGATCCCGTGGCTCTAACCTGCAGCCTCGCTGGTTTTCTCCTCCCCAGGGTGGAACGAGCTGCTAATTGCCTCCTTCTCCCACCGCTCCATAGCCGTGAAGGACGGGATCCTGCTGGCCACGGGGCTGCACGTGCACAGGAACAGCGCCCACAGCGCCGGCGTCGGGGCCATCTTCGACAGGTGGGGTGGAGTGGGATGGGATGGGATGGGACATGGTGTTCCTTGTCCATCTTCGACAGGTGGGCAGGGATGGGATGGGTGGTCATCACAATTCCTCTGAGCTCAGAGATGGGTGGTCACATCTCTGAGCACAGAGACACATGGGATTCCCTGGGCATCTTTGACAGGTGGGCAGGGATGGGATGGGATAGGATGGGTGGTGATCACATCTCTGAGCTCAGACAGGCATGGTGTTCCCTGGCCATCTTCAACAGGTGGGATGGGATGGGATGGGTGGTCACATCTCCTCTGAGCACAGACAGACATGGTTCTCCCAGGAAAACCCTGGGAAGCTGTGAGAAGCCGTGGTGTGGAATTTGTAGGCAACCCCAACAAGGGAAGAGATGAGAATCTTGACTCCGTGTTTCAGAAGGCTGAGTTATTATTTTGTTGTATTATATTTAAAATGCTAAAACGATATTAAAAGAATAGAGAGAAAGACACAGATAGAAGGTTAGACAAGAATGAAGAAGAATGAATAACAAAAACTTCTGACTGCTCAGAGCTTCAACATAGCTGGCTGTCATTGGTCATCAAGTAAAAACAAATTCACATGAGACCAAAGATGCACCTGCCACATTCCACAGCAGCAGATAGTTATTGTTTACATTTCTTTTCTGAGGCTTCTCAGCTTCTCAGGAGAAAAAATCCTGGCGAAAGGATTTTCATAAAATATCACAGTGGTGAGAAGCCGTGGTGTGGAATTTGTAGGCAACCCCAACAAGGGAAGAGATGAGAATCTTGACTCCGTGTTTCAGAAGGCTGAGTTATTATTTTGTGATATTATATTATATTAAAAATGCTATACTAAACCGATATTAAAAGAATAGAGAGAAAGACACAGATAGAAGGTTAGACAAGAATGAAGAAGAATGAATAACAAAAACTTCTGACTGCTCAGAGCTTCAACATAGCTGGCTGTCATTGGTCATCAAGTAAAAACAAATTCACATGAGACCAAAGATGCACCTGCCACATTCCACAGCAGCAGATAGTTATTGTTTACATTTCTTTTCTGAGGCTTCTCAGCTTCTCAGGAGAAAAAATCCTGGCCAAAGGATTTTCATAAAATATCACAGTGGCACTGTGGAATGTTGTATTTGCCAGGTTCCCCAAATGAGGGAGGAGTGATGCATCTGACTCCACGTTCTTAGAAGGCTAATTATTATTTTATGATACTATATTATATAAAAGAATACTAAACTAAACTACACTAAAGAATACAGAAAGGATACTTACGTAATGAAACTCTTGACTCTTTCTCCAGAGTCCCAACACAGCTTGGCCCCAATTGGCCAATAAGTCAAAATAATTCACAGCAGAAACCAATGAAACAACCACCTGTTGGATAAACAATCTCCAACCACATTCCAAAGCAGCAAAACACAGGAGAAGCAAATGAGATAAGAATTGTTTTCCTTTCCTCTGAGGCTTCTCAGCTTCCCGGGAGAAAAATCCTGGAAAAGGGGATTTTTCCAGACAATATGACAGTATCAGTGGGAAACTTAGAGAAAAGAATTCAAACAATTCTTACCTCTCTTTCTGTAACCATTGTTTGTAGATATGGCTCTCCAGAGTGTGCTGTTCATAGCTCACCAATACTGTGAGAGGTTTTTATTTTGAGGCCAATCAAATCTCACCTTAACGAGTCACATCAAAAAAGGACCTGCTACTTTCATTAAATTGCCTTCTGATTCACCTCATGAAGACTGGAGTCTTTCATTCCATCCCTGACTCAACAGCATCAGGGATGGGGGGCTGGGCTTCCATCAAACCACCTCACCTGGACATCCCCATCCCTGCCTCCACCCCAGACTGCCTCCATGCCTGCTTGAGGGGTCTGAGGAGCCCGGGATGAGGGAATCCATGCCAGGAAAACACAAGGAGAAAACCCCTCCTGAAACCTGCAAAAAACCCAACGGCCCCAAGCAGGGAGGAGGTTACTCAGTGCAAAAAAACCAAAAGCCCCAAGCAGGGAGAAGACTGCCCAGTGCAAAAAACCCAAAAACAGCCCCAAACACAGAGGAGGCTGCCCAGTGCAAATCAAAGCCCCTTTCATGGGGTCCAGATGCCTTCTAATGTTATGAGGAGGCCACTGCTTTGTTCCTTTTCATCTTTAATTGGACCAAGACGCGATTTTATTTGCACAATGAGAAGGCCCCAGCGATGCTCAGCAGGTTCCACAGGCGTGTCCCCAGGGCTCTTTAATCTCAGGCTTTGGGAAGGTGTTTTAAAGCCAGGCTTGCAGGGTGTTTGACCCACAGCGTGACTCCAGACGCTGCTGAAATGCTGATTCCTCTCCCTGAGACTCATCTTGAGTTGAAACCAAATCACCTTTGCTGCTCTGCTCTGTGAGGAAATTGTTCTTCGGACCTGGCTGACATCATTTGTTCCTGTGAGGTCATAAGTGCAAGATCATGACTTTGCTGCAGGATCTAACTTGAAAAACTGGGCAATCAGTGGAAAATATTTCAAGACCGACACCTTCAGTAAGAGCAAAGGGAGCAATAAAAATTACCGGCAGAGGAAATTACTTTTAGATACCTGTTGGGGTGGGTTTTTATTGTTATTTTTTATTTTTAGGCAGCTTTCTCAGGTGCCAGAGCCTCTCAGTGAATGGATGAAGGCGGTTTTTATGGTCCCTGTTGTATCTCACAGGAACTATTGATGTTCCTAATGAGCTATTTTTGATGGAGGAGGAAAATGAGGCCACATCCTCAGCTGGTACAGGCCAGCACCATCCCCAGCTTCGTTAAACGTGACCGGAGCTTCTCACTCCAGCTCTGACACCTGGGGCTTTTCATTCCCTTTCTTTTTTTTTTTTTATTTTCATGCTGACTCTGTGCTTTCTCTGTCCTTTTGCAGAGTACTGACAGAACTGGTGTCCAAAATGAGAGACATGCTGATGGACAAGACAGAGCTGGGCTGCCTGCGAGCCATTGTCCTCTTCAACCCTGGTATGTGCCTGCCTCTGCTCTCCTGGCCCCTCTTGGCTGCTCTCCTGTCCGTTTTTCTCCTTTTCTTCCCCAAAAAGCCCTGTTGGAAGTAGCAGAGGGCACCCAGATTCCACAGGGCAGGAAGGGAGGCAGGGGTGAATGTTGGTTTGGTTTGGAAAGGACATTAAAGCTGATCTTGTTCCAAACGTCCTGCCGTGGGCAGGGACACCTTCCACTGTCCCAGGGTGATCCAAGCCCCATCCAGCCTGGCCTTGGACACTTCCATGGATGGGGCAGCCATCTGAGCACCCTGTGCAGGGCCTCCCCTCCCTCCCAGGGAAGGATTTCTTCCCAAAATCCAATCTAATCCGACTCTTTTTCAGTTTACAGACATTCCCCCTTGTCCTGTCAGCTCTCCCCCTTTTAGAGTGACTGTGAAAAGAAAATTCAGGTGCTTGAGGGAATTGTCCCTGAATTGGAACCAAGTGGAATCTAGATGTTGTTGAAGAGAAAAATATGGATTAGAGCAACACCAGAGTGTGGAGATAATTGTCTCTGCTTCCCAACCTCATCATCCAAGGGCTTTTATTACCTGCATTTCTGAAAAAGCCCTTTGCAGACCTGGAGAGGCTGAAAGACATGAAATGTGCTCATAAAATGCACAAAACCTTCAATTTTTGACCATAGTTTCACAGACTTTGGGAGGGTCACACTGCTCCCTTTTCCCTCTCAGCCCCAGCTACCCAAGAGAAGAGGAAGGTTCAGTGCCAAGGTTTTTCTCCCAACATTCCAGGGAGCAAATCCCTGTGCAGCAGGAGGCAGCCTGCACATACCTGCACAGCTCTCTGGGGGGATCTCTGGATTTCAGATAGGATCAGAGCAGAACCAGATGGCAGCCAAGGACAAACCTCTCCATCCACAGCAGCCCTGCCCTCCCTGAGCACAGTTTGTGCCCAAGCACAGCTCCTTGCCTGGATTTTCCCACCACAGCCAGGCCATGCTGTTCCAGCAGGGTTTATTACAGTTCCATGGGTTTGTTTTTCTTCTTGACCAGTTTGGTTTGTTTTTTTTTTTTTTTTTTTACGTCCCCCCTCCTTGTAATCAGCAGTAATTTATTGTCTGTAATTTGGGATTAGCCATTTATGGTCAAAGAAGGGGAATCTGGAGAGGTTCCCGTGGCACATGTGCTTGGGGATATCGATTTCTGCACTGTCCCTTTCACCCTGCTAAAAACAGATCCTCACTGTGCCCTGTCCTGGGGCTGTGCCAGAGCAGGGGCTTCTCCTTCAGCCCCACCACAGTGCTGGAGGGAGAAATCCCACCAGCCCAGGGCTGGAGGGGGAATTAATTCCTTTCAAATGAGGGTCTGGGACCACTGGAATGATCCAAAACATTCGAGGTTTGGGTATGAGGTGAGAAAAAACCTGTAATTGTGGAGTAAACCTTCGAGTGCTCCCCAAGTGCCTGGAGCTCAGAGCTTGCAGCCACACTTTGGTGGGGCTGGAAGAGATGGAGGGAGTGCACAGAGGGGTTGCTGCCTGCCTGGGAAGGCTGGAGGCGTTTTCCTGATGGTTTTTGTGTTGCCTTTCAGACTCCAAGGGCCTGTCGAACCCGGCGGAGGTGGAGGCGCTGCGGGAGAAGGTGTACGCGTCGCTAGAGGCTTACTGCAAACACAAATACCCCGACCAGCCCGGCAGGTCAGCTCCCTGTGCCCCTCCTCCTGCACCCTGCCCCCCTGCAAACCCCCCTGCAGTGGGTGCTGCAGCTCCCAGGGTCCCCTCTCTGTTCTGGGCTCTCTGTTCCCAGCGATTCCCTGCGGATAAATCGCTCGTTTCCACCCGCTGCAGCTCTGAGCATCCCTAAAAATCCTCCCCTGTGCAGTGCACAGAGCTCTTTATTCCCTTGCCAGGAAATCCAGCAAGGTGGGCAGAGCTGAGGAGCCCCAGCTCCCGCAGCCCCAGCAGTGGGATGAGCACGTGTGGGAAGGGGGTATCATTTCCCTTTAGGAAACCACGGCCAGCGAAACCGCAGCAAAAATAGGACTCACATGGAGTTAATTTTCAGTGGCAGATGAGCATCATTGCTGGGAAGTGAAAGCCTCAATTGATGCTCTTTTTCTCCCCTCCCTGCCTCCCCCAATCCAGCTGGGAATGGGAGGGGGAATCAGGAATGTGTTCCTGGATGGCTCCAGAGCTGAGTGGGCGCATTTTCCCAGTTACAGCCTGGAGCTGGCAACTGCCAGTTAAGTTCCTGACAGCTTCTTGAGAAACCAAGCACAGCACTGGAAGCTGCTACTGGTGCATGAATGGTGAGGGAAAAACAGCCCAGGCAACTGGGATTTGCATCTCACCTGCATTCCTGGCCGGGTGTGGATGTGAAATGAAAAGGGTGCTTTCACAGCAGCGAGTGCAGTGGGCAGAGCGTGCCCTCAGAAGTGATGCTGGATTTGGTTTTTCCCCCATTTTGGGTCTCAAAATGCTGGCAGATGAAGAAAGGTGTGTTGTGAAGGGATTTCTGGGACGTTGCTGGTTGGTTTGAGGCAGGCAGAGTGAGGATGTGGGTGCCATGGGGTGTGTTTGGTTTGTGGTGAGCAGGGGGATTGAGGGATGGGCACAGGGCACGGAGCAGGGGTCACCCCTCCTCTTCCAGAAATCTTTATTAAACTGCATTTCTGGAGCAAATCCAGAGCCAGGTGCTGGACTTTGGCTGTTGTGGTGTTGCAGAAGAGCTGTTCCTGGCACCAGGAGAGCTGCCTTGGGAATCGTGGCCAGCAGCTCTTCTGGATCATTCCCTTGTTGTGCAGGATCTGCAGCCTGGCACACGCAGAGGGTGGCACAGGGACAGCCCCAGTCCACAGCAGCTCCCCAGGGCTCTGCCTCAGTGCTCAGTGGTGTTTGAGGGAGTGTTTGAAGCCCAGAAGCTGCACCAGGGGCTCTGCAATTTAATCTCTCACTGGCTCTGAGTGACCTCGGGCTGGGAACCTTCTTGTGTGATACTCACAGCCATCCTTGGTGACCTGAGAGGTTCTGCACGCCCAGGGATGTCCTGAGAGCTGTGCCTGGGCCCTGCTGCCCCCCTGCATCCCTCAGAGGTGCAGGGCAGTGGTGGCACCATCCCAGGAGCCTCGGCAGGGTGAGCCCCTGGGCTGGGAGGACGAGGTTGCACAAAAGCTCCCCAAAGTTATCTGAAATCCTGGGTGTCTGCTGGCCCTGTGGCACAATGTGCTCACCAGCTGCAAGCAAGTTCTCCCTGTGCTTGAGCCACGTCTGGGACCTTCCCCTGCTCCATGCTGTGGGATTTCTGGAATTCCCACCTTTTCAGGTGCCCCAAATCCCCATCCAGCAGCAGCTTGGGAACACCCTGGAAACACCACAAGGGAATTTTTCTGCACAGAGAGGCATTCCCAGGAGAAACCCAGCTCTGCTCCCCCCCTGCAGCTCCTGCTGCTCCACAGGGAGGGCTGGGTGCCTACGTGACAGCCAGCAGCCTCAGGGAATCAGGAATCAGGGCTCTTTTCTCCCCTCCCAGCCCTGGCACGTTGTGCTCTGGGCTGGTTATCTCACAGTTAAACATATCCGAGGGCTGGAGCCATCATCTGGTTTGGTTTAAAGTGAAACTTCCTGAATGGGATGGTAGGACTGATTTGTTTTTCCTGGCTCTGCTCCCACCGTTCTCGCCAGCTCAGCAGAAAAAAAAAAAAAATTAACAAAATAAAAAAATAGGGAGAGGGAATTGTGCATGCATGTAGAATATCTGTGTGCTTGTGCATGGCTCTGTGTGTGCTTTCTGCAGGGTCCTGTTCTGCCTGGCTCTTTGCTGCTGATTTTGCAGCAGGAAAAGCAGATGACCCTGCTGTGGCCATTGAAGGGCTTTTTCCCTGGGTTTTTTTTTGGGAGCACTCACTAACTCAAGGAGGTGACATCCAGTGGCACCTGGGCTGCTCCAAGGCGCTTTGCAGGAGCTGGTGGCTTTCTCCTGGCTCCTGTCACCCTCAGGGCCCAGCAGCAGCAGCTTTTCCCTGGTGAGGGTGGCTGTGGGTGGCTCACTGCCATCCTGCCTGGGTCCTGCAGAGCTGCCAGCCCTGCCCAGCCCTCCTGCCTGCTGCGACCTGAAACCATCTGCCCCAGCAGGGCAGGCTGTGGGGACTCAGCCCTGGGGAAGGGGAGCACCCCTGGTTTGCAGAGCTCCCTCCAACTCCTGTGTCACCCTTGGTGTCACCCCTGGCTGGCAGCCCCAGGGTGTAGCTGTGATATTCTATGAAAAATCCTTTGCTAGGATTTTTCCCTGCTGGGAAGCTGAGAAGCCTCAGGAGAGAAATGTAAACAATAACTATCTGCTGCTGTGGAATGCAACAGGTGTATTTTCCATTGGTCTGTGTGGATTGTTTTCAATTGATGACCAATCACAGCCACTTGTGTTGAAGCTGTGAGCAGTCACAAGATTTTATGTATTCTATTCTTGTTCTTCCTAGCTGTCTGATTATTTTTTTCTTACTCTATTCTTTTGGTATAGTTTTAATATAGTATTTTAATATAATATATATCATAATATAATAAACCAGCCTTCTGAAAATGTATAAAAACCTCACATCTCCACACTTGGGGTGTTTCCAACACCAGGGCTCAGCTGGGGATGGCCAAACCCCAGTGAGGGCTGCTGGGGCTGCCCAGAGCCTGCAGGAAAAGGGGCATCACCCAGCTCACCCCACTGGGCATCTCTCCAGCCCCTTCCCAGCTGTTTGCCTTTTCCCTGACCGAAACCTGAGCTGCTGCTGCTGCTTGCAGCCCTGCCAGTGCCAAGGCTGATCCCTGGTGCCTCCTTTGGGTGGCTGCAGTGCAGGGACCCCAGGAGCATCTCAGGGTGTCCCCCAACCCAGGGCTGCCCTTTCATCCCTTGTCCCACCCTTCCAGCTCAGTTCCCAGCCCGTGTTTGTTGTGAATCTCCCCGTGGCTGCCTGATCTCCGAGGCTGGTCCCTAATTCCTGATTTCCCTGCGCAGCTCTGCCTGCAGCCCCGCGGTTTGATACCAACACTTCGACTCCAAACCTCGGGAAGCAGGGCTTCACCTGGGGATGTCTGACCGTGCCGTTATCTCCTTTTCCCCAAAGGTTTGCCAAGCTCCTGCTCCGCCTCCCAGCCCTGCGATCCATCGGCCTGAAATGCCTGGAGCACCTCTTCTTCTTCAAGCTAATAGGCGACACGCCCATCGACACCTTCCTGATGGAAATGCTGGAAGCGCCGCACCAAATGACTTAGAGAACTCTGCTGGGTCAGTCCCTCGCCCGGCCGGGCTCCCTCGGGGCCCTTCCTCTGCTTTCCTCGGCCCCAGCCCGTCCCTCCCTGCTGTCCCCAGCGCCGGAGGCACCGTCTGCTCCTGGGGACCCTCCTGGTCATCCTGCCCTCCCTGTCCGTTCGCTGTCACTGCTGCGTCTCCAGACCTGCCCGCTGGTTCCCTGTGCTACTTGTAGAGGAGTGGGAGCGGAGAGAGCTTTGCCAACCCCTGCCCCCGCCGTGCCGTGAGGTTTGGGATGAGCCACCACGGGCTGGTGTCACCGCCAGCCCTCCCCCTGGGGACAAGGACGGTGCCAGCCCTCGGGGCAGTGGGGGTTTGGACGAGCCGAGGGGAGTGGTTGGACTCTGCCAGATTTGCAGCTGGGCTATTTTCAGAGGATGGAGTTTTTGGAAAAAAAAAAAAAAAAAAAAAGGAAAAAAAAAAAAAAAAAAAAAGGAAAAAAAAAAAAAAAAAAAAAGAAATAATTTCTATTTTTGGTTTCTAACTATTCTTAGTAGTCTCGGTAGTTACTTTGCGGAGGGAGAGGCCGTGCCCCCTGAGTGAGTCACCCGTGGCTGCACAGAGGAGCCTTCTCCTTCCACTTCAGAGCATTTGGGATTGAGCTGAATCCCCCCAAAACACGGTGGCAGTGGCACAGGGAATGCCCTTTGGCCACGCTGGAGGGTGCCCGGGCATCGCTGCCCACCCCAGAGGTGTGGACATGAGCCAGCTGCAGCACTTGCTTTAAGGCTGCCAGGGACTCCCCATGGCCCTTCCCCAGCTCCTGGAGGCTTGCTGGGAGCCCTGCCCTCAGCACAGCATCCCAGTACATCCCAGTACATCCCAGTACATCCCAGTGCTGCCCCAGCATCCCACCGTGACCCCGCTCTGGGGTTTTGGGGTTTCGGCTCACCCAGGAGGCTGCTCCTGTTCTTTCAGCCCTGCAAAGCACTGCAAGGCAACAATTAGTGGGAGTGTTCGGCCAGGCTGGTTAATTGCAGCTGTTAATGAGTGGTGAAGCAAGAACGGGGCTCCCCCCTGCCCTGGATCTGCCCCGTGGGGGTGGGAGGGCCTGGCTGCGTGGGGGATGTGGCAGCAGCATCATCCCTGTCCTCCCCGGCATCCTGAGAGCACCAAAAGCACCTTGGCTTTTGCACAACCCTTTCCTTGAGTCTTGGTGACAGGATTTTGGGGGTTAGGGACAGGAATGTGCTCACACCCCACGGGATGGGATTCCCCCAGGAGTGTGTGGCCAGCGAGGGAACCATCCCCCCTTCCCCTCTCTCCTCATCTGGTGTCTCCTGTGCCCCACAAAAACACGAGCTGGAGAAAAAACGAAGCAGAAGGAATGATGAGGGATGTTGGGAAGGGTTTTCCCCCCTTGGCAGGATGGACACACTGTGCTGGGAGCCGAGGAGGAGGTGCTTCCCCACCACTTCCACGTGCTCTGTGCTTTAAAAAGCAAAGGATGAGGTCCCCAAAATCCCTTCTTGCTCCCCGTGGTTTGCAGCTGGTTGAAAACTCCTTTGTTGCTGGAGGGGGATGGAGCAGCGCCCACCACCTCACTCCCACCTCTGTTTTGGAGGGGACACCGTTGCCCCCTGCCTGTTGCCATCCCAGCTGGAGTGCCCAGCTCCATCCCCTGCAGCTCCAAAATAAAAAAACCACTCTGGATTTCAGGTGGCAGCTCCCCCTGGGGCTGGCCCGAAGTGGCGAATCTGCAGAGGCAGGCAGAGCGCCTTGGCTCTGTTTCCCCAGCAGCCTGCAAGCCACTGAAAATATTATTAAACAGCTTCACCCTGCAAGAATTTGCCAAGAAAACGAGGCAGGAGAAATGAAATCTGGCGAGGGTGCCAGGAAACACGAGCAGGCTGTTCCCTGCCAGCGGGAGGCTGGCGCAGCCCCAGGGGGTGCAGGGAGGTGGCAGAGCCCGGAGCCCCCAGCCCACCCAGCCCTGGGCAGCCCCCAGGCCCCAGCAGAAAGGAGCCTGGGACTTGCTTGGCAAAGAGGAAAAGCTTTGGGGAAGTTGGTGGATGTTGCACTAGGATAAACCCGCTGGTCTCTGGTGGGTTGAGCCATTTTTTTCCTGGTGGTGGCTGGGGAGGGGCTCTTGGGTGCTGTGGTGGCTGCAGGGTGGCACAGTGGGAGATCCCATCCCATTATCCCAGCCCATTATCCCATCCCATCCCATTATCCCATCCCATCCTTATCCCATTTTACTTCATCCCATCCTTTTCCATTCTGTGACGTTCCATCATCTTCCATCCCTTTTTTTCCCATCTGTCCCCATCCCATCCCACCCTGTCCCATTTCATCCCATCCCATCTCATGTCATCCAATCTTCATGCAATCCCATTCCATCCCATCCCATCCCATTATCCCATCCCATCCCCATTAGCATCTGACCTTACAAAGCCAAGGGGGAGGCTCTGCAGGCCCCAAGCTCCAGGTCAGGCTCATCCCCGTGCCTCAGTTTCCCTGCTGGAGCAGCACAGCCTCAATCCATGCCCATGGCGGAGGGGATTTTGGGAAAGGCTGAGCCTTGTCCTGAGGATTTAATCTCAGCTGGTGAAAGGGAGTTGGGATTCCCTGAGCCCCCAAAGCCCAGCCCAGCCCCTCCATCCTCACCCCAGCCCTTCCCGTGGGAAGGAGAAGCTTTTGTGTGTTGGGAACAGCCAGAGCAGCCTTAAAGCAACGAGCTTTGCATGAGTTTGAGTCTTTCCTTTGTATTCTTTTCACTTTGGGCTTTTTGTTGTTGTTGTTGTCCTCATCATGATAAGGCAGAGTGTGGAGAGGTGAGCGTGGCTGAAGGAAAACAAAAGGCACATTATTCCCTGGAGAGGTAGGATGTGGATTTCACCAGCTCTCAGTGCTCCTGCAAAAGCCTGCTCGGATTCGGGTGATCTATTTGTGATGCTTATTTTAATTCCTTTTTTGTTGGTGGGACGATCTTTAATTTTCTAAAGATGGCACAAACATCAGCCTTTCAGCCACCTGCTGCACCCCTCGCTGCTTGCTCCACCCACCCCACACCCAGTCCAGCACTTCCCAAACCCCTCCATGGCAACCCCGAGCTTCCCTTGGCACTGGAGCTGCCCCGGAGTGCCCGTGGGGCCGTTGGGGTGTGGGAAATGCTGAGCCCTGGCCTTGCTGACCCCTGCACTGCACTGGGGACAGCCCTGGGCTGGGCTGCTGACCCCAAAACCAGGCTGGGCTGCTGACCCCAAAACCAGGCTGGGGAGCTGACCCAAAACCAGGCTGGGCTGCTGATCCAGAAGCAGTCTGGGCTACTGACCCCAAAACCAAGCTGGGCTGCTGACCCCAAAGTCAGGCTGGGGAGCTGACCCCAAAAGCAGGCTGGCAAAAGTGGCTGGGGAGCTGCTGATCCCAAAACCACGCTGGGCTGCTGATCCCAAAAGAAAGCTGGGGAGCTGTGCTGTCCCCATCACTGCAGGCTGGGGAGCTGACCCCAAAAGCACCTGGGGAGCTGTGCTGACCCTAAAAGCAGCTGGGGAGCTGATCCCAAAGCCAGGCTGGGGAGCTGCTGTCCCCAAGAGCAGCAGGGGAGCTGTGCTGTCCCCATGGATGCTGGCAGGGGAGCTGTGCTGTCCCCAAGAGCAGCAGGGGAGCTGTGCTGTCCCCGTGTGTGTCCGTGTATGTACTGTAGATATTGACACTGTATAATACCCCACTCACATATACACTTAGAGAACTGTAGCAATTACAGAATTTCCTGGCTTTTTGTGGTTTAAGTCAATTCTTTTTTTTTTTTTTTTTTCCCCCTCTCCCCCTTTTTTTTTTTGGTTTTTTTTTTTCCCCCTCTCCCCCTTTTTTTTTTTGGTTTTTTTTTTTCCCCCTCTCCCCCTTTTTTTTTTTGGTTTTTTTTTTTCCCCCTCTCCCCCTTTTTTTTTTTGGTTTTTTTTTTTCCCCCTCTCCCCCTTTTTTTTTTTGGTTTTTTTTTTTCCCCCCTGTGTTTTGCTTCCATTGTATCTGAATCCCTTTCCGAATTGGCAGATGCCAAATCTGGATTCCTGGAGACAAAGGAACTGCATCTATTTTAAGATGCCTTTTTGTTTTGTTTTTCTTCTGTTTCCTTTTTCTTCTTTTTGTTTTGTTTTGTTTTCATTCTTTTAAGCAGGTGGTTTGGAGTAAAGAATAGCTTTAGCAATTCCCAATACTTAGTGATGGATGCCTTGGCTATGGGATACATAGATTAAAAAAAAATGACATTAAAATTTAGAATGACAAAAAAAAAAAGATAAAAGATAAGGAAAAAAAATATCTAAAGCATCAATAAAGTTAAAAATCTATTTTTGTACAAATGTAATTTTATCCCTTACCGTATCCTTGGATATTTTCTTTCCTGGATTGTTTTGTTTCTTCTACAGAGATTGTTATAAACTCTCTCTATTTTTTCTCTCTTTCTCTCTGTAAGTGTTCAGCCACAGGGATCTGGAGAAGAGGGAGAAACTTCTGACCGTGTTTTAAAGGCTTTATATGAAATCTCTTTTGAAATAATTTTTTTGAATGAACTTTTTATTTTTTTTTTCCCCCCCACTTCCAAAATCTTTTTGGGGATGGGAGGGGGGTGGGAGGGAGGGGGAGGGCTGGTCTGGGGGTGTCTTTTGTCACGTATCTCTGGCGTTCCCGCAGGTCTGTTTTACTGTGAAATCACTACCGTATATTATTATTCACTTCAAAAACAACAAAAAAGGTTAAAAAAAAAAAAGAAAATTAAAAAAAAAACAAAGAAAAAAAAGAAAGAACTGCTGCTGGAAACGCCAGTATTTCGAGAACAATTGTATTAGAATTATGGGAAAAAAAATGAGAAGGAAAAAAAAAAGAGAAAAAAAAAAGGAGAAAAAAAAAAAAGAAAATATATGAGCATTTTAAAATATAACACAGTCCAAGTCCTCGTTTGTCCTTATTGGTGTGTCTGGAGTTATTCCCGGGGGGCTGTCCCCAGCGGGGTCCCCATTCCAGGGCACTGCAAACCCAACAAATCCTGGCTGGCTGGGAGGAAGGAGCAGCCCCAGCTCTCCCCGGGACCTTTTCCCTTTTCCTCGGGTATTCCCGTGAGGGATTTCCCGATCCCTGTGCCCCGGTGCCCGCTGTGGCTCGGGGATGCCCAGCGATGGCATTTCTGTGCCAGCCCGGTGGCACCGCGGGGACAGAGGCCACCCTGGGCTGGGGCTGCCCCCGTGCCAGGGCTGGGTTTGGGGGGCACACAGGGATTGGGGGGCACACAGGGATTTGGGGAGCACTGAGGGATTTGGGGGCCACACAGGGATATGGGGCACACAGGGATTTGGGGGCACACAGGGATTTGGGGGCCACACAGGGATTTGGGGGCCACACAGGGATATGGGGCACGCAGGGATTGGGGGGCACAGAGGGATTTGGGGCGCACTGAGGGATTTGGAGGCACACAGGGATTTGGGGGGAACACAGGGATTTGGGGGGCACAGGGGGATTTGGGGGCACAGAGGGATTTGGGGGCACAGAGGGATTTAAGGAGCATACAAGGATTTGGGGAGCACAGAGTGGTTTGGGGGCACAGAGTGATTTAAGGGGCACAGAGATTTGGGGGGAACACACGGATTTGGGGGCACAGAGATTAGGGGGCACTGAGGGATTTGGGGGTCACAGAGGGATTAGGGGGCACACACAGGGATTTGGGGTCACAGAGTGATTTGGGGGTACAGAGGGATTTGGGGGCACACAGATTTGGGGTCACAGAGGGATTTGGGGGCACACACAGGGATTTTGGGGGCACAGGGGGATTTGGGGTCACAGAGGGATTTGGGGTCACACACAGGGATTTTGGGGGCACTCCCAGCACAGGATCCTGGAGATGTTTGCTCTCCCCAGTCCCCCGGAGCAGCAGAGGGTGGCTCGGGAGCCTTTAGGCTGCGCTTAACCTGGATTTGTTGCCAGGTGCCAACGAGACTGAGCTCGCTGTCGGGTTTACAGCCGGGATAAATCCTCCCCCGGCGGCGGGGCCGGGTGGATGGAGATGGAAAATCCGAGCCTCAATTCGGTTAGCGCCGATCCGTGTTTTCTCAGTTGGGAAAAATGAGCTTTTGTCACTCGGGAAGCGGCGGCAGGAGGTTTTTGGGGGGCAGGGAAGGGGCACAGGGGGTTATTTACCCAAAACTGCCCATTCCCACTCCCTGCCCCGCTTCGGGAGCCCCCAGGGAGCCGGCAGCACCCGCCCGGCCACGCTCCCATCTCCAGCGGCTTGTGTGCCTCGTTAACCTCCGGGCAGCACTCGGTGTTTGCAGAGTAAATACCGACCTCCCTCCCGAGGGTTTTTGTGCCCCGGGTCCCGGGTGGAGCGGGCTGGGATGTGCGGGGCAGCCCGGGATGCTCCGTGGGTTGCCCGGGTCGCTGCTGCCCGCTGCTTGGCCGACCGCATCCCGCTTTGAAAATCGGGTCTGCTTCTATTTTTAACGGTGCTTAAAACAGAAAAGAAAGCAAAACCGAGCTGCCACCGATTTTTGGTGGGGTTTTTTTGTTTTCTTTTTTTTTTTTTTTTTTTTTTTTTTTTTTTTATGCTTAAAACAGAAAAGAAAGCAAAGCCGAGCTGGCCACCGATTTTTGGTGGTTTTTTTTTCCTTTTTTTTTTTTTTTTTAATTTTGTGTTTGGTTCCTGCTGTGTTTTCTGCTTGGGGAGCACTCCCAGAGCCCCAAACCTGGGAAAGGCTCTGCTCTCCCTCCAGGAGGAAGACGAGGAGGAGGTTTGCACCTTGGCCAAGTGGTTGCTGTTTTTCCAGCTTCTGCAGGGATCAAAGTGCCTGTTTTGACTCTCCTCCCGATTCCTTGATACCAGCAGATGATTGTAATGCAATTAAACCTCTCAGCGGGCTTTTGTTGTGTCTCCGGGCTGGGTGTGCGCGGCACTCACCCTTGCCCTGGGAGCTCAGCGACGGCACACGGAGAGCTCCGGGGCTCTCTGCTTTATCAGGAACACCACAATTCCTTAAATCCTGAGCTCTTGGAGACGTGGGATCAGGGTGGGACTCCCATTCCCTGTGCTCCGGGTCCTACAGGGGATGGAGATGGGGAGATGCTGAGCTGGGGGTGAAGGGCTGGCTCTTGGGAAGGCACGGCTTAATTTCTGAGCATTCCCAGCGCTGACAGAGATGGAGTGGGGTGTCAGCAGAGTGTTTGGAAATCCTTAAGAGAAGGGCTGTGATCCCGGCCCTCGCCGAGCCTCAGGTTTGCGGCGAGGAGGGGACTCTCCAAACAAATCCCGACAGATGAGCTCTTTCACTGGTAATTTGTCACTTCATAATTGCCGAAGAAAAGCAGGTTGGTTTTCTCCTCCTGACCTCTCTCAAGCAGCCTTTTCACCCCAGCTGGCCCCGGGGCCGGGGTCGGGGTCCTGCCGTGGCCTCTGGGGGCCGCCTCCCCCCGCCCCGGGGGCGCAAAGGGCACCTTGTCCTTCTGCAGAGCATTTCCCAGTGACATTTCCATGGATGTCCCCATGGCACCCACCGCCAGGCACGCCCCGGGCTCGCCCTGCGTGGGTGGGAAGGGAGCAGATGGGAGAGAAGCTCCGAGGAGCTGGATTGCAGGCTCACACTCTGGATTTCAGGTTAACACTCTGGATTTCAGGCTCACACTCTGGATTTCAGATTGTCACTCTGGATTTCAGGCTGACACTCTGGATTTCAGGCTCACACTCTGGATTTCAGGTTGACATTCTGGATGTCAGGCTCACACTCTAGAATTCAGGCTGACACTGGATTTCAGGCTCACACTCTGGAATTCAGGCTCATACTCTGGATTTCAGCTTGACACTGGATTTCAGGATTTCAGGCTCACACTCTGTCCCAAACCAAATTCGGGAGCTCAGCTGATCCTCTCTCATGCCCCAGCTCTGCCCCCTCCATCCCCACTGCCCAGGGCGGGGTGGGAATTGTGCTCCAGGCGTTTCCAGGTGGGAATTTGCGCTGGGAAGCGCTGGGCGGTTCTTTCTGTGCGAGTTGAGCTCGGCTCAGCAGGGCCGGGCTTGCGGAGGCGGCTGCGGGCCCAGAGGCTCCCGGAGCGGGGCCGATCCCACCGGGATTGGGGGCAGCGCCTCGGGAACCCCGGGGCCGGCCGGGCCCGTCCGGCAAAGAGCAAAGAGCAAAGAGCAAAGAGCAAAGTGCTGCTGCCATCTCCCGACCGCAGCGAGCCCGCCCCGGGATGCCCTTCCCCGGCCCGGGATCTCACTCCTTTTCCCGGGATCTCACTCCTTTTCCCGGGATCTCACTCCTTTCCCCGGGATCCCACTCCTTTTCCCGGGATCCCGCTCCTTTTCCCGGGATCCCGCTCCTTTTCCCGGGATCCCACTCCCTTTCCCCGGGATCCCCCTCCCTTTCCCCAGGATCCCACTCCCCTGCCCAGGATGTCCTTTTCCCGGGATCCCACTCCTTTCCCCGGAATCTCACTCTTTTCCGCGGGATCCCACTCCCCTGCCCAGGATCCCACTCCTTTTCCTGGGATCCCACTCCTTTTCCCGGGATCCCACTCCTTTCACCAGGATCTCACTCTTTTCCCCGGGATCCCACTCCCCTGCCCTGGATCCCACTCCTTTTCCTGAGTTCCCACTCCCCTTCCCTCTTCCCCCTGCCCAGTTCCCGTTCCCCTGCCCAGAGCAGCCATGGGGCTGGAATGAAATAATCAGTAGGGGAAAAAAAAATTTAAAGTGGGGTTTGTTTTGGGGTTTTTAAAGTTTTTTCGTTTCTTTGTTTATTCTCCTTTGCCCTCACCCTCCGAGGCTGCTGAGATGAGGAGGTGAAGCTCTGCCTCTCTCACTCCACAGTGCCCCAAATCTGGTCCTTCTGGGCAGTTTTCTGCCCCTAAAAGATGCTTTGCTCTCAATCACTTCCAGCTCCTTCCCTCTTCCTTGCCCGGGCTCTGGAATTCCTGTCCTGACCCTAAAATTCCTGTCCTGACTGAAATTTCCTGCTGAGGAGAGCTGCACAGACCAAGAGCCCCAGCACTGAATTTTAACCCATTTTCACTCATTTTCCCTTCCCGGGATGCCCGTGCCTGCTCTTCCCTTGCAGCCTGACCAAGGGTTAAACAATTCTCATTTAAAGCATCACTTAAACCGAGGCTCTTTCATTTCCAAAGAGCCCCAGAACCCAAGGCACGGGCGAGAAATATCAGCCACAAAAATTTTGCATCTCTCTGCCTTACAACACTGGCACTGAAACCTTGTTTGGCTTTGGAGGCAAGATTTTCCATCCCGGGCTCCAGCGCTGCTCAATTGCTCTGAGCCCACATCTTGTTTTTCTTCTGACAGAGTGAGGTATGATTCTTGGCTCGCTGAGCCTCTGCTAAATGAAAAGATGCTTTTAAAGCTCCTTCACTCAACACTCACCCCAAAACCCAAGGGGAGGGTCAGATGGAAATTCGCTGAAGTTATCAGCCAGGCTTTCTGCTGGATTTCTTTTGTGGTGGGTATTAGGCTGAAGAGCATTAAATGAAGGCACAAGTGTTTGCTGGGCTGATGGTAAAGGTAGAAAAGCCTGATGATTAAAGCAGCCAGAGCACTGAATTTATTTTCTTGTGAAAAGCTGGTGTTTGAGTCATTGTGATTCCCGGGGACTCAGCTCTCAGGGTTCATTTTGTCTGGATCTTTTAATTTACAACATAAAAGCCTCCTGCTTGTAAGAAGAGCAGCTCCATCCTTGTGTGAGTTCACCGGAGAGCCGAGGGATGGAGGGGGAATTTCCTGGCCACCGAGTCAGGAGCAGACTGGGAAGGTCGGACTGGAAGTTCTTTTCCAGCCTGGTGATTCCGTGACTCCCTGAGGGTGCTCCTGCTTTGCTGCTTCTGAGCTTTGCGGGCTGCAGTCCCTTCCTGGGGCTCCCAGCTCCTTCCTGCCCTCTCAGGGGGCTGCCCAGAGCGAGGGAAAAGCCTTTCCTCAGCCTGGCACCGGAATGAATTCTGATCCCAAAACACCACAGGATGAGCAGAGAGGGATGGCACCATCCTGCTGCCCTCTTGGACCCCAGCAGCCCCCAGCCAGAGTCCTTCATCCCTGTTCCAGCCCTGTCCTGTCCTCATTCCATCATTGCCCCATCCCTGCTTCGTTCTTATCCTAATCCTGCTCCAGCACTGCCTGATCCCTGTCCCAGACCTGTTCCATCCCAGTCCCATCCCTGTCCTGTCCCTGCCCCAACCCTTCTCCATCCAAGTCCTATCCCTGTCCCATCCCCTTTCTCATCCCTGTCCCATCCCTGTCCTGTCCCAGTTCCAGCCCTGTCCCATCCCTGTCCTGTCCCTGCCCGATCCCTGTCTCATCCCTGTTCCAATCCTGCTTCACCCTTGTCCCACCCCTGCTCCACCCCTGCCCTATCCCTGTCCTGTTCCCATCCCATTCCAGTCCCATCCTTGCCCTATCCCTGTCCCATCCCAGTCCCACCCTTGTCCTATCCCAGTTCCATCCCTGTCCCATCCCTGTCCAGTCCCTGTCCCATTCCCTTTCCACCCCTGCCCCATCCTTATCTCTTCCCAGCCCCATTCCTGTCCCATCCCCGTCCCCCCCTGCCCGGTCCCTGTCGGTCCCACGCACTCCAGGTGACAGGGAGGTGGCAGGGAGGTGACAGGGAGGTGACAGGGAGGTGGCAGGGCGGGCTGGCCCGGCTGCTCCCGGCTGTCCATCCCCTCCTGTGTCCCCTCCCAGCCTTCCCGGGACGTTGCCTAATCCTGAAACTGGATCCTCCCCAAAGCTTGCTCTGGCCTGTCTGCTCCTGCTCCGGGATTGTTTCCCCCCTTAAGGCAAAGAGCAGAATTTCCTGCTGTCTGCAGGGTGGGGGTGGCTCCCCAAAGCCCCCCTGGATTAACCCTTGCCTGGAAGGCTCCGGTTGTGTGCTGAGAAATTTCCTTTTTTCTTTTTAGGGAGCTGCCTTGTCGCTATAGGACACGAAACAACACGACGTGGACACACTGCTCTTCCAAGGCAAGAAAAAGACTTTTTAATTTCTGACTACAACATTTATAGATTTCCAAAAGTGACAGTGGATTGGAGGGTGACAGTGCCACCTCTCCAATGACACCTGACAAACCAACAGTCCGTCAAGTTTCTCCTCCTCCAGAAAAGAATGCAAAACAATAAGTTATTTACATAGAGCATGTGAGAAAGTTCGTTACAAGAATATAAACATCAGAAGGCTTAGAAAATCTTAAAAAATCCGGGTGACACCCCCTTCCTCTGCTGGACATTGCCACCTCTTCCCTGCCTTCCCAAGCTCCCTGCTTGGCCCCTTTGGAAGAGGGTCATTGACAGGAGATTCCTTGCAGCCCGTGGAAGTTTCAGAGGCACAGCAGCTCAGTGCAGCCAGTTTTAACTCTGATCTGAGCCAGCCTCACCCCTCCAGGCACAAATCAGACTGTTCTGGTGGCAGCAGAGACACTTGGGGGCCAACTTGTGGCAGTGAAAGGATCAGCCCCGGGAAATATTCTCCAATTCATTTGTACCATTTGTACCTCCAGCCAGCTGTGGGTCTGATAGGGGATGCTCCAAGAGAAGAAAAATCTGTCATGGGGTGAGTGAGAGGGTGAATTCGGGCCAGCTGCCCAGGGCATCCTCACTCTGGGGTTTAGAATTCCCCCTGGATTGCTTGGTTTTGTGCAACCAGCCCACCCCAGCATCCTTGCAGGGTCCTGGGGGCTCCCTGAGCCCCTCAGCCTGCAGCCAAGGCTGGCAGCAGACACAATTTGTGGCTGGCTATTTGCTGTTGTCACTCCGGCCATTCCACCTGCCGAGGCAATAAAGATGAAAGCCAATAATGAGCAGCCAGCCATCGTTTGAGGAGTGGGGGGAAAGGCTGTAATTTACTGTGCCAGGGCTGCAGGGAGTCCATCTGAGGCTGGGTTATTGACAGCAAGTCTATTTGGGTTTGTTCCTCACGGTACTTATGTGTGCTCGGAGCACTTGAGGGTGACATTTTTAAAATCTAAAAATATATAGCTGGTAGCAAACTTCCAGCAGCACGGAAGGGAGGGGAAGGATTTATGCCCAGAACATGGTGAACTTTAAGGAAAGTGTGTTTGTGGAAAAGGATTTGAAGGAGAGGGGTAAGCTCCAGACCCTGGTCTGGGGGTATCACTGGGGTGTTGGGTTTTGCTGAGGGACTTTATCCAGGGAAAGCTCTTGAAGCATCCCAGGGATGAGAATCAGGAATGCTGCTGCAGCCAGGGATGGTACAGGCAGATCAGACAGAGGATCCAGGTGCTTTTGTGCTGGCCTGGGCTGTCAGCACTGAAGCAGGTTCCAGGGAGAGCCACGGGTGGGTTTGTGCTCCCAGAGGGTCATTCCCAGGCAGCTGGGAGCTGATCCTGGGCTGATCCTGCCCTGTGGTTTTTATTCTGGAGCAGGCCAGCCCAGGCTGAGGGCAAAGCAGGCTGAGGTGAGAGCTGTGTCCCCTCTGATCTGCCCCAGGGTCACCCCACAGCTCTGTGTAAATAAGGGGTTTAACCTCAAAGGAAGAGAAAGAATAATAAAGCACTGGAATGCTCTTCCCAGGGAGGTGGTGGAATCACCAGCTCTGGGTGTGTTTAAAAAAGGCTGGATATGGCACTTGGTGCTATGGTCTGGTTGAGGGGTTGGGGCTGGGTTGGACTCGATGATCTTAGAGGTCTCTTCCAGCCTCATTATTCTGTGATTCTGTGTGATTTGGATTTTTTTTTCCTGCTCTAAACAAGCTGTAGCCTTTCTGAAAGCATCACTTTCCCTGGGACTGCAAGGACTTGATCCTGCAGATCTGGGGAGCCCCGTGATGAGGAGATGTCACCCACTCTTTCTGGGGAGATTCCATCCATCCTTCTCCTCCTGTGGGGGAGGCAGGAGGTGGATTCAGGAAACACAAGGCATGAGTAATCTCTCCCCTGCCTCTGCCAAGGGACCCGAACCAGCCCCAGGAGCATCCCTGCTGCTTGTGAGAGCTCTGGGGTGTCAGCAGGGTTATGATTTATGGCAATCAATCCCTCAACCTTATTTATAGCAGCAGCTCCCTGTGGGATTTCACACATGAAGATTGGCTTGTTCTCTGGCCTCCCTCCTGCCAAAATCATCCCTGGGCCTCCCAACCTTCCTGGAGGCTTTTGTCTTGTCTCTACCCTGCCCACGTGGGCAGCTGGCATTCCTGCCCCATCCCAACCCACTTTTCCCATCCTTGTTCCTTTCTCAGGGCATGTTCTGACAGCCAGAGGTGTCCAGAGGTGGAGGAGGATGAGGATTGCTGAGAGGAGAGGGGAGCCAGCACTGGGCAGGCACAGGGCTGTCCTTTCCAGCGAGAGTGTGGGCTGTATTTTCTTGATTAAAAATGGGATTTTCACCTCTGTGAAATATTCTTCTTGACTATTCAAAATATTTTCCTGCTTGCCAACTGTTGTTGTCCCCTGCTGGGATTTTTGTCCTGCTTGTCCTGCTGCTCGTGGGTGTCTGGGTGTCCTCTGGTCCCTGGTTTCCAGGACCTTGGGGCATTCCAGGCATCTGGAAAACTCTGTTTTTCTCTGGGAGCTTTGAAATATACAGGTACAATCTTTTCAGATCCAGCCCTGAAATTTCAGAAAACACAGGGCAAAGAAAAGGAATGAGCAGAGAGGAAGGAACCCCCGATCCCGTGACAGCAGAAATGAGTGGGGGTCTCAGGGACTGTAATTATGTTTTCCCTCTGATTAACTGGGAATGGGCACCCTGGAAACCCTTCTCCTTGTCATGAGAAGTGGTGGCAGTGAGGCAAAGTGTTGCAGAGTGTGTTTAAAGCTGAACCTGCAGCCCCGTTGATGGATGGAGCCCTGGGACCCGCTGCCTGTAAGAGCCAAATCACTTACCTTGGAAATGCAAACCTTATGGAAAGGGAATCAATAATTTCTGGAGCCTGGCTCGTGCTGACACACGCCCTGAGTCCATGGGAAAGGAACCCTTTGTTAATCTTCCTCGAGAGGCACATGCAGCTCCTATAAAAAGCTTCTGAAGTCAGTAACTAATTACAGGCTGCACGAGGCTCCAGTCTGTCACCCCCGACAGCTCAGGGGGAGCTGGGGCTGCTCTGCTGCTGCTGCTGCCCAGGATGATGGACGAGCTGCACCAGCTCCTGCCTGGGCTCTGAAAGAGGAAGAATTAATGGGCAAATAAATTACAAATCAATTATTAAACCTCAGCGGCGTGCGGGGCCCCGCTCAGCCCTGCTATCAAATATACATTTCTAATTAACTCAACAACTCTTGGCTAATGGGCACTGGATGCTGCCTGCTGCTAGGAATAGGGGGTTTTGGCACGTGCTCTAAATTGAGTATTTTATGTCTCCCTTCATGCCCAGTGACACGGGGAGGCCTGGAAGGACCCTTTTGAAGCACAGACAGCACTGAGAGACCCCAAATCTTCACGCTGGGACTCAGCACAGCCCTGGGCAAGCTGCAGCGTGGTGCAGAACAAATCCAGCGTGTCCTGAGGGATCCTCGGGCTCTCACTGAGCCCCAAATCCCGGGGGAAGAGGGAATCCAGGGTGTTTTCCTCCCCTGCCTGCTCGCTGGGACCGTGTGCCAGCACTGGGAGCTCCTGCCATGAGAATCCCCACGGCCTGGGAGCTGCCTGCAGTGTCTAGACAGATCCCAGGCCAGGAGTTCTTCCTGGAGCACGGAGAAAATCCAAGGATTTGGCAGATGGATGGCTGCACTCACACCCAGCCCCGCTGCCCTCGGATGCTTTGTGTCCTCCAGCTCTCCAGCACGATCCCAGCACCACTGAAAGGTGGGACAGGGCTGAGAAGCCCCTGAGGGAATTTGGCTTCCAGGGTGAGGATGGAGGAGGATTTTTGTGTTGGAATGGGTGCCAGGCCCCTGAGAGGAGCAGAACCCCGGGGGGATTTGGTGTCTGCACCACGGCAATATTTCTGCAGCTCACTAATCAATTATGATTCTTAGACAAGCTCCCATATGGTGCCTTCATAAATCACTCTCTCCACTTATCAAGGCTGTCTTGTTTGCCTGACATGAGCTGTAAGGAGGGTGGTTTTTAGGCTAATGTTAACTCAAGCACGCAGAACGGGATTTATTTATAGAGTTTGAGCAAAGTGCTTTCTGAAGAGCCAAAAATCTGCGTCCTAAGGAGATAACCAAGAGGCTGGGGGCTGCTCTGCCTGAGCACCAGCACAGCAAGTCTGGGCTGGGAATAGATGAACGCAGCTCTGAGATCTGGGCAGGGCAGGTCTGTCCCTCTGGAGCAGTTCTGCATCCCTGTGGGACCCTGTGGGACCCTGGGGACAGGCAGGACACCTGGGGGTGAGGACCCGGAGGGGCTGAGCTGGGACAAAGGCTCTGAGGGGGGACAGGGCAGAGAGGGGAGCTCTCCACCTCCCAGAGGGAGCAGAAACCAGCCCAGGGGCTGTGGGGCTGGAGCTGAGCCCGGGGGAGAGTCCTGGGGGGTGACAGGGTCCTGTCCCTCGGGGGGTGACACGGTCCTGTCCCTTGTCCCGGGCCGGAGGGAGCAGAGGGCAGCCCGGGGCGGGTGCTGCCGGGTTTGTGGCACACCTGAGCTGCTCCCGGCTCTCCTGCTCCCCCCAGCGCGCTCCCCCGGCTCTGGAGCATCCCCTGCTCCTCCACCCATCGCCAGGACCTCACCCAGCCCAGGGGGTTTCCTCCAGCCGTGAGGAAATTTCTCTTTTCCCAGTGCCCCGCTCCTGCTCTCCTGCTCTCTTCAGCTCGAGAATCACTTTATCTGGTCTCTTTTTTCCCCCCGGGTATGTAAATCCCCATTTTTCCTGCTCTGAACAATCCATGGTACAGGAGCAGCCTCCTAAACCCAGGCTCTGCCTCTTGGCTCTTTTTTAATTGCATCACTCAGGATATTCCAATTTATTTTATCAAAACACTGCTCTGTTTGCAGACTGGCTTCTGCTTGAGAGCTCCAAAATTTGCCATTCCTCTCCTATTAATATACATTAATATACCCCAGTTCTTGAGATTTTACAACTTATTTTACAAAATAAATTTTTTTATTTTACAAATAAAAAAAAATTATTTTTTCCAGCTGTGGGTTTTTGCCCAAATTCTCTCTCCTCTGCTGAGACATTTTATTTTGGAGCCTGGTGCTGCAGAGAGCCCCTCTCCCACACTTTTGGCTCCAGTATCCTTGAAGCCAGGAACGTGTGTAGGGGTTCTGTGCTGAATAAAGATAAAATTTTCCTTTTTCCCACGGGAAAAACTCAACCTGAAAGGAAAATCCAGCACATCAACTTGGGAACCTCCCTGGGCCTGCTGCATTCTTGGGATTTGCATGATCTGAAAGGGATAAGCTTATGGAAACCAGCGTTAGGAAGCAGGATCAGAAGGCAGGGGCATGGACAGGTTTCTCAGGAAGCCTCAGGAAGTTCCCAATGACCACCCAGTGGGAAGATCCTTTCCATGTTTTAGAATAGTTATTTTTTACCTTTTCAATCTATAAAAACAACCCCTAGTCTTTTTGAATTAATTGCTGAAATTACTATTAAAACTCATAAATGATGTGTTGAATTGACCAGTTGAGATCCTGAAAAAATTGTTTTAGATGTTCAAAATGAACATTTTGAGCAGCATCTTGCCAACAGTTACCAATTACAAACTTCTACAGCTGCTTTTACAAGGCAAGCGTCTTATCACTTACCAAGTCACCCTTTATTAATTTTTTTTTCAAGAAATACCTCAAAAAAATTAAAAACTGGTAATAGAGCTTGTTATGTACCTCAAAATTCCCTTTCCAGTGCCAACAAGCCCCAGCTTGCCCCCCATTAAAGCAGATTTGGGGTGGGAGGGGGGAAGGCTGTGGCTTGTTAACCTGACGAGAGGAAGGAAGACTAAACCTGGCTCTGCAGGTCAGGAACAGGAAAGAATTCCCTCAGTTCTGGTGCTTTTCTCTTGCACTGGGTGGGGAAGGGGCTGCTGTGAAAGCCCAGCTTGCAAACGGTGGGGTCTGTGGGGCTCTCTCGGGGTTTTGAGGGATCCCTCAGCATTTTTAGGGGATTTCTTGGGGTTTTGTGGGATTCCCTCGGGGTCTTGAGGGGATCCCTCGGGGTTTTGAGGGTTCCCTCGGGGTTTTGTGGGTTCCCTCCTCCCGCGATCCCGCGGATCCATTCCCGGGCCGTTCGGGATTTTGGGGGCTGCGATGTCGCCGCGCTCCCACCGGGTGGCGCCCGAACCCCGCGCATCCCCAGCGTCTCCATGGCAACGGCCGGCCCTGGGTACCGCCCTGGTCCGCATCCTGCATCCCGCACCCGCATCCGCAGCTCAAATCCCGCACCCTCATCCCATATCCCGTATCTCGCATCCCACAATGCCCGTCCTGCATCCCAGCTTACCTATCCCTCATCCCCCATCCTTCACCCCAGCTTCCCCATCCCACCCCTCACATCCCTCATCCTTCATCTCCCATCCCTTATCTTGCATCCCTCATCCCCAAATCCCGCATCCCCCATCCCCCACCCCGCGTCCCAACTTCCCCATCCCGCATCCCCCTTCCCGTATCCCTTATCCTCCACCCCACATCCTGCATCCCCTTCACCCCGCCCCACACATCCCTCATCCTTCACCCCCCATTCCCCATCCTGCATCCCCCATCCTCATCCCCAAATCCCTCATCCCCAATTCCCTCATTCCCCATCCCTCATCCCCCACCCCGGGGTTCCCAGGTTCCTTCCTGGCTCTGCCCTGCCCTGCTGTGCAGGCTGGCTGTGCCCAGGGCACACACTGCAGCTCAGCACACCTCGCCCAGCTCCTTTCTGGGCCGTGGAGAGGCTGGGGCAGCTCCCAGTGGGGTTGGGATGGGATGAGGGGCAGTGTCCAGCCGGATCTCCGTGTCCCAGCTGTGCCTCCCAGCGCTCCCCTGCTCTGGCTGGGGAGCTCCCACTGCCACGTGGCCTTTTCCACTCCAGCATCCTGCTCTGGGCCTCGCTTTGCCTCTTGTTCTCCTCCTTTTTTTCCTCAGGAAACATCTGGAAGCTGAGTGAGAAACATTAAAAGGGGGGAGGGGGGAAAGGAAAGAAAAGAAGAGGAAAAAAAGGGGGGGGAGGGGATCTTGGGAGCACCATATGATTTCACTTTCCTAAGACAACTGCAATTATGCCTTTGAGGCTTTACCAGTCACTGTAGATTCAAACCATGCTGGATGATGTCAGTGGGAAAATATGAAGGCCCTACTGGCTGCTCAAATGAAAAAAAAAAAAACAGAAAAAGCTCCTTTTCTGGCATTTTATTTCCCATTCTGAATCAGAAGAAGGGTGTTGTCCAGATGGATTTCTTCTTTATTGCTTTCCTGGGCTTGGTTAGATATTGCTGATCCCATGGGAGAGGGGAAATGCCTCCTGGATCCCTCCAAATGATCTCCTGCTCTGTCCTGCTGCTGTCTGCGCCTGCCACGAGTCCCCAAATCCTCCTGGACAGCGCTGGGGATGGATTTCTCCTCGCTCAGACACATCCCAGGCTGGGCTCCTCTTGCTCATAATGAGCAGGGCCAATTAATTTTTGGAAGCTGGTGACTGGGATGAGCAGGAGGTGTGGATCCCAGCTTAGCAGCCATGAGAATTCCTGTGTTCAGGCAGCTTCCAGCTCTGTCTACCTGACACTGGGCAGTTTGGGGAGTTTGGGAAGTGGTGAATCCATGGGGAGCCTGGCATTGCAGAGCCAGAGCCAGCCCAGGAGGGGTTTGCCAAAAGCTCATTTCCACACCTGCTGGAAACACCAAAACCACAGAAGTTCCTGGAAAGCAAAAGCAGCAGGGCTGCAAGTGTGGACACAGAGCAAAGGCAACCCAAAAAACCTCTGGCAGGGAGGGAGGGAGGGAGGGATGTGAGGAATACCCTTGGGTGGGCAGCCAAGGCACAAGGGCTCCTGGAGAGGAGAAGGATGAGCCCAGCACTGGGTGGGGTCATGGTGGAACCTCAGACTGACCCTGCAGAGCCCTCAGAGGCAGGAGGAGAGCTCAGCTCAGCAGGATGTGTCCCTGGAGCATGACAATCACAGAAACAGAGAGAAACTCTGGAAATACATTTTAATCCTGTTTAAAGATGATCTGAGACATGAAACCATGTGCTGAGGGCTCCTCTAGGCTAGATCAGTGAGTCAAGAGCATCAAGGAATATCCTGAGCTGGAAGGGACACCCCAACAATCCCAGCCTGTGCCTCAGAGCTCCCTGAATTCGGAATCCTTGTGCTGTGCCCATTCCCTGGGGATCCATGGCATCCAAAGAGCCTGGCTCCATTCTCCAGCTGGGGCAAGGCAGGAGAGGAAAGGTTCGAATTTGTCCAATATTTGCCAGAACAGACGTGGTTCCAAGTGTCACTGGGATCAAACTGGTTGGATCCTGTGGCTCCTGTCCCTGCTGTGTCCTGCTGAGGTGACAGTGCTCCGTGAGCTCCCTGTTCCTGCATGCCATCCACGCAGCCACTCCCAGCCCAGCTGCCCTGGGAATGTGTGTTTTCCCTGCCCTGACCTTTCCAAGCTGTTTACGCTGCTCAGGAGTGATGTCCTGAACCTGCTACAAGATTTTTCAGCGGTGACAGCAAAGAGCATCCCCTGACATGTCTGTGGAGATGCAGGTCAGGCCTTTGGACAATGCACCCCAAGCTGCTCTCAGCATCCTGAAAGGCTTTGCTGGCTCTTTGCAGACCCCCATGGGGAGGCAGGAGTGCAAATGAGAATTCAAATATCCTCCAGCCCCTCCTTGCAGGGGATTCTCCTGTCCAAGCACCCTTTGTATCACACAGACAGCACTGAAATTTTATTGAGGCACCTGAGTCGCAGCAGTTTCCATCAGCTGGGTGTTGAACAGGAGGTGCCCAACCCCTCAAACCCCCTCCAAACCCCATCTTCCCTTTCTGAATCACCACATGACGAAAATGTTATCCCTGCAGTGCTGTTCTTGATGCAGGCTCTTGCCCTGAGCTGTTGCAGCTCGAGTTACAGACCCAGCCTCGCTGGCTGGAGCCAAAACCAATCCTAAATCGTGGAGGGACATGAGGCAGGTGATGGCCCTGCACCCCAGGCCTGGCTGAGCTCCCTGAGCAGCCCTGGCAGGGCTGGGAGCAGCAGGTGCCCATCAGCCCCATCCCAGTGCTGCTTCTCTGCCTCCTCCTCCTCATCCTTTCCCTCCTGAATCTCCTCCCTCAGGGCTCAGCCCCAGCACAGCACCCACGGGTGCCCAGCACCTCAAGGTTTTTGGCTCCAAAAGTGCTTTAAAGCACTGAGTTCCCCTTTGCAACCTAATCAAAATGTTCTCCAGGACTCGGATTACAGCAATTAACTCATTTCCATGTCCCCAGGCACATCTTGCTCACTTGCTGGGGCAAATTTAGGAGAAGCATTTGGGTTTCTGTCTAACCCCCTGTCTCCAGCTCTGCCTTTGGTGGCTGGGAACCGAGCCTAGACATGAAATAATGAACTCAAACCCTTCCATGCATTGACCAAAGAAAACAAGCTGTCAACTAGAAATATTCCCTCTCTTCTTTTGCAGGCACACCAAATCTCCTTCCCATCTGTAGGTGCGGGGAGCAGCAGGAGTAACTCAGCATGAAATTGTCAGCGACAGCATGTGATGCTGTTTGGAGAGCATAAATCAGTCTAGGAAATGAAAAGCATGATCTTCTTTCTCTTTCCCCCAGGTTTGCTCAGCGTTTTATCCCTCTGCAGGGATGTTAGGAAGGAGATTTTTTTTGGCAGCTTAAACCCAAGTCCAACATTTGTCGTTAGGGCCTTAATTATGTTCAGTCTTCTCAGTGCTGTTTGCATTAGGCCATAATATCTCCCTCTCCTGAGCTCCAGTGACTCCACTCGAGCATGAAAATGCTGCTGGAGAGGCTGAACCTCCCCAGGTTTTTCACTCTCAGCTCCTGGCTCAGCCTGGAGAGTGACAGGAGCTGGGAAATTTCACCTCCTTTCCCACCACGGAGTCTGGGGGATAATGTCACAAACTGGGCAGAGTTCTCTGGGTGTTGAGAGCTGAATGAAGGTTTGGGAAGGGCAGGTTTGGGCAGAGGCTCCCTGCAGCTGCCAGGGGGTTTTGCAGGAGGAGCAGAGCTCAGGCACCGCTCTGCTGCAGCATTGACAGCCTGATGGATTGATACTCGCTCTGAAACAGAGAGAAACTTTGGAAATGCCTTTTAATCCTGTTTAAAGATGATCTACCATGTGCTGAGGGCTCCTCTAGGCTAGATCAGTGAGTCAAGAGCATCAAGGAATATCCTGAGCTGGAAGGGACACCCCAACAATCCCAGCCTGTGCCTCAGAGCTCCCTGAATTTGGAATCCTTGTGCTGTGCCCATTCCCTGGGGATCCATTCTCCAGCTGGGGCAAGGCAGGAGAGGAAAGGTTTGAATTTGTCCAATATTTGCCAAAAAGAGATCTGGTTTCTAGTGTCACTGGGATGAAATTTCTCAAACTTTCCTACCAAGAGGCATCTGGGTGGTGATGGCACCGTTGGGGCACCTCAGGCTCTTCCACCTCCTTGTGCCTTGGCATTGCCACTTTTAGGGTTCAGATAATTGCCACTTTTAGTGTTCAAATCACTGTCACTTTTAGGGTTCAAATCATTGCCACTTTCAGTGTTCAAATCACTGTCACTTTTAGGGTGCAACTCATCCCCTCAGCCTCTTTTCCTTCCCCAAACCCAAACCAGAGCTGATCCCCTCGCTCCTGGGAGCTCTCCCTGCTCCAGGAGCTGCTCAGAGCCCAGGCTGTGAATTCTCCTGCAAAGCACCAATTAGTACCAATTTTCCCAGACAGCTGCTCCCATCTGCTCCGGGGGTTGTTTGTGTTTGTGTTGTGCAGGGAGCAGCTTTTTTTTTTTTTTTTTTTTTTTTTGCAGAACTCACCTTGTTCTTGCAGTTGAGTTTGTCAGAGTGAGATGAGCCATTTAATTTAAGCCAGTCCCTTCTTTTTTTTTTTTTTTTTTTTTTTTTTTAAATTGATTTATTTTTATTTGTGCAAAGAGCCTCCCTGAGAGTTTGGGCTTGGAGTGGGTGATGCTGTGCATCCACCAGCAGTGGCTGCCCCATCCCTGGAATTGCTCAAGCTCAGGCTGGATGGGGTTTGGAACAACCTGGTTTAATGGAAGGTGGTGTTGCTCCTCCCTGAGGAGCAGGATGAACCAAAAAAATCAGTGGAGGGGCCTCAAATGGAAAAATATCCCCCAAATTCAAACCTTTCTGCCCAGTGAAGCATTATTCCTGCAAGGCTGGGTCTGCTGGGCTCTCCCATCATGTGGGATCCCAGCATTTGGGATGATGTGGGATCAGCCTTGCTTTGAGGTCACGGGATGGGTGGGATGGGTGGGGAGGGCCAGGAGGAACAGGAGAATCCCAGCAAACCTGCTGGCTCCTGCAGGGAATTCTCATCAGGGCAACGGGAGGTAGAAGTGTGAACTGGAAATGATAATGACAGCAAGTAAATAATCTGATTTTCATTAACATTGGTGCTCTTCAGGACCAGGTTGCTCCAAGCCCATCCACGTCCTGGGGCACGTTCATTTGGTGACACTGAGGTGGCTGCTGTGACATTTCTGTCCCCACCGAGTGCAGGGTGCAGCACCTGAGCCCACAGAGGGATCCCACATCATTCCAGGGCGGACAGCACAGGCAAAGCATCCCATCCCAAAAAATCTGTGCCAGCCTGGCCTGGGAGCCTCTGCCCACACCAACCCCAGAGCCTGCCTGATGAGCAGCTGCATCTCCCAAACAAAGAGCTGAGGAAAAAAACCTAAACCCAAAAAAAGACACCAGTATTACAGTCAAATCAACTCCCTCTTCTTGATCCTAATGAGGAAGTCTCAAAATTCTGGATTGTGGAAGGGATTGAGCTGACAGGGAATGGACAGGGAATGAATGGAGCTTCTGTTCCGTGGGAAGGGCTTGGATTTCAGCGCCGGGAGAGAGGGAGGGAGGGGCCCTGGTGTGCAAAACAAACAAAGCACTGTGGATTGTGGGCACGGGCAGCCTGCTGCTCCGGAGGGGCCTGGGGAATGCAGCACCTGATGTCAAACTCCTCTCCTTTTGAGAGGGAATTTAATTTCACAGAAGGAAGCTCGGAGATGGGCAAGGCGGTTTGCCCAAAGCTGCTGTGATTTGGAGCTCCTTCAGGTGGGGATGAAGGTGGACACAGCTTGTCCCTGACACCAGGCAGAATATTTGGTGCCACCCCTGTGCTGGGGGTGACCCCTCTGCCCAGTGCCTCCAGTCCCCCTTCTCCCAGCCCAGGGGCAGCTCCAGCAGGACACAGAGGATGCATCCCAAGATGTCACCTACATCTGCTCTGGGGCCAAATCCTGGAATTCTCAAAGGGATTCACACATTTGAAATTCAAATAGAATTGAATTTCAAATTCAATTCAAATTCCTTTTTTGAATTTTGATTTTTCAAATTCTCAAAGTTTGCAAACTTGAGAATTTGAAAATCCTCAAGTCCAAAAAGGAATTCTCAAATTTGGAGTTCTCAAATTTCTTTCTCAAAGAAAGTTATTTTCCTTTTTGGACAAAAGAAATAACCTTATTGCTGTCTTTAGCAGCTCCAGCTGACTCCACCAGCCCTGTGACCCCTTCCCTGTTTGTGTGGCACCATCCCAGCTCGGCCTGCCGTGATCAGAGCTGGCCTTTTTTGTTTGGACTGACAACCAGCCCTGTGATCCCTTCCCTGTTTGTGTGACACCAACCCAGCTCAGCCTGCCGTGATCAGAGCTGGCCTTTTTTTGTTTGGACTGACTTAATCTTGCTGGTTTTTAAATTGCTGATTTTTATAAACACTTCAAAGCTCTGGATGCTCTGTTTCCTCGGAATATGGCACTAACCCAGCAGAGCTAAAACCCAATCTGGACAATTCCATCACCTCGATGGCTGAAATTCCTGGTGCTGGGAGCCAGCACGCCCCTCCTGCCCTGCTGCTCTCAGGGTCCCAGCTCCGGGGCTGCTTTTCCCTGGCTCTGGCAGCAGGATCCATGTGGAAAACACTAGATGGCAGCTTGAGGCCACGTGTGAGCATCCCCGTGCCCTGCCCCAGAGCGGGGCTGTGTGTGTGGCATCGCTGGTGGCTCTCTTGGCACTGCCAGGGTGCTCCCGGGATGCTCCCGCCTTTCTCCAACTGCACTTCTGCCTGGAAATTCTTCAAAACTCTTCCCCTGGGGCTTCTGGGCTTCAGCCAGCTTTGGCAGGAGTTGGCAGAGAGGTTTGGGAGGAGGGGCAGCCTCGGCACTGGGCTTGCAGAAGTTCAGGGATGGCCTGGACGTGGCAGGTTTAGGGAATCAGGGAGAGGGTGTTCGTAACCCTTTCTGCTCTTTGTCACTTCTGAGCTGCTCAACGCCACCTGGAAAGAACCCCAGGGACCAGAGCAGGCCCCACACCCCCAGAGCAGAGGGAACTGCATCCCAAAATGCAGCCAGGCATCGTGCAGCACCCCCAGGAGCCATGTCAGAGCACCCCCAGGACGAACTGGGATTTCTGTCCCACCAAGGGCCACTTTTGAGGAACAGTTTTTCCTTCCTCCTTTTAGGACATCTGTGCAAGCTGGAATGCCAGATTTCTTACTCTCCAGGGATCCAGCTGGCACATGAGGGGCTGATTAGAGACATTCCAGGGCTTTTTAAGGACAGGGACAAGAGGTAAGGCACAACACAGGCAGTGCCCAGGGTGTTGTGCACCTACAGTGACCTTTGGAGCTGCTCTGTGCCTCCAAAGGCTGCCAGGAGCTGTGGAAAACTGGGGACCAAAGCAGGGAAGGGGGATTCAGAGGCCTGGGCTTCAGGTCAGTGTGTGATAGTAAATATCCCTGCAGCTCCTTGATTTTTGGAGCAAAACATCACTAAAACAGAGGAGGTGGGATCTGTGGGGTGCTCAGCTCGGGGCTGAATTCAGTGCAAACCCTCCTGGGGAGTAGTTGGATCCGAGGTTTTTATCTGCTCTTGGGATTTTGACTTTCAAGAGCAGCCAGGGTTTGGGACGTGGCTTTTCCAGGCTGATTTTGCAGCTTGGAGACGTTTCACAGCCAGGGCTGAACTCCTGAACTCTTCCACGCTTCCAGAGCTGCAGCCCAGCCCTGGGCTGGCCCTGGCCCCTGTCCCTGGGGACACTGGGGACGTGGCTCCTCAGGGGTGGCTTTTTCCACCCATGCAAGGGCTTGAACCTCACAATTTCGGGTGCCAAGAGCTGGGGGAGGTGACCAACAGTGGGACATTATCCAAAAAACCAACAATGATGGCAAAACCTGTGTTCAGCCTGGGCACCCGGAGCAGCTGATCCAGGGATGTTCAGGCAATATTTAGTGCAAGATCCCCAGGGAAAAAGGGAAATCCCGTGGTTTTCTGAGCACTGCAAAGGAGCTGTGATGAGATCTTGCAGCTGTGGGGGATTTAGGTTGGAAGGGACCTTAAAGATCTCGTTTTAATGGGCAGGGACACCTTCCACTAGAGCAGGTTGCTCAAAATGCCATCCAGCATGGCTTTGAACACTTCCAGGGATGGGACAGTCCCTGCAGGGCTCTTCCCCACGGATCTGGGAGCCCTGCAGGTGCTCAGCTCCCCGTGGGGCTCTGGGTGTCTGTCAGGAGCTGCCATGGCTGTGTGTCAGCAGAAGGGAATGTTCTTCTCCAGCATTTTCGAGGCAGCCTGACAGTCAGGATCCAGATCTCATGAGTCACCTCCCCTGCACATGTGGGCTCCAGCACGGCCAAATCCATCCCCGGTGCCAACAGCAACAGGCGTCTCCTAGCAATGGGAGCAAGCCCACCACAATAAACCAGTGGGACCAGTGCCCTGAGAGCAAACCTGCATCCACTCAGCCTGCCTGATGAGGATTTTCCAGCTCTGTCCTGCAGGGAAAGCAGAGGGAAATCGTTTGTCTGAGGCAGCCTCGAGGTCAGGGCTGTGTCTGCCCGTGGCTCTCACACCTCCTCCATCCTAATTGTCTTTCCCTCTTCTTCCCCCATTTATTTTTCCTTTTTTTTTTTTTTTTTTTTTTTCCTAATGTGCAGGGTGGGTGCATCCCACAAGCAAGCTCCTCCTTGAAAAATTGGAATAAATGGATATCCTTGATGCTCTCCCTCAGCACAGGATGGATCCTCTGCCACAGCCAGGGCAGCTCCTCTGCCCTCAGGAATATATTTCATCTGCACTAAGGTGACTGTCCCAGCTCTGATCATCTCTGCTGTCTTTCAGCTTAAAAAACACTCACAATTTCCAAGGATTTAATGTCCCCACCTGCCTTTAATGGGACTATTCTCACAGCTATTGCTGTAGGTAAAGACTTAAAGTCAGCCAATAATTACTCCCACGAAAGAAACGCTGTTTTCTTGTCATGTTCCATTAAACTGGTCACAGCAGGAGCCAAAGAATTAACGGCCTTATTATCTGGCCTGCAAAATAAATCATATTAGCGAGGAGAGGAGCACAGAAGACACCAGGGGTGCCAGTGCTTGATGTGTTTTAAGGGATGAGGGTGGCTTTGGGAAAGGAGAGGATCGGGGGAAGAGGCTGGGCAGGGATGTCCCCTCCCCACTGGGATGTGCTGGGGTTTATTTTCCATCCTGGGTGAGTTCCCTCAGCTCCGTGCAGGCCTGGCTGGGGTGGGTGTGTTGTGGGAGGTATTTTTGCTGTGGGAGGTATTCCTGGGCTGGAATGCACCCCATTTTTCCCAGGATGGCAGCTGTCAGCTGGGGAAGTGGATGTGTGGCAGCCACGTGCTGGCAGGAGGAACCTGAGGCTCCTTTGATTAACGAGAGTTGTTGTTGTTGCTTCCCCTCGAGCTGCAGAACCTGGCAGCCTCAGGACGGCTTGGAAGAACATCAAATCCCCCAAAGAGGAGAGACAGAGCTCCAGCCCTTCCCCAGCGCTTCAGGGCTGGTGCTGGACAGGGTTTGGAGAAGTTCCTGTCCCAGACACCTGCAGACACTCAGGCATGAGCACAGCTGGGGCTGAGCTCCTCCTGCCACAGGGCTGATGTTCCTCCTTCCTGGGGCTGGTGTTCCACCTTCCTGGGCTGATGTTCCTCCTTCCTGGGGCTGATGTTCCACCTTCCTGGGCTGAAGTTCCTCCTTCCTGGGGCTGAGCTCTTCCTGCCACAGGGCTGATGTTCCTCCTGCCACAGGACTGATGTTCCTCCTTCCTGGAGGTCATGTTCCTCCTTCCTGGGGCTGAGCTCCTCCTGCCCACAGAGCTGATGTTCCTCCTGCCCACAGAGCTGATGTTCCTCCTTCCTGGGCTGATGTTCCTCCTGCCACAAGGCTGATGTTCCTCCTTCCTGGGGCTGGGGATGAAGGGATTTGCTCAGTGGAACAGTGCTCAGCTCCAGAGCTTCCCCAGTCCACGAGGGGTTTGGCTCACATGGGGACACACCAGCTCAGGGCTGTGTCTGTCACAGGGCACTGGGAGGCCACCACGAGCCAAATCCAGGCCAGCTCTGCCTTGGATCTGGTGCCACACTTCCCTGGGACACAGTTGTAGCTGGGAAAGCAGCTGACTCCAGCTGCATTTCCCTCCTGGCCTGGGAAGTTTCTCTCTGGCTCACACATCTCCCTGGAATCCCAAATGTGTCAGGCAGCCCAGGAGAGCACAGAACAAAAAGGGAATAAATCTTCCTTAAATTGCTTCAAATTTTTCATTTATTTATTTATTTATTTATTTATTTATTTTTAGGTCCTTGCAGACCCAGTGTTCTCCCTCCTTTGTGGATGCACAGAGCAGCTGGGACATTTTGTACAGCACCTTCCTCTTCTGAGCACCAGCCTGGCAGGTTGATGTTTACCCACCTGGCTCTGCATTCATTTCTTTACCTGTTTCAGGGCTGATATTGCCGAAAAACTTCAGCTTTGAAGACCAAGGGCCTCTGCTGATTCCTCTGCAGCTGCAGCCTGATGGCTTTCAGCTGCTTTGAATGATTTCTTAATTAAGAGGTCGAGGCCTAATGGCACTTCAGGGTTGAAAAATGTCCCTTGACACTTGCAGGGTACTCTCAGGACGTGGTCCTTGTCCTATAAATGTTATTTCACTGGAGGAATGACCTCAGGTAAGGACAGGGGGACACTCTGGAGTGACACCAGACAGGCCTGAGCATGGCTTCTGTCAGGGTAGGAAATATCTCCATGAAATCCAGGCTCAGGAGGAATCCCTGGATCCCAGCAAGTCCCCTAAACCTGCTTTCTTTGCAATTTTCAAAAGTTCATTTAATATTTATTCAATTTCTTTCATGTCCATTCAATTCCTGCAGGCACTGGAAATGTTGTGGCTTGGATTTATTTGTGGGTTTTTTGTTATTTTGAAAATGTTCTGCTTTTCCCACTCCCTGCCTTTCCACTTATTTCACAAAGGCAACAAAAAGCCAAATTTCTGGAATGAAAAAGAAGCCAAACTGCCTTATTAAGGCTTTAGGATTCACTAAATATTCTCACAGTCCTACCTGGGCACTGGGAAATGGAGTAGGATGGAGGAAATATCTTGGGTTTCTTTGGATAGGGAAAAAATACAAATCTAATGCCCTCTTGTGGCTCCTGACAGAGTGTGGCTGCTGAGTGGTGGCAGGGCTGGCTCATCTTTGGGTTATTTTGGGGTAGAAAAGGTAATTTTGGGGTAGAAAAGGTAATTTTAGGAACTTAGGGCTCGTAAAATTGCTGAGAAAATCTGACATCAATGCAGTGTTCCCCATTACTCAACATCCCACCCTAGCAGTGACTTCCCACTGCCTGGGGGAAATTCTCATCTCTTAGAGAAAGTGTCCTAAAATTAGGGAAGCACAGCTCCTCCCTGCTTTTGTTCCAGTCCTTCTTCTTGGAAGGGGAAAATCTCTCATTCCAAAGAAATCCTGAGCTGATTGAGGCCTGTGAGGCTCTTCTGGTGCTGCAGGATCAGCATCACTGCTGGGATGGCTCTTCAAGATTTTATTTTTTTTTTCCATGAGAAATTTTAGCAGCACCAACTTTTCTGTCAAAATAACGGCTTCAGGATTTCTGCAGAGATATTTTTGATTTGAAGTTTTCATCTGAATGCCAAAAATCAGTGAAAAATTTAAAAGATGAGGGTTTTTCTTTAAATTTACAGCTTTTTGGTGGGGAGCCAATCTTATTTTCCTCAGGAAAAGTGTGAGCTGAGAGAGGGCAGAGTTCCTTTGGTGATCTCTTCACACCCCAGGAGGAGGATGCTTAAAAATAACACTCAAGAGTTGAGACTGCAGACGTGGGATCAGCTCTGCAAACATCCCCCAGAGGGAGCATCCACAGGGATCCTCCCTGCTGGGATCAGCCTTTCCTGCCCCTTTCCTGCTCCTTTGTGGTCTTGGCCACGAGAAATAGGATTTCTATGGACACAGCATGGAATCCCAGACTGGTTTGGACTGGGAGGGATCTTAAAGCTGATCCCAGTCCACGGGCAGGGTCATCTTCCATGACCCCAGCTTGCTCCAAGCCCTGTCCAGCCTGGCCTTGGCCACTTCCCAATTTGCAGCAGAAAAAGTAGAAAATGTGACCTCACACCCCGAGGAGCCCCTGGAAGATTTCCTCAAGCTGGGATGCAGGGGAAGGAGCGAGCAGGGATTTTGGCAGGGAGGCCCCACACATCTGCAGGCCCAGCACTCTCTGCTCATTTCTCACTTTTTCCTTTCTCAGTGTCCACTTCGGGCAGAAAAATGGCTGAGAAAAGAAGAAGCAGCAGCTTTGTTGGCTGCAGGCCTGGAGAGGATCTGCCTGGTGGCTCTGGGTGCTGTGGGGGGGCTTCCCAAGCTTGCTTTTATCCTGGTTCGTGTCTGGGAGTGGGATGGGATGGGATGGGATGGGATGGGAGGCAAACACGGCCAGCAGTGCCTGACAGCTGCTGCTGGGACCGAGGGCTCAGATGCCGTGACAAGGGAAGGCTGCAGAGGGGAACTGGCAGCTTCTCCTCATGTTTTTGGGAGATTTTCCCTCCTTATTCCAGGCTCTGCTCAAACCAGGGTGCTGCTTTCTGCCTCGAGAGCAGAGGCTCCTTAGAGGGGCTTTTCTTCCTCCCACCCAAGCGGAGATCTATGAAAAAGCACAGCTCTGCTCCGTGCCAAGAGCTCCATTTCCTCCAGGATTTCGCTAACTCCATTTCCTGGGAATCTCTTTCCAAGGGCTTTGTGCTGATCCTTCCTCCCCTCGCTGTGGGTGTTTGGGGAGAGCACTGAGACTCTTGGGCTGGAACCACATCCCAGCTGTGCCTCCACACAGTGCTTCCTCCAGGCCCTGCCACTTCTACTGAGGTGAAACAAAGCCTGGAAAGGACTGGGAGCATTTTCCCCTGGGTGTTTCCCACCGGGATGTGCACATCCAGCTCCCATTTCCATAACCACGGAGCAGGTCAGTGTCAGGACACAGTGGGAGCATCCCCTGGTCCAACACCCAGCCAGGCTGACACAGGTCTGGGGGTGTTACCACACTTTGCACCAGCCAGGGCTCCTAGAGAGAGAGACAGGAAGGTGCTGCAGGCAGGGAATGGGAATTTTTGCTTGTTGCTGCTGCTCAGACCGAAAAATAGACGGAAAAGCCTCAGTCCTCAGGTTTTTTTGTGGCCTGGACAGTGTGAGTTGTGCTGAGTGCCTGGAGGCTGCAAAAAATAGATGGAAAAGCCTCAGTCTTCAGGCTTTTTTTGTGGCCTGGACAGTGTGAGTTGTGCTGAGTGCCTGGAGGCTGCTGCCTTGCATTCCAGGTGGGAATGCAGAAGGAATGGAGGGACAACAAGCCCAGAGAGCTCAGAGCAGAGCTGGCGTGTGGCAGAGGGCTCCAGCAGGAGCGTTCCCAAGCCCCGGGATCAGCAGTGGGACAGAGGAGTAAATTCAACACATATTTTCCATCCTCAGCTCTCCACTCTGCCCCTAACCTGATCCCAGTTAGAGACACACAGGCAGCTGCCAAGGAACTTTTATGACTCACTGGAAAGGGAGCCTGCAGCAGAGCGGGCGCGCTCGGATCCAGCTGTCTCCTCTCTGCTGTTGTTTAGGGAGGACATTTGTGCTTGCTGAGCTCACCTAGGAAAGGGCCAGCAGGCCTCTGGATGCAGGGAAAACTGGTCCTCAGCCCAGTCTGGGAACAGGCTGTGTATTCCTTAAAAAAAGGGAGAGATGGAGCTGGGCTGACAGGGAGAACAGCTCTGGACTGGGGAGTGGGCAGCTCTGGGGGACCTCCCTGGCTCATTCCCTTCACCCTCAGAGGCTTGAACAGAGCCATTCCCCAGCCCCACTGTCCCCAAACCACCTGGGAGGTGGAAATCCCTGGATTTGGCAGCTGTCCTTTCAAAGCCCTGGCCTCTCACAGAGGGAGAAGCTGAGAGCATCAGATGCACCCTGAATACAGGCTGGTGTTCAGCAGCAGGGCTGAGTGACAGAACCAAACCTGGCCCAGGAAATCCAGGTTAAATGAGACCTTAAGCCCCTCTGGGTCTCTGGCAGCAGCCAGATTCTGCTGCTCTGTGTTCCTGCCCCTATTGAGTCTCATCCCTGTCTTTAGGAACAACAGATCCACCTAAACCCTGAAGAGTGAGACTGAAAATCCCTTCCTAAATGCTTCCTGTTATTTTAACTCCAGTGATCCGTGCTATAGCCACGATCCACAAATTGCCTGCCTGTCCCCTGGTGTGCTTTAGTGTGTGGGACAAGGTGTGTGGCATGTCCTCAGCTGGAATTGGGGAAAAAAAACAGGAATGTGGTGAATATTTTGTGTTAGGAGTTCAGAGCCTGTCAAATGAGGCTTTGTTAGTGAAATGTATAATTTCTGATTCCAGGCTGATAGCAGAAAGCAGGAGGTTTATCTTTAAAGACGTGACTTTAAAACAAAATAAACCGACAACCCTGCTTCTCGTGAGGGAGAAAAGCAGGTTTTTGGTGTCTCTGCATTGCTCAAAATGTGGTTCTACAAAACTGGATCTGGAGAAGCCCCAGGGTCAGAAATCCCTGTCCCAGGCAGGGTTGGTTTTTTAGGCAAACCCCTGACTTCTAAACATTCTACTTTCAATGTGTAACAGGCCACATTTTCCCTCAGCACTTTGAAAATTTTCATGGAATAGAATTGTGCTTTTCCCATTCATCCCTAAAATTCAGTATCTGCAGCACAACTCGGACTTGGCTTTTCCAATTTCTGAACCCTGCCACTCTCTTAGCTCATACTTTCATGAGATTCAAATGAATATTATTAAAAAAAAACCAAAAAGGCTGAGATTGCTGTACATTTAAACAGTGGGGGAAAATGGATTGTTAAGAAAAGCACCTGTGACACCAAGAGCCTTCCTAGGAAATGCCATCGTGTCCCCCGACAGGCCCAGGCAGGATCTTGCTGCCATCTGCCCCCTCTGTACTTCCAGGGCAGAGATTTCCAGCACCCTGCAGAGTTCCCCATCCTTGGCTGCAAAAAGGGTGCTGGAAGCCCTGGGATGAGCTCCTGAGCTGTGCCCGAGGCTGGTGTGAGGGAGTGGGAAGGGTTGGATGAAGAGCTGCAGTGCTGGAGCTGATCTGGAGGGATTGGACCACGCAGGATCTACCCAGGGACAGGATTCCCTAATTTCCCTGCTGCTAGGGATGCCTCAGGGTTTAGCTTTTATATTTTTCAGGCTCTGTGCTGCTTTAGTGTGTAAGTCTAGGCTTCATGTAAGGGGATGGTGAGCTCTCTGCACAGAGCAGGGAGACAAAACAATTCCTGCTCCAGCTGGGGACCAAGGACAAATGATCCAAATCTCAGGCCCAAGAGCACAAACAACATGGGCTGAAGAGAGAAAATCAAGAAGGATGGGACTGGATGGGCTAAAGCTGTAATGGGACAATTAACTCCAATATGCAAATGGACCAGAATTTATAAAAGTGTGAAACTTCATGACTGGATGTCCATTTTTCATGCCCATTTGGGTTGTGCTGCCCATGGTGGATCTATTGAGGCCTCTTAATAAATCCCTACTTTATTCTTTAGCCCTGTCTAGTCTCTCTTCTAGGTCAGCCTTCCCAAGGCATCACCGGCACTCCTCCCATCCCTCCCTGGGGGTGGAATGCCGGGCACAGCACCCGACAGAGCGGTACCAGGCCATCACAGGACCCTCAGCGGTGCCAAACCGAGCACAGCCCTGCACTGCCCGCTTCCTGCGGGGCTTTTGGGGCCGCTGGGGTCCCCGCGGAGGGGACAACCCCGGGCATCACTAGATGGTGCTCACGGCTGCCTTTTCCCGAGCTCCCGGAGCAGCGGAGCCGCGCCCGGCGATGCTCAGGGGGCTCCCGGGTGTCGCCTTGGGAGTCCTTGCCATTAATGACAACGATGAGGAAGATGTTCATGTTCCCCGTCTCTCCACTTGTCCCCAGGCTGTCGGAGCTGGGGGGACAGAGTGGAGGTGCTGTAGGATGTGTCCCTGCTGCTTCTCCCAAGGATCAGCCGCTGTCCCCAGCCTCCTGCAGCTCCCTGGGGCTGCCAGGGCCGTGAGTCAGGGCAGGCAGCCCTGCACCACATCCTGCGGGACAAACCCACACAGGAGCAGGGCGCGCTCGGGGCGCTCTCACAAGGAATTGCTTCCTCATGACTAAACATCAACGGATTGTTTAAAAACAAAAAAAAAAAAGAACCATGACCATCAATTGAATTCAAGCCCATCAGCGAGGCCCCAGCCCAGAGGAGAGGCTGGTGTGGGTGTCATGGTGTGAAGCAGATGCAGGGAGAGGGGCTGGGGATGTTGGTGAGAGCTGCTCCAAAGCAGCTCCGTTCTGAGAGCTGATGGCCTGGGTGGCAGGGAGCTCGCTGGGGTGGCCTCTGCTGGGACAGCTTCTTGGCTTTATTTTTATAAATAATGAGCTGTTCCTCAGCAGCTCGTTGGGGCATGAGGGAGAGGAGCAGCTGGGATTGCACTGACACACAAAACTGGGGGGGAGGTTCCAAACCTGCTCTGGCTCCCGGCAAGTCCCCAAGTCCCCTTCCCTGGGCACAGCAGAGCACGAGTGGTTGCCAGCCCACAGGCTGCAACTAATTAAAAATCCACTCCAGCCTGCAAATGGGACCTTCATTTTGCTTTATCATCCCCTTCCTCCTTGGCTTTGAGGTTAGAAAAGTGCCAGCACCACACAACAGCCAGAGTTCTGGTGGGCAAGGCTGGGTGTCAATCACCCTTGGAATTTTGTTAATGGATGAATTGAGGAGCAAATGAAGCCATTTAGGTACAATTGTCACTACACAGTCCTGCCACGGTCAGGAAAAAAATTTCAGGCTACATGACCAGCAAATTTCCTGCTGTGGGATCTGATTTGCCCTTGGTTCTGCCAGGACTGGGCTGGTGTTGGGAGTGTTTTCAATTGCTCAATAAAAATGTCTGGGCAAAGAAAAGGCTGCCCTGCAGAGCAGAAAGAGAAGGAGTGGGAAGGACAGAGAGTGCTGGCCATGGGGACACGCTGGCCTGGAGCGAGCTGGGAGGGGAAGGACACAGCTCCAGGAGAAATTGGAGGGAAAACCTAAGGAAGCAGAAGGGATGAGCCAGGCTGAGTTAAACACCGAGCTTTTCACACCTTCTCCAGGACTGGAGCAGATCTGCCCCAACTGCAGGAAGATTTGGGATGGTTTTGGGGAGTGTAATGCCCATGGGATGGGTATCCCAAAGGGTCCCTGTGCTCTGTGGGCACTGAGAGCTGCCTGACCTCCTGCTCTGCCCTGGGAATCCAGGGAGAGAGGGAAAAGGAGCTGGAGCAACATGAGTGAACCCAAATGTGTTTCCACTTAGCTGCTCCTCCGAGGCCAAATGATGTAACTCCCGTGAAGCCCTGCAAGATGTTGGCAGGAGGAGCCCAGTGACAACTCCAACTGTAAGTTCCTGAGCTAATGAGCACAAAAGTTGAATAAAAATAATAATAAAAAAGGGCTTTTTTTTTTTTTTTTTTTGGCCTAACACAGCAATCCTCCCTGGACTGTTTTCTGAGCAGAGAACAGCACAGTGAAGGAAAACTTCCAGCCTCAAAAACTCTTCTCCTCTGGGTCTAATGGGGCAAAGCCAAGGGGCCACCACCCATCAGGACAAGCTTTTTAAACCAATGGAGTTGTGTTTTCCTCATCCTGAGGAGATGCTGAGGCACATCCCTTCTGCAGAGCAACCTCCCTGCATGCCCTTCTCCAGCCTTTATGGAGTTAACCCCAATCATTCCTCCTGAGGTTGGGTTTTTCTCTGTCTGTGTGTGTGTTACCAGCGAGGAATGTTTTACTACAGCTCTCCACACAGCCACCAGCCTCCAAATGGACCATGTTACAGGAGAGCTAAATATTGTGTCAGGGACCATGTGTTTCTTGTAAGACAGGCTTGAGCCACAACTGTGTAGGAAATTGTTTATCTCTCCCCCCTTCTCCCTCTGCCTGCCTTTATCCTCCCACGGATTGCGTGGATGGCCGGGGCGCTGGCGGTGGGAACTGGCCTGGGGATGCTGCTGGGGTTTTTTACAGCTGGGACCGTAGGGAGGGCAACTGCAGGCCATGAAATGTCCCTTGCTGCTGGTGGCTTGTCCCTTTCTGCTGGAGAAAGGCCCTTTCTGCTGGTGGCTTGTCCCTTTCTTCTGGAGAAAGGCCCTTTCTGCTGGTGGCTTGTCCCTTTCTTCTGGTGGCTTGTCCCATTCTACTGAAGACATGTCCCTTTCTACTGCAGACATGCTTCCTTCTGCTGGTCACTTCTCCCTTTCTACCCAGTGACACAAAAATCCTGCTCCCAAAGGCCATGGGTGGCTCTGTCCCTAAATTTGGGTGCCATGAGGGACACCGGGAATGGCCAGCACCCTGATGGGATCTGGCTCAGCACCACAACTACCTGAGGAACCTCTGCGAGGGGGTTTGGATGGAGCTGCTCCAGGTGTGCTCAGGGAAATCTGACCACAGAAAATGTTGCAGCCCCAGGATCAAGGTGGAGATGAAGCTCCTCTGCTTTGCTGGAGATCTCGAGCCAGAGGGTTGATGCAGAAGTAGAGCAAAGTGTCTGAAAATTGATTTATTGCTGCTGCAGCCAACAGGGAGCAGAGCAGGGGCTGCTGCCCATGCCATGGGTGGGACATGGATGTCACCATGGGTAGGGTGAAGGCTGGGCTTGCACTTCCACTCCTGACTGGAAACTCAGCAGAGGCACCACAGCAAAACCCCTTTTGCCTTCCCTGAGGCAGAGTCAGCAGATTTGGGATTTGTTTGTTCCCTGCACTGCTCTGCAAGAGGGATGTGAGGGAAACCTGAGCCCCTGGTGCCTTCTCTCCCTGTCCTTATCCATCCATCTCGACGCCGTCCCCAGATGGAAAAAGGCACTTTTCCTTTTTACTGTCTCTGCTCTCTCCTGGCCATGGCTCTGTACAAAAGCATAATTGTACATAAACATCTGATTTCTTTTACTTTGCCTCAGTAATAGCTTGTAGCAACCCTTTCCAACATCTATTAATGCTGTGCTGTGTATTAGATCCAGACTGCAGAGCCCCAAATGTGACTGGCTTCCAGTAAAGTGGGGGAAAGGCTGAACCCAGATCAAACATTTGCTCCCTGGTCAGTTTTAGATACAGTAAAATCTGCATCTCTATAAATTTAGCAAAGGATCTTGCTTTTAAGCACCTTGGACTTTTCTCTGGGTGAGATATTGGAGATGAGGCCCAGCTGGAGGAGACTGATGATCCCTAAATTTCAGTATCCCGAGTTTCAGGCAGCTGAACCAAACACAGAGCTCGGAAAAGGGGCAATGCTTCCATTGGGAAATTGTCTTTCTCTGGCCAAACCCAAAAATCCACCCAGGTTCTAATGACATAAAGGCATGGTAATCCTGACTGCATCTCTGGGAATGGGAAAACCAGCCAGGGTTCAAACTTCCAGCTGGTTATAAACCCTGGGAAGTGCCCTCTGCCCTTCCTTGTTAGCACACCATCAGGGTACTGCCCCAGATTTTTAAAGTATCAGGTTTTTCTGCATAAATAAACCATAAATCTGCATTCTCAGCTCTGTTTTCTTCCCTTGGAGCATGACAGCATCACTGGCAGTGGCTGTTGTGAGATGACAGTGACAGCTCTGGACATCCCACTGCTCCCTCAGAGTGATCCAACAGATGATCCTTAATGAGAAAAGGACACTGAAGAGTTTGGCTTGGAGAGAAAAACTGTCTGGGAAGATCTGCTGGGGCTGTCTCAAGGTATTCAGGCTTTGTAGGGCTGCTAAAAGCCATCAGATTGTTTTTCCTCCCCAGCAGAAGCAGCAGTTTGGGGATTTCCCTGGCTCTGCTTTGCTTCTTGCTGCTGTCACTGGTCTAAATTGGGCTGGGTGAAGGAAAGTGGCTCCTGGTGCTTGGGATTATTAAAAAGCCTGACCTGAACCATGAGCTGGACCAGCCTTTTAGATGCCAACCTCCTTTACCACCAGCCAAATTTCTTGGGCTGCAGCAGGGAATCTTCCCCTTTGATCCACCTTTGCTATTAAACAGCTTCAGATAAAACCACTGAGCTCATTTCTAGGAAAGAGAACAACCCAAATCTTGGAGCTGAGCAGCAGCAGGGAGCCCATCTTCAAACTGCATCTCCTCAGCAGCTTCAGAAGCAGAGCAGCTCCTTTTTAACACCCTACACAGCTCTTCAGCAGTGATTAAAGCCCCTTAAACGTGCACCTTTTTCATCGTGGCCCCGCCGCTGACAGGGTGCCAAGTACAACAAACCCCATCAAAAGCACTGTCCCTGTGATGGATTTAATTGTCCTTCTCTTGTTTTCTGAGCGAGGAGAGCTGGAGGAGGGATAAAATCTGGAGAAAAATGTCCATCCTGGTGCAGAAAGAACCCCCTGAAAGGCCGTGGAGGAGCCGGCCTGCAGCCACAGGCACAAAAAGGAACACGGGGAAATAATGCCCTAAAATCCTTCCAAGGCTAAAATCACCATGGCTGCAGTGATCATCTCAGCAATAAATTCCCTTATCATCTGATTGGAATCTGACAGGAATGCCCTGCCTGTTATTTCAGAGGGAGATGGGCTGGAACTGGTGGGTAATTGGTAGGAAAAATCGCTGGTTCTAGCAGAGATCTGATACCATCGGAGGAGTTACACCACGAGTGAGGGGGATTAGAGAAATCTGTTTGCCCCAAGGGGTTTATTCATCCTGAATAAAGGTGTTCACTTCCCAGAGCCTTCCTCTCACACCCTGATTCCCCTTCAGTGGCATCTTGACATCAGAATTAACACAGTTTTTTTTCCCAGTCAGGAAAAGGAGCTGCTGTCTGTGCACAGCTGTCTGTAAAAATGATTAAAACCTTCTCATCAAACTCCCATTAATTTATGCATTTATTTCTAAGTTGTCTCAGCAAAGACAACTCTAATTTCTTAATCATTCACATTACTCCCAGAGCATCTGCAAACACCTCTGCTCTGCAAAATTTTTTTGCAGCCAAACGGTGCCTGATTCAGGTTTTGTTTCTGTTTCTCTGCTGGAGAGACACGATTGGTTTATTAACATTTTTCTTTCCACCTGCAGGTCAACTTCCAGCCTGCTGTACCCAAATAATTAAGCCCAGGTTTGCAGGGAGAGCCTGCAGCCTAAACCAAAAATAGGACAACTGGAGTTCTCTGGAGAGTGTTGGGGCAGAGCCAGCAGCAAATCCAGGGGTAAGATCCTGGCTTTGCTGCAGCAAACAATCCCTGTGCCCTGACTCGATGGATCTTTGCTTTTCTCAAAGGTCTCTCCTGCTTTTTCCTTCCACTTCCCAGCTCACAGGAGACAGAATTTTGGTGAGCATTCCTGCTTTTTTAAATGAGCTCCCCAGAGGATTCTCAAGAACAAAGCTGCAAGGCAGGGCTGCAGGAGGACTGAGGCTGCTGCAGGAGCACCGACACAGATTCCTAATAAACCATCTGCATTCCTTGCACGGCTCTGACTGCAACTCCCCAGCGTGTCCTTCACCTTTCTGGGAAGGCAGAACTGGTGAGGGTGGTGGGAAAATTGCTTCAGTGGAGCCAAAAGGGGTTTTGCAATCAGTTTTAGTGGAGCCAGGGCTGCTTTTAACCCTGTGTGTTCCCATCTCTCTGGACCACCCTGTGGGCTGCCAGTGCTTTAAGAGTGATGGAGGAAAAAGAAATCATTACTTTTTCATACAGATTCTCCCTGGGTGGTAGGGATGGCCCCAAAGCCTCCCTCTTCAGAAGCCTGGCTTTCTCTGCAAGGATCCTGACAAAATCCACCTTCCAGGCTGTACTCATGAGCCCTGGAATGTGCCAGGCTGGATGTGAACACAGGATGATCATCCCTGAATCCTCTGTCCTTGGCTGGGAACAATCTGCTTCCTGCCCATGGCATCACCACAGGATGCCAGCATTTGGTGACAAAACACCCGGCAGCAAAATCCTTCCAAACCCAGAAAATTACCCAGGGAGAAAATCTGGCTGAAGCTTTTCTCAATATTCTGTAAAACAGAGATTTGACATCGAGCTTGGAGCAGGGACAGAGCGTCAGACCCCAAAACAGCGAACAGAGCTTGGAGGGACGGATGGAAAATTTGAGCTCTGCATGAGCAGCATCTGAGACAGGAGGCTGGAACAGCTGCCCCGGCGCTGAACCGTCCCCTCCGATGGCTTTAGCAGTGGCTGGGACATGATTCCCACATCCCTGATGCCAATTCCCTCATTCCTGATGCAAATTCCCGCATCCCTGGTGCTGATTCCCTCATCTCTGGTGCCAATTCCTGCATCCTTGGTGCCAATTCCCTCATCCCTGGTACTGATTCCCACATCCCTGGTGCTGATTCCCTCATCCCTGGTGCTGATTCCCTCATCCTTGGTGCTGAGTCCCTCATCCCTCGTGCCAATTCTTGTATTCCTGGTGCTGATTCCCACATCCCTGGTGCCGATTCCTCATCCCTGCTGCCAATTCCGGTATTCCTGGTGCAGATTCCCTCATGCCTGGTGCCAATTTCTGCATCCCTGGTGCTGATTCTGACGTTCCTGGTGCCGATTCCCAAATCCCTGGTGCTGATTCTTGCATTCCTGGTGCCAGCAGAGAGAGGGGAAGGCACAGGTACCACACAGGGCTGGAACCTGGAGCTTGGATTCCTTCCTTCCAGCCATGAAAATGTTGTTCCCTGCCCCAGCAGGGACAGAGCCTGTGCACCCCAGCCTTGCTCTGCTTTTTATGGAAGGCTTTCCATGCAAAAAAAAGCATCCCCAGAATGAATTAAATGCCGTAGTGGTGGCCACATTCCTGTGTGCTCCTGGTGCTCTTCACTTGACTCACCAACGAGGAAGCCAAGATATTTTGTGGAGGGTGTTTTGAAAACACTTTAATTGATTGAATTCATAAGCCAGAGCCCGTGTTGGACTGTCCCCAGGATGGTGTTTAATCCCTGGTTGCCTTGGGCCCATGGAGATTGTGTCTTGTTCCCCCTTGGCTGCAGCCCTGTTCCTGGGGACTGGGTATTCTCTGCTGGTCTTTGAGGCCATCAGAAGAATGAAAACATTTGTGAGAGCCTGACCCAAGCTTCAGTTTCTCCTGGCCTTGTTGAAAGGCACGTTGTTCACCGCAGACAAACCCGAGATGAACACACTGCAAAGAGGCCAGAGAGTTCATAAATTAAACCCAGAATAATTGCAATATCCCTGCAAGAAGGGTTTTCTTATCTTGATTTTCTCCTTTTTTTCTCTCTCTCTTTCCCCTCCTCCACCTTGGATTAATCACTCCCAGACCAGGAACCTTCAAACAGATTTGTTTGCAGATTTGGCTGCAGCTCATGGTGGCTGAAGCCTTCTTGCTTTCCCTACAAAAAGCAGAGCCCATTTGGAGAAGAGGGAGAGGCCCAGCACTAAAATCAGAACCCAAACAGCAAACAAGATGAGAACTAGAAACCTCCCTAAAGCATCTCTGGCTCCTGCACATCTCCAATAGATCTTCTTCCCAGAGGCTAGAGTGGTGGAAATTGGGGATTTAATGTCTTTCTCAGCTGGAAATTTTAATGGAAAATGGCCCCAAAAAAGACCAGAGTCCCATCCCAAGATGCTGTCACACTAAGCAGGGGCAGGGACGATGCCTGGGCAGGAAATATCTCTGTTTTTTGATTGTTTGAGTAATCCTGGTTGTGAAAATCACACAAGCATGGGCTCACATGTACATCAGGACACAGAACAAAGTTCTCCTTCTGAACCCTTCTCTCCACCTCTCTGTCCCAAACACTTCCAGGGGGATGGCGTAGCAAAAGAAATGTTTTAGCAAAAAATAAACACCACAGAAATGTGATTTACATATGTTTTCTAGGAAAAAAAAAAAAACAACAACAACAAGTTTTCCCTGTTAAAAAATGAAGGTGTTGGAAACCAGGTTGTAAAAGGGATTCGATTTACATATGTTTTATAGGGAAAAAAAAAACCAACAAGTTTTCCCTGTTAAAAAATGAAGGTGTTGGAAACCAGGTTGTAAAAGGGATTTGCCATGGGACTGTCACCTGTAGTGGCTGTGCAGGAGAACTCCTCAATTTTCTGTCCCAAAGAGAAGGTTCCTGTGGATATTTGATTGAGGGATTTGTGCAGAGCAAATCCTGGTCAGGGAAGTAACTGGAGCCTTCCATGAGCTGAGTCCAGCAGTGGGAAAGTTTGTGGAATGCAGAATTCCTCTCAGCTTGTTCCCAAGGAGATCGGGAGCAGGGTGATAAATGAATTTCAGGAAGCCTGGGGGGTTCAGCCTGGCTGAGGGAAAAGCTGCTGGTGTCCATCCCAACACTGCAAAGGCAATTTTCCACTCGCACACCCGACATAAATCAGCTCTAAATGTACTTCTGCTGACGTGCCAAGCTTTCCCTTGGATGTCATTCCACAGGCACACGCTCCTTGGACCGCAGGTGATTTGGTTTGATGGAGGAACCTCCAAGAGGGGAGCTTTGGTGGATATCAGTAGGAGATCTGTTGGATTAGACCCCTCAAATGGATGCCAGCAGAGACTCCAACCCAGCCAATGGGAATCTCTGCCTCCAAAGCAACTTGAGTCTGGAAAAACCGCGTTGGAAATCTCTTAAGAGGTTTTTGATTAATGCAAATTGATTTTTTAATTTTTTTGCAGCAAAGTAAAACTTAGGTTTCTATTCACCTCCCCTTGAGGCTTGTTGAGTCTGAGGTTTCTTTACTGAAACAAGCACAGCTTTGCTTTTAGATAGGACAAAAAGCATCCCATTTCTGTACTCCAAAAGAATTCCAGCCACCAAAACACAACCAAAGACGTGAGAACAAGTCAGGCACTCCAGGCTCCTGTGGGCGGCAGGAAAGGAGAAACTGGGGCAAAAGTTGAACCAGGATTTAATTTTATCTGGATTGATTCATCTGTCCCTAATTAGTGACAGCTTCCCAGGGCATGACGTAAGAATATGCAGAGGTTTTTAAGGAATAACTCTGGGCTAAGATAAAGCGTAGCCGTTCTCAGAGAACTCTTTTTTGCGCCAGCAGAGATTTGGGCAGTCAAAGATGAAAAATAGATGAAATTCCACAATCACACATGTAGGAGACTAAAATCTTTTAGCATACAGACCCTGCCTTCTTGCCAATTTATTGTGGAAAAACCAGTAATTTTTCCATATCCTCTGGTTTAATATCTGTATTTAGTTCTACTCCTAAAACTGCACGATTCATGGTGCTGTGTAGACGGCTCGTGTACAAAAACCCTGTATGATTGTTCTGGAAGTTCCAAAACCAGCTGGAAAAAAGTGGTGATGTTTAATGGCACTTCAAGAAAATAAATGAAGCAATTAGCTGAATTAAAAATCTCTGTTTTCTGGCTTTTCATAGCAACAATATGAGACTGGGCCAGAGGCTGATCTCGCTCACTTTGTGCTTCACCTTCCCTCTTCCCTATGTTTCCTGTGCTCCCAGTCACACCTGCAAGTCCAATCCCACATATTCCACCTCAGTTCTCTGTGCTCACACCCTTGGAATCCTTCCAGGCTGCTTTTCTGCCCGCTCCTCGTCCCCAAGCCAAGCTGGAGATCCAAGCTCCAATTCTCCCCTACAAACGGATCCCTCTGGTGTCCTGACCACGTTCTGCTATTTCCACAAGCTGTGCAACACGGTATCTCCTATTCCTCTTTCTGACATCCATAAAAACCCAGGCTCTTTCCCCAGAGTAGGGGAAAATGAGGATTTTGGGCTCCTTTGGGCTCAGGGATGCTGTGCACGGCCTTGATGCGGCGGTGCAGGACCAGGCCGGGACACGTAGAGCAGATGGTGCTTCTGGCCTGCAGCTGAGGCCTGAATTACTGTGCTCAAATCCCATCTTTGATACACTTCCAGCTTTTATCAGATGGTTCCACTCAAGCTTTGGCATGGCCGATGTGAGGGGAAGGCCAGGAGAGCACTCAAACAGCGAGAGCAGCTGAAGGCCCCGGCACAGGAGAAGGGCCCTGTCCCCAAGGTGCTGCCACCACGCTGAAGTGGGGACTTCCCTGACTGCTCCAGCACTTCAATATTCACCTCTCTGAGCAAAAGAAAAAACCCCAAAACTCCAACACTGCAGTGCTTACAACGGCCTCTGCTCCCCCCTGCCACATCACACTGCAAGCAGCCTGCCCAGGCGATGTAAATCAAAGTTTCTGGGAGGATTGAGAGCATGTGAGCTTTTTCTGGGAGTTAAAAGCCTTTCTTGCCTGGGTTTTGGCTTTGGATGACCCCTGCTCCTAATGCACTCCTCACTTCATTCACCCCTGCCAGTGCCAATGCTCTTATTTATGACTTCAGTAATGGCTTTCTATCAACAGGCCCTGAAAAGCTGCTCCTTCCACAGAACATTCCTCCAAGTAAATCCTGCCCTGGGAGGATTCCCAGTCCGAGCTCGGTCCGGGGCCTGCTTGGGGCAGAGGAGAGGACTTTCAAAGGATTCCCACTGAGTTCAGCTGGCTCAGACCCCAAAAGAACACACATCCACACCCACAAAGCTCGAATAAATGGGTTGATGGAAGCTCCCAAGGAGGAATCCAAACCTCTCCCAAAGTCCTCAGGAGGCTCCCTGGTTGTTTTGCCATCCTTTTGCCGCTGCACATGGACCACAGGGTTTTACCCCTCAGGAGGGATCTCAGGCAGCCCCACAAAGCTGACTGAAAATCCTTCCACAACACTGAGCCTGGGCTCCTTTTTCTCCCTTAACTTAAAAGCCACAAAAACATCGAGAAATGCCTGTGCAGTAGAATCAATCACACACACAGGAACCTTCTGGGTGCCGTGAAACAGCCTGTGCTTTCAGCCTTGGCAGTTTGTTCTTGCTCCTTTTGGGAGGCGGCACAGACATGTTTTCCATTTGGAATATCCCAGGGGTCTTGCAGCTCATGCTGAGCCCTCAGAAGTAAACGAGACACTTTTCCCAGCAGCAATCCCAGCTACAACTGAGAAATGTTGCTTTTTTTCACCAGATCCAGACTGACACTTGGTTCAAGCCACAGGAAAGTGGAGACAGAGGGTCCACCCCAGAGCAGGCCCAACAAATACATAAATCAGAGCATCTTTAGCTCAGTTCTGCTCCATCTCCCTCAGCTGTTCCACAGGCCAAGCCCAGCCCTTTATTGGTGTCATTTACTCAGCCCTTGAGTGGGGGTTAGGCTTAGGGTTAGGCTTAGGGTTAGGCTTAGGAAAATTGCAATGTCCTTCAGATGCCTCAGCCCCAGCCAGGTGTGTGAACATGAAGGTGGCAAAAACCTCCAGGTTCTGCTACCTTGAGCTTCCAATTACCCCCAGTCCCAGCAGCACACATAAAATGTGTTTAATTTAAATCAAAAATTAAAACCCATATTTCTTTTTTTTTTCTGATTTTTTTTCCTGATTTTTTTCATTCATTTTAGCCTTCTCCACTCAGGTTGCTCAAGTCAGTACTGAGGATGGAAGTTCCTCAGGGAGGAGGAAAACCCAGCAACCAGGTGGGGAAGGAATTTTCTCCCTCCTGAAGGACACACTCCAAAGAATTGTGCCAGCCAAGTGTGCCCAAAAGTCCCCATGGAAATCATTCAACAAGTGGGGGATTTTTTAGGCTAAAGTCTAATTACATCTAGTTGCTGTTTGATTTTGGTCCTGTTTCTGTAGCCATTAAAGGAATTGTTGGAATGTCTCTGCTAAAAGCCTTTCTTCTTTTTTTCTTTTCGTCTTTTTCTTAAATCATCCTGAAAAAAAAAAAAAAAGACAAAAAAGGGGTGGTGTTGCAACACTGGGAGATCATGAATGGCCATTAGCTTCCAATGATCCTACAACAAAGAGCCATGGGAAGCCCGATGTTTTTCCAATGCTGGGAACCGACAGCTCTCAAATTTTGCAGAGCTGAGGAGAATTCTGCTGGTTGTTAATGAAACCCTTCTGAGCACGAGGCTCGCTTCCTGGGGAGAGATGGGAGTATTGGAGAGGTTTGCAAACAGGAGGGAAGGTGCCCTGGTCTGGGGAGAGAAAGAAATTATATTTTTTGTGTGTTCCCTAGGGTACAAAAATAGCCCTGGTTTTGGAGTTTCTCATTCTTTTCCTCTCCTTCACCCACATTAATTTTGTATTCTTCCCATCTCATAGAACCAGCAAGAGAGAACTGTGGCATGGCACTGGTGAGCCCAGGAATCCACTGAGAGCTTCCCTTGGTACCAGCATCATCATTAATTATTTTTCTCAGCCCCGTTTTTTAGCACAGCTGTCCCAGGAGAGAATTAAGCATCCTGTGTGCTCCAAATCTGGAAAGTTCTCATGTTCTGATGGCCTGCAGCAAGGCCAAAGCCCTCCCTTATCAGTTCCTCAGAATCCATACACACACCTTCCAGCCATCCCTCCCAATGGCTTTTCCAGGGTTTATTTTTCTATCAGAAAATTGATTTTATGTTAAGGTGTTCAGCAGGTTTTGGGAGAAGGAGCAGCAAAGAGTAAAGTTTTCCTGTCCTGGGAGATTCCTCCATTCCCCTGTTTCATTTGGAATGAAAAGCTGAAGTTTGGATTGATGCTGGAAGGTGAAAGTATTTTTTAATATGTCAATAGAAATGCTTTGGGTTTATTCAACGTTTGGTAAATAAAAATCACCTAAAAAACCACCACACAGACACAAAAAAAATGTTTCTTTCTGGGCTTTGCTATTTCAGCATAATTTTCCCAGGAGCTTCTCCCTTCCCATGGGATTTTTTGGGGGTTGGAGCATTTGGAAGAAGCTCCTGGATATGAAGTGGGTAGAAAAAGCAGTGGAAGGACTGGAGAGGGGCTTTTATGGCTTCTTTACAGACATCCTGGAAGAGATGCTGGGGGAGATTCCCAGGCTCTCCCACCTCACCCAATGCGATGTTCCTCTGGAGAATGGAGGCAGGAGAGGCCTCCCAGAGCTTCAATATTCCCATTCCTGAGTTTTGTGTCCTCCAGAGGGGACCAGGAGTGCATGGAAAGTGTCCTGAGCGTGGCTAGCCACAAACGGAAAACTCGGAGCAGGGAGTGATCCCAAAAAATACAGGATTGCAGTGCCAAAGGGACAGGATGGAAAAGGAGCTGGTGCCATCCCAGCCCCTGGAAAACAGGGAGCTTGTTTGCTCTGTACTTTTTTCCTTTTTTTTTTTTTTTTTTCTTTCCCTTTTTTCTCTTTGGCGTCTGCCTCTGCTCCGAGAAGCCAAATGAGCTCATGGTCTGAGGCTCCCGAGCTGAACATGAGCAGAAGGAAGATGACATTGGCTGGAAAGAGGAGCAGGAATGGAGCTGCTGGACATCCTCCTTCCCTCTGCCACTGGGAGGGAGCAGGAAACAACCTCAGGGCATGGGCACGCACACAACAGCCCCCCAAACCACCTCTGGAATTGTGGGGTCATGGAGTGGTTTGGGTTGGGAAGAACCTAAAACTCATCCAGTCCCACCCTCTGGGCAGAGACACCTTCCACTATCCCATCTTGTTCCAACGTGGCCTTGGACAATTCCAGGGATGGGGCAGCCACACATTCTCTGGGCAATGTTTTCCATGTGGTTTTGTGGCTGCTGCTCCTTCCCACTCCAAAAACACATCACCTCCTTCACCTGGAATGTCCCACCCCATCCAATGGACTTTGAGATGATTCCCCAGAGCAGAAGATGGGAGCCCAAATCTCAGCCAGGAATCCACAAGAGAGATTTGAAAACCACAGTATTCCAGCTGCTTGCTTATCCCAAATTAAAATCCCTTTGAGCTGGTGGCTGCTGCCCCTCTGGCCACTGAAGCCTGCATGGATATGTGGGATATTTTTATCCTGGCTCTTTGGAGCAGGATAATGATATGGTGGTGCCTCCTCCCTGCAATTCCATGAGGGCTCTCCTGCATTTGGAAGATGATTCCAGCCATGGCACTTCCATATTAAATAGCAGGAGGGAAAAGAATGAGCTCTTGATTAAAATCTGTCTAGACAGCAACAGCCTCCTCTGTTTTTAGGTCCCAATTTAGAGGACCAAGGTATGGAGGGACTGACATCACTTCCCAAAAATCTGGTCAGTTGATTCTGATGGATAGAGTTCTCATGGCCACTCCTCAATTTATCAGCAGTCTTGGGATATTTGGTGCTTTCCTGGTGGCCTCCAGTGGCTCCCAGAGCAAATGGAACCTGTGGATGTGGCATTTAATCATGGAATCATAGAAGAGCTGGAGCTGGGAGCTGGAAGCTTTTTAAGGTGGGACAACACTGATATTAAATGGGGTATTTTGAACCATCTCATGAGAACTGACAGCCCTTGAATTTTGCAGAACTCAAATTTTGCAGAATTTGAGGAGAATTCTGCTGGTTGTTAATGAAACCCTTCTGAGCAAGAGGCTCAATTCCTGGGAAGAGATGGGAGCATTGAGGTGGAATTTAAACATGGAATCATAGAAGAGCTGGAGATGGGAGCTGGAAGCTTTTCAAGGTGGGACAACACTGATATTAATGGGATATTTTGAACCATCTCATGACGTTTGAAGGCTGGGGGTTGCTGTTACCACAGAGAAGACCCTGCTGACTTTCAGACCATTTGTGTAGCTTAAAACTCCCTGAGCTCAGAACTTCCAGCTGCCTGTGGAATTTCTTCTCCATCATCCACCCAGCCCTCTGAAGGGAAAGGCTTCACACAGGGCTGATGCCCCAGGGGTTCCATGTGGCAGCTGAGCCTTTCCACTTGGAGCTCAGCTTTTCCCAGTCCCAGCCATCCTAAGGATAAACCCAGTTTACAGCCTGGCCTTGAACTGCTGCTGGCAGGACACATTTTTTAGGCTCAGCCTAAGAGCAATTTACTCTGCTTGTGGAAAAGCATCAGGATTCCAATCAGCTGTGTTCCAGGTGGCTGTGACAGCACAAAACCCCTGATCTGGGGACACTTTGAGGCCACATCTCCAGTGCAATTCTCACTGGTACTCACTGTGATTGGGAAATTAGGTCACTTAATTGCCCCATTATTTAAAGCTGTTGAGCAGAGCCGAGTTGAGGCTGCGTTTTCCATCCCCTGACAATCTTGGTGAGTGGTTCTGCAGCTCTCAGCCCTGGCTTTGGTTACAAACTCCACAATTATTGGCCTCTCAACCACGCTGTCGATCTCCAGGGTTAATCTGGTTGAAATTCTTTGGGCTCCACGAAGAACAAACAGTGGTGTGTGAGTAGGTGTAGAGAAAAGCAGGGAATGGAGTGTTTGGGTACGAAATTGCTTCTGCCACAATCGATTTCTCCTGCAGGAGATCCTGATTTGGCCAGGCAGGGGCTGCTGGGGGTTGCTCAGCACTGCAAAACGCAGTTTATTGAATGGTGACTCTGATCTGGTGAACTAAACACAGGAAAATAAAGTGAGACACTAATTGAGATGTAGTTAAATTTATGTTAATTCCTAAAAGGGTTAGAAGGAGAAAATCAGAGCTTTTTGGTCCTGGTAGAAGAGCTCATTTGCAATTCCTCTCCTGACCAGTGGCATTAAAAACAATGACAGGATAAGAGGAAAAATGAGGAATTCTGTGCTTTTTCAATTCTTCTGTTCAGTTGGCCTTGGTGGCTCTTTCTTTTTGAGAAGTGCTCCATCCCCTGAGTGTGGAAGCAGCACCAGGAAGAGGCTGGCACTGCACATCTGGAATAAAGCTTCCTGAGCTCTGTGGAGGTGGTGGGACTGCAAAACCCTAATGAGAATCCCAAGCTTTCCAAAAGTGGCTGGGAAAGAAGGGTAAGGAGACAGCACAAAGTGCTTTTCATCCAGAGCTGAGGAGCATGGAATGACTCAGTGTGTGCTGACTTTTGTGCCTGAGATGTCTTCAAGCCCTTAATGATTCCTCCATCCACAGGCCCACGGAGAAGGGTTTAATGTGCTTTAGATGTGAGTCACAATTCCAGCCCTTCCAAGGCAGAGAAACCCAGGGAAAAAAAGAAGGAAAAAGAAGAAATGGATCTTTATTCTGCCTGGGGATGAGTAACCCCAGGCACCCTCTAACTTTCATCTCAAGGGTATCATTCAAAGCCAGCCTGGGGACCCTCCCAGTGCCACACCAGGCTGGTGCCACAAGGCCAGGGTTATTTTGGGAGCTGTGTCTGGCTTTCCAAGGCCATGATCCCTGCTCCCTTTCCCTGTCAGCATCCCAGGCTTCTCCTAGCCCGGGACCATCCCAGTCCCTTGGAGGACAGCTCATTTCAAAGGCAGACAAGGCTTCCCACAGCTATTGTCCTGTGGCTGTCTGCATATTTGAGCCCTTCCCTATTCCTGCTCCCATTGGAAGCTCTGAACTTCAGCTGAAGGCACACAAATTAAACTTTGAACTAAATAAAAGACACCCCACTCCCCCCTCCCCGTCCAACCTTTACTGAAATACTCTTTAAAAACAAATCCTGATATATTCTAAACTCAAAACCATCTGGGTTTCCAAGCCTCAGGAAATTACAACTCCCATTCTGGAAATAAAATACATGTTTGTCCATAGATTGTATTAATTAAACCCTATAATATGGAGAGAGGCCAGGGAAATGCTTTCCTGCTGGCTGGCAGATTTGCATAGCAATTTATTATCTCACCAATTGTTATTAATATTATTTTCATTATCATCATCTTTTCATCCATGTCTGCTGTGACAGACACGGTGTTCTGTGCTGATCAAGAGAGAGAAGTAACTGGTTTCAAAGTGATCTAATTGTTGTTGATCTGCCCTGTTTCCTGCTGGAGAATCCCAAATCCTTGACTTATTGATTGTAGGGTGTGAGCTTAGCAAGGAAAAGGTTTAAGATTGAGTGATAAGCCTGGTAATCTATAAAAAAATTATAAAATATTTATAAAAACAAGCAGTGGCTGCCTGAAGGTGCCAGATTTGCCCTCCATGGCTGTGGTTGTGTCCCCCTACTCCTGTCCCGTGGATAATTTCCCATCTGTGAAGCACTGGATGGGGAATTCCCTCATGGATAGAGCTTGCCCAGTGCCACCATCCCTGCTCCTGAGCCGGGTTCCTGCAGCTGCCAGCCCAGCAGCGTGGTAGGAAATGCCACATCAGAAACATTCCAGCCACTGGGCAAAATGCTCTGGGGACTGGGAAAAGTGCAGACCTCAGTTGTTCTTGGTGGGGTTTGCATTTTTTCCTGGTGAGGTGAAGGGCACGGAAAAACCACGGTGCTCTCTGTGGTCGGAGTTATTCCCAAAAACCAGAGCAGTTTCTGGTTGTTAAATCACTCTGAGCTCAGGGAAGGTGGGGTCAGCTCCTCCAGCAATAAACCCAACACCCAGTGGGTGCAGGAGCTCCTGGAGCTGCCCTTTCCCAGACCCCAACTCTTCCTCAGAGGAAAGGAGTCCGAGCAGCCTCGGCAGCAGGAATTATTTGCAAAGACAAGGCTTGAACTTGTGGATTCTGAGCAGAGGCCAAATTGTCTCGGACTTCAACCCATGCCTTCATTCCCCAGTTGTGTCAGCCCATCCTAAGTTGGAGAAGTCACTGCCAAGGGAAATCTGGACCCAGAATTTGAATTCCAAACCCTGGAGTTGGTGACAAGGGTATCAAGAACCATGAAAAAATTTAGGGAAGATTTTCACGGCCAATTTTTTCTGCCTGGGTGCAGCTCATGGCGTTCAGGTGTTCCAACAGCAATACTGATTTTGTGAGGTATTTTTATGGCATTTTGTGCCTGTGCAATGGGGAAAGGAGCATTATTTATTCGGGAATGATCTGTAGGAAGAGCACGTAGCAAATCCAACTTCTCATCCTCATCCAAGGGGCACCAAAACAATGTTTGGAGCAGAAGCAGCTGCGAGCTGGATGTGGAGTGCCCATCCTGGTGCTTTTAGGGAAGGAGGATTTTCAGGAGGCAGCCAAGAAACGTGGCAGTCTGCAGCTGTCACCGCCCTGCCACGGGAGCAGCCCCAGCTGGCCACAGTGTGTTCAGTGCCCGGGAATTGCCACGGGATGGGAACGTGGCTGGCATCCCACCCCAGCTCCCTGCCCTCCCCACACCTCAGCCAGGCTTCCCCTCCCTCAGCAGCCCCATGAGGATCCCTTTCCTGCAATCAACAGCCCAGGAACTGCAGATTCCATGTGGGACAAGCTGGGATCTGGTGACAGCTCCCTCCTCTCCCCGAGCAGGGCGTGTTGAGCGAGACAAAACATCCCACTCCCTCTGGTCCCTTGTTCAAATAGATGTCAGCTCCTCTGATCAGCCTCTGTGTACAAGCACACAGCCAGCAGGAGAAAATCAAACATCAAAAGGAAGGAAAACCCCCAACAGGATATTGCCATCAATAGGAGTTCTGGGGATGGAGATGAAATGGAAAATTGAGGCTCAATCCGGCGTAGAGAAGTTAAAGACTCCCTTAACCCTTGAGCTGACATGAAAGGCAGGAGAGCTGGGAAAAGCTCAGGGTTACTTCTTGTTCCACAGGCACCTGGGCCATGCTTTTCTCAGGAATTGGAGGGAATTTGGCACTTAAATTCCTTGGAAAGTAATGCCACAGGTTCTTTGGGAATTGCCACTTTAATTGCTGCCACAGATCCAACATGGCACTGGGGAGAAACCAAATTTCCCTCATTTTTCTCTCACCATCATTTTTCAGTTGTTCTTTTCCTGGTGGAAAGGGCTCTTCATTGCAGTGATGAGGGGGAAAAAAATAAAGGATGATAAAAGAGAAAGGGAGCAAAGGTACAGGACAAAATTTTCTGCCAGAATTTTTCCTTTGGGCTGAGAAATAACGAAAGAACTAAAAGAAGTCCCTGGTGGAGAATTCCTGGCAGCTTTAATGTCACAACCTCTGACCTTTGGCCACGTCAGCCAAAAGGCTCCTGCAGACAGCCTGACCTATTCCCAGCTCTGTGCTCTGGGCACTGGGTCAGGATTAATCCGCCCTTGACTGGGAAATCAGAGCCCAAATCCAGTCCTGGGGGTCAGCAATCCCACCCCATTCCCACTGAGCTGGACACCCCAAGCAAAGACTGTGCCCTAAAGGGCCACGACCCCCAACTGCCACCTGAAATGCACAAAAGGTTCAGATTTATCCTTAGAAAACTCAATTTATTTTCCTTACATCTCTTTTTTGTTTATTTTAAGGAATAATCAGCCGTTGAGTTTGTATTAAGGACTGTCTCTTCTGGCACATTTTTATCTGACAGAACAAAGGGATTTATTTCTGCAGTGAAGAAACAGAAAAATAACTCGTAAAGGCGACTGTAATTCTGACTATTTGAAGTTGTTTCGAGCTCTGCAGCAGCCCCAGATAACTGCAGGAGCTGTAAGTGTGGAAGGGACTTTTATCACACTGCCTGGATAAAGCATCTTCTTGACTTTATCCGTGATTTCTCAACATGAGGCTCTTGTTTAATAACAGGAAGCAACATCATAGAATTATTAATGTTGGAAAAGACATCTGAGATCATAAAGTCCAAATCCCCAGGTCCAAATTCTCCCCAGGATTTGGGATGGAAACCTGACTGGCTGGTGGAGGACCACTCTCCTCAGAACAGATCCATCCCATGGGATAGATTTGGGAACACAAACCCATTTTTTTTTGCTGGCTCTGGATATTCCCAGCACTCCAGGGAACCTTGACACAGAGAAAGATGAATAAAAGAAGAGAAGAAAGAAGAGTAACTCCGTGCTGAGGCTTCCTGGAGCAGGGCAGGGTGAGCAGGTCCCCTCCTGACCCAGACAGACACATTCCCACCAGGAATTGGGTCTGGCTGTCCCTCGCTCCGGCCGCTCGGACCGTGCCAGTTCTTAACCAGCACCACTTGCTTGGCCTGAGCTGACCCCGCCTGTACCTGGAAGCAATGAAACAGAGAAGCCACGGAGGCAAAGGAGTTGTTATTTAACAGGTTTGACCAGCAGGGAAAAGGGAATCTGGACCCTCACTCCGAGATTCCCGAGGTGCCGGCGCTGGACTGCAGGAACCCAACCCTGTCCCTGTGCTGCACCCACAGCCCCCTTCAGGGTCTGTGCTCCTTAATTTCAGGTCTTCCACTGGCATTGTTTTGTTGGAGTAGCCTGAATTATTCCCTGTTGCAGCAGGATTAGGACAGAGTTGATGAAGTGCAGGTTTTCCTTCAGGCACAACTTCCCACCTGTGCCTCGCTGCCATCACAGGCAGAGCAGTTGGGATTGCACTGGGAATTTTGGGATAAAACACCCCAGAAGGGCAGGAGGAGGGTGTGGGGTGCTCAGGATGAGCAGTGGGCACATTCCCAGTCCTGCTGTGCCTTTTGGGATGCCGGCCATGCATCCCAAAGGTGGTGACACAGGACATATGGAGCTCCAGGTTCCAACATACATTTTCCAAGAGCTGTTTAAGGCATTCCTGTGCTGCGAGTAATGTGCTGGAAAGGAGCCAGCCTCGGGGATGTTTCTCTAAACACGTCATCCCTCGCTGCTCTCCCACCTCTGAAGGATGTGGTGTTTCCCTCTCCTGCTGTGGAAAGCTTGGATGTCACTTCAGATTTTGCCGGGCCATTAAAGGCCAATTTTTCATTTTTATTCAACCTTCAGGTTCAGCACAGTCCACGTCAGAAAACCTCTGGAGCTTTTTCGTATCGCTGGTGCCTTGAGGAGATGATTTCCTAGAAAAAGCCTTGAATTTCTCCAGCTATGCAAACATTCCCTGGACATCCTGTGTGTGGATGTGATTAAACACAGCACACACACCCATTGCATTGGGGGTTCTGCTTTTATTTGTTAGGATTGTCACATTTCCTCCTTCCAGCCTGGTTCCAAAATAGCTGAGTGCCTTAAATTAGGACATTGCACCCCTAATTCCATCCTTTAAGAAAAAGATAAGCACCCAAAGTTGTTCAGGAATAGCAAATCGTTAGGAACAAGCTCTAGCTTTATATTTCTCTAGAAGTGGCAGGATTTGTGGATGCTGCCCTAAAGGAGGGGATAAATGAGCACATGGACAGAGGGAATGGTCTTTCTTGAAGGGGATGTGCAGCCTGGAGCTCTGCTCTGCTGAAAGATGTGGGAGTTTTAATCCCTATTTCCCTGCCCTGCAGCATCCATAGGTTTCTCAGGTGGCTCTTTCTCCCCAAATCATGAGGCACCAGAGGGGACAGAGTCATTTTCTAGGTAGCCCAACAAGCAAAGAACTACACAAACCCTGCTCATTGCTTGTTAGGATGTGTTTAATTAGTCACAAGGCAATAATTTATGACCATGTTTTTATTTAATCCTAAAATGTCATTAAATTCTTTGCATCCAAGCAGAGACCAGCAGCTTCTGCTGTGCTTTGCTCTCCTGTTGCAAGCATGAAACTTCCCTTTTTAATAAATGCTTTCCCTCAGAAATGCAGAGTGAACCCATGGAATTAGAGCAGGACTCACGTGTCTGTGTTCAGAAAGGAATATCATTAAATCCAGTTTGCATTCAGAGCAGGCTGGAATTAAATCTAGGGCTGGATCCAGATATCTCCAGTTTTATTCTAAATGCTAATTCGAGTCTGGGACTTCTTTGATTGAGGGAACAAGGAAAAAAAAAATCAATGTGCAGTTTCCACAGACAAGGAGAATTGTCCTCCCAGTTTAATTTGTTGTGAGAATCCCTCTCTGCATAATTTCCAGCTCTTCTTAACAGAGCTGGAGTGTCCTTCCCTGTGTTCTGGTGGGAAGCAGCTGTAAATCCACCCTGCTCCTGGGATGATTGCAAAACTTCCATGAAACCTGACTCACAGTCTAAAAATGTGCCTGTGGAATGGTGATTGCATCACGTAGGTGCTGCAAAGCCACCAGAAATTCAGGAATCTCCTCTCCTCATCCACACTCCTTCCTGCCACGTGTTTCCTCCTCCTCCAAGGGACTGGGAAACACTGGAAGTGCATCTTCAGGAATTTGCAGTCTCCAAGAGGATCTGGGCTCCAGGAGCTCAGTTCCAGCTCTTGAGTTTATTCCTGCAGTGGAGCAGAATGTGGGAGAAGGGAAGGGAGAGGAGAAACATCTGGAGGTTGGTTCGTGGCAGCTCAGCCCTCACTTGCAGGGAGAGGAAACTGCCTTGTGGATAACTGATAAGAGTGTTTGCTCACTGGGGTGCAAAGGGGAATTCCTGAATGCCAAGAAAAACACAGGGAGAAAAAATAAAAAGTGGATTCTGCAAGAAATGACACCCAGTGGAGAAAGGCAGCCAGCTGCTTTCCAGGGATGGGGACCCTCCATGGGGATGGCCTGGAGTGTGTCCTGGTGTTCTGGCATCCTGCATTCCATCCCTGGGCTCCACACTGCCCTTGGGAGTGTGGGCATGGCATGGCCAGCTGCATTTCCTCACATTTTGTCCATTTTTGGAGCCATCTTGCAGCATCTCCCAGCTCCTTTGTGACGTGGAACCAACAGTGAGGGGAAAAGAAAGGAAAAAGGAGAAAGGAGAGGGAAAAAAGCAAAACAACACCATTTTCTGTGACCCTCCTCTGGCTTCTGCCTCCAAAAAATCCATCCATAAGGATCAGGTCCTTGAGTGAGTGGCACTTTAATTTGGGTTGTATTAAAGCAGCATGTTTTCCATGGACAGCACAGAAAGGGAAGAGAACCAAGATCCTCTTCAGCTCCCAACGTGTGCCCCAGATGCCATCACAACATCTGTGACAGGCAGGCCAGGGGACTGAAAAGGGGGCAGGAGGGCTCAGCTAATTGAAACCATCGTTTTATGATAACCAAATGTCCCACGTCTTGTGCATCTCCCCGAGATGGCAAGGCAGACTGAAGGAAAAAAAGAAATAATAATAAAGCTCTGTCCAAGATCAAAGGAGCTCCTGGAAAGAAGAGCCCAGTTGTCTCTTGAGTGCATCTGGGCTGCAGACAGCCTCTGGAAAAGCCTTTTCCTTCATCCACGAGGCTGAGGAATGCTGTCTGGGTGCTTGGAAAGTGCAGGGGCTGTTGGAGGAGGCTCTGGGTGAAGGGAGCTGAGGCACCTCAGAGTGGCTTTTGTCACCTGGCTGCCATTGCAGTGGGGTCCTCTGCTCTGGGGTTTTCAGCAGGAGACAGCTGGTGCTGTGGTGCTGGGAATGCTGATGGGCTTGGGATGGATATAATGGACAACTGGGGAGTGGGATAAAATGGACATTTGTGGAGTGGGATAAAATGGACAGTTGGGGAGTGGGATAAAACAGATAACTGGACAGTGGGATAAAATATATAATTGGGCAGTGGGATATAAGTGACAACTGGGGAGTGGGATACAGCGGAAAATTGGAGTGGGATATAATGGACAGTTGGGGAAAGGGATAAAATGGATAACTGGGCAGTAGGATAAAATGGACAATTGAGCAGTAGGATATAAGTGAGGGCTGCAGAGAGGGAGATCCAGTGTGGCCCTGCTGTTGGAAAGCACAGCTCCCTGTCACCCCTGGGATACTCCAAGGTGAGCAGCCTTCTCCAAACTAATCCCTGTTAGGAGAATGTGCTCCTTGAAAGCTTCTTGGCAGGAACATTCCTTCACCCATGTCCTGGGAGCCCCCAGCTCTGCCCACACCTGCTCCAGGCCTGGATTTGCTCCAGCAGCGCTGGGTGCAGTGAAGCTTTCCCTGAGGAGCAGGAGGTGCTGTCCACACGAATCAGGATCATCCCAGCCCTGCTCAAAGCAGATGTTCCTCTAGGGATGGCCCCGACACGTTCCTGTGCAGAACATCTGCTCCTGCACACCCAGCTGCTGCTGCCCTCACCTTCCTGTTCCCAACAGCTCCAAATGTCCAGGAGCCACTCAAAAAATGGTTTTGCCTCTTCAAAAGGGGGAATGCTGATGGGCTTGGGATGGATATAATGGACAACTGGGGAGTGGGATAAAATGGACATTTGTGGAGTGGGATAAAATGGACAGTTGGGGAGTGGGATAAAACAGATAACTGGACAGTGGGATAAAATATATAATTGGGCAGTGGGATATAAGTGACAACTGGGGAGTGGGATATAGTGGAAAATTAGGGAGTGGGATATAATGGACAGTTGGGGAAAGGGATAAAATGGATAACTGGGCAGTGGGATAAAATGGACAATTGAGCAGTAGGATATAAGTGAGGGCTGCAGAGAGGGAGATCCAGTGTGGCCCTGCTGTTGGAAAGCACAGCTCCCTGTCACCCCTGGGATACTCCAAGGTGAGCAGCCTTCTCCAAACTAATCCCTGTTAGGAGAATGTGCTCCTTGAAAGCTTCTTGGCAGGAACATTCCTTCACCCATGTCCTGGGAGCCCCCAGCTCTGCCCACACCTGCTCCAGGCCTGGATCTGCTCCAGCAGCGCTGGGTGCAGTGAAGCTTTCCCTGAGGAGCAGGAGGTGCTGTCCACACGAATCAGGATCATCCCAGCCCTGCTCAAAGCAGATGTTCCTCTAGGGATGGCCCCGACACGTTCCTGTGCAGAACATCTGCTCCTGCACACCCAGCTGCTGCTGCCCTCACCTTCCTGTTCAAACAGCTCCAAATGTCCAGGAGCCACTCAAAAAATGGTTTTGCCTCTTCAAAAGGGAGATATTTCCCTTTGTTTTTAAGCTATCACCGTTCTGCACTAGGGGAAGTGGCAGTGCCTCAGAATCGGGTGGTCTGAAGGAATCCTTAAAGGCTTTCAGCTGACAGAGATTTGGGTTAGATGGGGTCTTGGGGAGAAATCCTTTTCTGTGAGGTTGGGCACAGGGTGCCCAGATTTGCTGTGGCTGCCTCACCCCTGGCAGTGTCCAAGGCCAGGCAGGACAGGGCTTGGAGCACCCTGGGACAATGGAAGGTGTCCCTGCCCATGGAACTGCTTGGAACTGGATGATCTTTAAGGTTCCTCCCAACCCAAGCCATTCTGAGATTCCATGAACTTTGCTGTGCTCAAAAGGGATTGACCTGATTTCTCCCCAGAAAGGCAAAAGGTCACCAGTATGGCCCAAAACACAGCCCAGACTGAGCCCTCATTCCCTGAGGAAAAGGACCAGCCTTTTTCCTCATGACAGGATGAATCCCAACACAGGAAAAATTAAAAATAACATGTACATGATTAGTGGAAATTAGAAACAGAATATGGAGGGGAAAGGAGAGACTTGTTCCTCCAAATTTGTCCTTGATTTGGCCCTGCTCTGGCAGCCTCCAAGGATGCCTCTGTCCCTTGCTCATGAAGATATTTCTGAGGAAAATGGGAAGGCTTGGATGATTTTGGAAGGCGTCTGATTGCACCAGATGGTAAATATATATTTTTTCAGTCTCCTGGGTGGCTGCCCTGTGAATCACCTAGCAGGGTTTTATTGCTTTCTCCTGCATCCCCTGGCAAATTTCTGAGCGCAAAAACTCGGTTTTGTTTGCATTTATAATGAGGCCTTTGGAAACATCTGCCAACAGCTCGGCTCCTCAACCAGACAAAAACCCCACTTTCCTTAATGGTGTTTCAAACAGCAATTAAAATGACAGACCATCTTCTCCTCCTTCCACCAGCAGAAATTGGGGAATGGCCTCTAGAAATCCAGAGTAACTGGAAGCAGAGCCTGCTCCTCTGCAAGCATTGCTGTGAATACAGAACATGACCAAAAAACCCCTTTATGAAATGCACAGCACCGTGTGGAGAGTTCAGTGAAACGTTTGTGAGATATTGGAAAATTCAAGTCCAGCCCTCGCGTTTCATCAGCTGCAGCTCGAGCTCAGCACAGATGGACAGCACCCAGATGGCAACCTCAGCTCTGGAATTTGTCCCTGCTGCTCCAGAGGGAAGGGAAGGGGATGCAGGGCTGGCTTTGAAGGCAGGGAGGACGGTGCCACATGGACACTGCGAGCTCCTCATCTGCATGTGACCGAGGCACGACCCGAGCCCTGGTGACATGGCAGGGACACGGTGCTGGCAGTGCCATGCAGAGCATCTGAGCAAGGAGCAGGGAGTGTCCCTTTGGGATTTGTGATGCCATTGTGGGATGGGGAGTGACACAAATGGGGGTGTCACCAGAGCCAGACCTGCTTCGAGGATGGGGTTTGAAGAGAGAGTGGGATGAGCCCTTCCCTAAAATCAGGCAGTTTTTCTTTCAGCAGGAGGTTAAAGGTGGTGAGGCATCTTCAGCAGAGCCCTTACAGGTCTGCAGCTGAGTTTTGTCTCCTTCCCAATGTGCTGCTGCTCTGAAGGCAGGAATCAAGGCCTCCTTGGTGCCCTCCACATTCCCATGGCAGATTCCCTTTCAGGTGCCAAGCTTGGGATGAGGAACATTCCCCAAGTGTGCATCAGTTTTATCACATCTGGTGAGCCAAGAGAACCAGTGTGTGAGGAGGAGGAGGAAGAGGAGAGCTCTAAACTCCTGCCTAATTCCTAACTTTTCACCCTCACCTGCTGGGTCTGGCTTGGCACTCAGTGGAAAATTGGGGACAAGGCTGCACCTTGAAGGGACACCTTCAATGAGCCCCTCATGGAGTCCCCGTATCAGAGACAGGATTTGGGATGACAAGATGCAAGTGTCAGGCCAGAGAGGCACCAAAGGCTGCTGGAGAAGCCACAAGAGGGGGAACAAACAGATTTCACCAAGCCCTGTTTGCTCACCTCTGTTTAACCTTTCATCCTGGGTGCAGCTCATGGCAAACTCCTGGAGACTTTTCCAGCCCTTTTCCAGGGAAAGGCGAGTGCAGAGCAGCTGGGTGGGCTCCATCCCACCCTGCCCTGCAATTCCCAGCTCCCTTCCCTGAGCAGGGACCTTCAGAGAGCCCCGTGCAGTGCTTGTGTTTCACAGACATATGTTTGTAAAGGGAGCAGATGTTGGGAATGCTGTCTGCCAATTCTCTCTGGTTTAACCACTGCTCTGGGAGCTTTCCCCTTATTTATTACCCTGGAAAAGCAGGAGTGTGGTATCAGCCTTCACGGAGATGCATTTTATTGATCCCACTTTTTCCTCCTCCCCTTGCCCTACTGAACAGTTTCTCCTTTCCCAAGCCCTTGGCATCACCATGGGCACTCAGATCTGGGCACTGAGGGAGGATCTGCATTTCCCATTTCCCCTCTCCTGCTCCCCATCTCACATTTTGGCAGGGCTCTAACGGAGAAGGAGAGAGGCATTTTTATTGCACACGCAGCTCTGTGTATCCTTTCCTTAGCATTTGTTTTTCCTAGATATACATGTGTTTATCCCCAGCCATTTCTGCAGGCAGAGATGTTAATTTGGCGTCCTACGTGGAAAGTCTGAGGCATCTGATCAGAATCAGCACAAGCTTCTGGGAGATGCTTGCCAGCTGAAGGAGAAAAGGCCAATATTAAAAAAGAAGCTTTTCCTTAATCAACATAAGCACTGCAAACATAAACATTTAAAAATACTATTAACTGCATTTAGAAAGTCCTGGTGAATCAATAAAGTGCTGAGGTGAAAGAGTGAAGCAGAGGCAATGAAACATCAACTTTGTGTTGTTTTCTTCAAGTGCCCTCACAGATCCAAACTTTAAACATCCACGTCCCACCCTCCATGGCTGATTTCCTTTGTGGAACTTCCAGAGTTTGCTTTGGATGTGACCCAGGGTCCCTCAAAGTCCTGGGGCTGGGCTGCAGTGGGGCTTTCCACCAGTCCTGGGTGCTGCAGATGCTGCAGGAGGCAAAGGATGTCTCCAGTGTCACCCCTGGAGTGCCACCAGCTGCTCTTCAACCATGTCCAGGACAGAGGTGGAAACCTCTGAGCCAGCCCTCCCTGCACTCCTTCTTTAGGTTGATCCTAAACCCCTTGGGCCAGATGGGGAATCTCACATCTGGTCTGGTTTAAATTGGATATTGGGAAGAAATTCTTCCCTGGAAGTGTCCAAGGCCAGGTTGGACAGGGCTGGGAGCAACCAGGGATAGTGGAAGTTGCCCCTGCCCGCGGCAGGGGGTGAAGTGGAATACATTTTAAGGTCTTTTCCATCCCAAACCAGTCTGGGATCTCATGATCCCACTCCACCCTCACTCCTGCTGTTTTAGAAGCCATGGAGGCAGAAACTCTGGATTCAGAAACTCTGGGTTCAGGCAGCTCACCCTTGTGCTAAGGAGAGGCTGGTGACCCTGTGAGCTCTTCCTTTTTTCATCCTCTGGATTTTTCCCCTCACAAACTCAGGTTTGACATGTCCAGAGCTGCAGGTGCGAAGTGCAGAGGAAGCCAGGCTGGGAAAAGACCACGGTCATTCCAGAGGGCATTGGAGTGTCTCAAGGAGGAATTTCCTGCTCATGCAAAAACCAAATCCTCCCCAGATCCCCAAAAAATGCTCCAGGGACATCCAGAACCTTCCTGGCTGCTGCCATCCCAGAGCAAGCCCTGCCTGTCCCTGGTCCCCACCCTCCCTGCAGGGCACGTGTCAAAAAGCCACCTGTATTTTCCTGACATGCTTTTCCTCCTCCCAGGGCTGAATTAACACCAAATGAGGCCCGGATTCCTCTGTAATTAAGGGCCTCTGCTCCACATCAGGCTGTCCCTGAAGATCCTCCTGTCTCAGGGGAACTTGCCTGCTGCTCCTCCTTCTCCTCCTCCAACCCCACCATCCCAAACTTCCTCTTTCTCTTTCCATCTCCTTGTCCAGTTCCCGTGGGACCCAGCCTCATGTGCCCCCTGTGCTGTCAGCAGGGATGGGAGCACACAGAGCTGATGGATTTCTCCCACCGCTTCCCCCGTTCCCTGAACCGAGGAGGGAGCACGTGTTTTTCATGAATGAGAAAGCAATTGGAAGCCATGCAAATAAAAATAGCAGCACCAACCAAATCTAACAGGACAAATCATGCCTGGGAAGGGTCAGAAAATCCTTGTTCTCTCTTTTCCCATGCAAGCTTTATTTTTTTCCTGCCTTTCCATTTTCCAGCTACCAAACTTTGAGGAATCTCAAGAAAGGGTTGGCCTAAAGAGAGGGGAAAACCCACTGCAAAGAGCTCATTTTTGAGGATGTGCTTTTACATCCGTGTGATTTTGCAGGTTGTGGTAGGATTAGGCCTTGTCTCCTCCACTTAAGCTCCAGCACATGTTCCTGGCTCCCTTGGAGGCACCACTGGACAGCCCATGCCAGAGGGAGCTCCAAAAACTTGACCTTCTCCTGAACTTTGGGGCTATTTTCTCCTCTGCGCCCAGCTCCGTGCAGGCAGCGCTGTCTGGCCGCTGCATCCTGGCCCTTTTGGATGGAAAATGTGTCAGCCTGCAGGGGACCTTGCCAGCTGTGTCCCCAGCACTGCTTCCCAGCCTGCTGCTGCTGCTGCCTCGCTCCCCGAGTGGCCCTGAGCATCCCTGCACTGAGGGATCGTCCTCTGGCATCTGGGGCAGCTGGCCCGTGCCCAGCTGTGCCCCTGCAGCCACCAGGACTCTCCTCCACGCAGCAAAACTTCATGGAGGACTTCTCTTTTTCCTTTTCTTTTTCCTTTTCTTTTTCCTTTTCTTCATGCCCAGCTTTCCCACTGCAGCCACCAGGACTCTCCCCAATGCAGTCCTCCATGCAGCAAAACTTCATGGAGGACTTCTCTTTTTCCTTTTCTTTTTCCTTTTCTTTTTCCTTTTCTTTTTCCTTTCTTTTTTCCTTCTCTTTTTCCTTTTCTTTTTCCTCTTCTTCATGCCCAGCTTTCCCACTGCAGCCACCAGGACTCTCCTCCATGCAGCAAAACTTCATGGGGGACTTCTCTTTTTCCTTCTCTTTTTCCTTTTCTTTTTCCTTTTCTTCATGCCTTGCTGTCCCCCTGCAGCCACCAGGACTCTCCTCCACACAGCAGAACTTCATGGAGGATTTTTCTTTTTCTTTTTCTTTTTCTTTTTCTTTTTCTTTTTCTTTTTCCCTTTCTTTTTCCTTCTCTTTTTCCTTTTCTTTTTCCTTTTCTTTTTCCTTTTCTTTTTCCTTTTCCTCCCCTCTCCAGAGCTGCTCGATGTTTTAGTGGTATTTTCACCCATCTCCCCGGGTTTCAGAGCAGGGTTTGGGGTGATCCTTGTCCCTTCCCTGGCAGCAGCTGGGCTTGGATTGCTGGCTGTGGTCCAGCTTGGGCTGGAGATCAACCCAGCAACACTCCCAGCCCCAAGCATTGGGATCTACCCCAGCCTAAGGCACTTTGTGCTGATATTTCAAATTCCAGCACTGAGGATCTGCACGAAGCTGTAACTGAATTCCACAGCAACTTCAGCTTTGCTCCTGGGGTCACCAGCACTCACAGGGGACCCCAAATCCCACCAGGCAAACCCCAGCATGGAATCCCTTCCTGGAAGGTCAGGGACAACCTCAGTACTCCCGGGCCACTTCCCTGTTTGTTCTGTGCTTGCTGCCTCAAAGGGAGATCTCTGCCTAAGTGGTGCTTGCAGTAACCCCATTAACGAGCCTTTTAATTAGTGTCCTCTTTTTTTGCTAAGTAATTGCTGCAGCGTGAGATCCACTTGGGAGATGCAAATGAGCTGGAAGGAGGAGGAGGATGCTGTGAGGCAGTGGAGGAGCTGAGTGCTGCTGTTAATGCCTTCTGACAGCCCAGGGAGGAGCAGGACAGGCAGGAACCTGCTGCATTTGGAGAGTTTTTCCTTCCCCACACCTGTCCCCGGTGCCAGCAGGGCCTGGGCAGCTGCCACCCTCCTGCCAATGGCCACTGGTGCTGCAGACACCTCACAGGTGGAATACAGAAGGGGTTTGAGTTGCAAAATTAATTCAGCAGAGAATCTGGGGTGTGGGACAAGGAGAGGTCTCTGGGCAGCAGCTGGAATCGCTGGGGTGAGCATCCTGGTGTTGTTAATCCTGCTAAAATTTCCAAGGAAAAGAAGGAAAAAGGGTCTGGAGTCCCACTGTGGGGCTGGGGCTGGTGATGCTGCCCCAGGTAAAAATGTCTTTGGGATATTCCCAGCTTGGCTGAGCAGTGCTGTGCAGAGCTCCCAGCACTAGCAGCAGCATTTCCTCTGCCAATCCAGGGGGTTTTCCATGAATTCCCCTCTCACTGCTCTGCTGGAGGCTGCACCCACGTGTGCCTCAGCTCTGCTGCTGCTGCTGCTGCCTTTTATCCTCTGCATCCCTGAGCAGAGCTCACAAGTGATGCTTTGTGCCAAAGCTGGACAAATATGAAAGCCCTGTGCTGTGCCACACAAAAGGAAAATCCTCATCTCACCTCCTGTGTTTTTCCTGGAAGTGGCAGTGCCTTTAATGCATCCCATAACTGGAATCCCTTCTCCCCCTGTGTTTGCCTTGGCCCTCACAGCTCACGTGCAGCAGGCCAGCACCAAGCTGTGTGCACCACAGGAATTCTGGGCACAGCCTCTGCCACGGCTCAGGGTGAGGAATGACTCCCAAAATCCACGGCCGGGCTCTGCTCTGGGGCTCTGGGCAGCTCCAGGTGCTGAGGGGCCAGGACCCCACTGGCCAGCCCTGCTCCATCCAAAACCTGGGAATATTCACTGCCAGGGACTCCCCTCCAGGGAAACCTCAGCTGGGACATCAGGGATGGGAGAATCAGGAGAGGGGTTGGGATTTGTGGGATGTTTTGCTGGGAAGGAGCCGAGGCTGAGGAGCACGTGCTGGGCTCAGAGTGCCAGAGATGTTCAGGATGGCAGTGGGATGATCCAGCCCCCAGCAAATCCAGCTCCTGTTCCCCTCTGCCTGGCACTGCTGCTGCTGTTTCATTTATTTTATTGTCTTTTCCCCTCTGTGCAGGTCAGGACAGAGTTTGGGATACCCAGGGCCAGGAATTCCCTCGGGATGGCACTTGGGAGTGAAGGATCCATGGGGAGGTGCCTGATGCTGATGCTGGGGAGAATTCCCATTTTGGCACCAGAATTGACCTGGTGCCCACGTGGAAGGTGTGAGAGGGATGCCCGTGGTCCAGAGGGGTGAGTGTGTCCCTGAATTCCTGATGGGATGTGGAACAAGGCACTTCATTTCTGAAGCTGGGATGTGGAGGCAGATCCTTTCTCCTCTCTGATACAGGAGAAAAGATCTTTGCCAGGCACTGGAGAAGCTCCTGTCCTGGGCAAGGTGGGTGTTGGACCATGAATCCAGGTTATTAAATAAATATTTATTTTTATAGTCAATGAAATTAATAAATATGTATTTATTGAGGATTTGCTGGGCTGTAGGCACAGCCCCCTAACAGATTTGCTGTGTTGCAGCAGGTATGGTTTCAATAATTGGCTAATATTTTTAAGAAATCTATAAAACCTCTGCTGTTAAATTCAGTCCTTGGTTTATTAGAAGACATTCAGAAAGCAGATGTCTCTAATGCCTGAAGAAAAGACAATCTATGAGGGATCTCTTCTTAAACTTGAATCCACGAATGTATAAAATCATAACGACAATTATTATCTGTCATCAAACACTCACTAATGAAACAGAGAAACCATCATTTGTAACTTTATACCACAAAGCATCCAGAAATGAAGACAAATAAGGGAATTTCCCTGAGAGCAGTTTGAGATTTCATCAGACAAATGTGTTTAGGTGTCTGTGCATCTTTGAGGAGGTTTACAGACAAACTGGTGGATTTCTCAAGGAATTGTGCACTTGTGGAAGCCAGCCTTGCTCCTGATTCCTGGTGATTATATTCCTAAAATTGGGGAAGCCCCTTGCTGCTGTCCCAGCCTGAATTTGTGCAGAAATGTATCCCCTGGCTGATTTATTTACAGACACACCAACATCACCTTCCTCCCAGGAAATTATTTTCCAAATCCTTGCTGGGGAAGAACCACGTGGTTTTCAGATGATTTTTCTGTCTGAGAATGCAATCAGCTGAGGTCAGCCCTGCTCTCAGAGACCTGAGCAAAACTCCTAAATATTCCTCAGGGAGTTATTTTGGTATCAAAGGGAAGAAATCAGCCCTGGCTGTGTGCACATTCCTAATGATCTTCCCAGCGCCTGATCCACTCCTCCTCCTCCCTGCAAAGCACATCCACAGGAAATCAAAAGGGAAAACAGGCCATGCTTTCCTTGCAGGGAGTGTAATTAAGTTTGGAAGTGATTCCCCAGGGACATAAAGCACCGGCAGCTCTGGGAGAACTGAGATCCAGATGGGAGGAGATGCTTTGCTCACAGCAGCTCTGCCCAGCAGGGAACCCCCCGGGGGGTTTGGGGTCTCTGCACCAGCTCTCTGTGGAGTTTTGGACAACAAGAGACTCACTTTGTCCCAGCTCAGCTTCCAGTGGTCCCAGTTCAGCTTCCAGTGGTCCCAGCTCAGCTTCCAGTGGTCCCAGCTCAGCTTCCAGTGGTCCCAGTTCAGCTTCCAGTGATCCCAGTTCAGCTTCCAGTGATCCCAGCTCAGCTTCCAGTGGTCCCAGCTCAGCTTCCAGTGGTCCCAGTTCAGCTTCCAGTGATCCCAGCTCAGCTTCCAGTGGTCCCAGTTCAGATTCCAGTGTGACAGCTTTTGTTACAGGGCCAAGTCAGTGAGATTTGACCAGCAGTGCAGGTAACCAAGCCCACCTGCAGCTCCTCCTGGGTGCTTAATGGCCTCTGTGTGGCACTGAGAGTCCCCTGCAGGCAGCCCAGGTTCCCCTCCAGCAGCACAGGGGCTGTGGGGGACACTGCTGTGGATTTTTTAAACCTTTGATGTGACTGAAATAATTTCAAATCCCCTTAGAACAGCACGAGGAGACAAGACCTGGTCTTTCCTGCTTCAGTTTCCTCAGCATTCCCAAGGCCATGGACACCACCCAGGTCCCAGCACTGCTCTCACCAGCTGAGGCTCTGTCCACAGCAATTTTCCTTTCTTGTTTTGCTCCTGGGCTGGTGCTGGAGCTTTTTTGGCTCACAGGCAGGTTTCCCTTCCAAGATTTCCATGTTGGAGGACTGTTTCCCTAATCCCCAATAGTTGCAGATTATCTCCAGCCAACTATTAATCAAAATCAGGATCTAGCACTGCCTGCTTGTGCTGGTGCACTTGAGCACATAAAAAAAGAACTCTTTTTCCTCTGAAGAAGCACGGTTGTAGTTTTTTTCATCTGTCCCTGATTCCTTCAGCAGCTCCTCAGCCCCAGAGCAGCCACATTTCTCCCTCAAAGCTGAATATTGTACCAAGATACAACCAGGACCAAGGGGGGCTTTAAAAAACACGAGGAAAACAAGCAAACACCAATTCAGGCAAGGCTTCAAATAAGCCAGAAAACAACAAAGAAACTTTCTTATATTTTCTCCTTCCCCAGCCTGCTCCTTGGAGTGCAGGAGAAGGAATTGCCCTGTAAAATCCTGGCATATTGATGGACAATTAACTCGTGCACTGACAGGGGTTATAGAGCAGGAGATGGATTTTTACAGCCCCTTCCATATGCCAGGGCTCCAAAAGCCTTCCTGGAGAAGTGAATTAGATGCCACTGATTTTTTAGGGTCGCTGGCTGGAACAGCCCCTTCTGCTTCAATCGTGTTTCAAGGTTGGTTGGCACAGAAGAGGAATCCCACGGGAACAAGAAATCCACTTTAGGAGACTCCTGGGGAATCACTTCCACCCACCTGGGAGCAAATTCCACACACAGGCTTGTCCTGGGGTAGGGATTTCTCAGGTTTCCCTTCCTCTGCTTGGTCATTAAATCCATTCTGGACAATCATGGCCACAGGCTGGCACCCAGAGAGTTGGGGAGTCCCCCTAAAAAATTTAATTTTGGGTGCACAAAATGCCAGGAGGAGCTCCCTGGATGCTGCATTCTGGAGAAACACTAAAATGCAATCCCAATTGCTACAGGGAAAAAAGAATCTTTCCTCCCATGGCAGCACCTCACTGGGACTGACACATGGAGATGCTCCATGACCCCAGTTTGGACTCCACCAATCCCAAATCCTCAGGCAGGAATTCCTGCTCTGGGTGACCCAGCTGCATCCAACCTTTTCCTACCACTGCAGACCCTGTGCAGGGGTTTATTTCCCACTCCCACCACAATTCCTGCTTTGACCCAGCTGTATCCAACTTTTTCCTACCACTGCAGACCCTGTGCAGGGGTTTATTTCCCACTCCCACCAGAAAATGTTCTCTATCTATTTCTAGATCTGCCTCTCTATTTCCACCTCCCCAGGCTAAAAAGCAAACCCTTCCCCAGCACCCCAGACTGGGGGAATTTGTGCTGCTGTGTCAGATTTAATCCCAGGCAGCTCTTTTCCTCCAGCTGGTCACGAACAAGTGAGGATAAACCAGCACAAAAATCATTTCCAAAATGATTCTCCCATGCTGAGTCCTGACCCAGCCCTGCCTGGGATGGGGTTTGAGCCAGAAAATGCTCTCTATCTATTTCTAGATCTGCCTCTCTATTTCCACCTCCCCAGGCTAAAAAGCAAACCCTTCCCCAGCACCCCAGACTGGGGGAATTTGTGCTGCTGTGTCAGATTTAATCCCAGGCAGCTCTTTTCCTCCAGCTGGTCACGAACAAGTGAGGATAAACCAGCACAAAAATCATTTCCAAAATGATTCTCCCATGCTGAGTCCTGACCCAGCCCTGCCTGGGATGGGGTTTGAGCTGTCCTGCTCATCCTGAGAGCACCCAGGGAAGGTGCTGCTGCCAGGCTGGCACTGGGTACCTGTGAGCCATCCCCTGCTGTCCTCTCCCAGGCTGTGCATGGCTCCCAGCTCACTCCAAAAAGCCAGCAGGAGGCAAAACCCCAGCCTGGGCCCGCAGCTGTGGTTTGAGATTTATTCCTGGAGAACTGGAATTCTGGGGGCAGCTGAATCCTCCTCCCAAAGGCAGGGCTGCTCCAGGGCTCAGCAGAGCCAGAGGAGGCACTGTCACCAGAGGCTTCAGGAGCAGCCCTGGGGATGCTGCTCAGGCTCTGTTTCTGTCCCTGAAGCTCCTGGCAGGAATTTCACACCCTCCCAGCCCTGCTTTGAACTCAAGGTGAGCTGGGATCTTCTCCTGAGGAGGTTTTACCAAGGTTTTTGCATGAAACCCAGCTGAAAATGGGAAGTTCCCATAAAATCATCATCTAATAATCATGAAGGGATCAATTTGTAAAGGCTGGAATGGTTCTGCCTCCTCTATTTACCAGCCAGCAATTATCCTCACTCGAGCTACTTCTTATTTAGCTGCTCCCAAATTGGAATGAGCAGGAATGGCATTTCCTTGCTAAAGCATGGAATGGAAATCCTGTCTTAGCTGAGGAAGCAGCAGACAAGCCCCAGCTCTGGCTGCACCCTCCACTTCCAGCAGAGACCTGAGCTGGGCACAGGCTGCAGAGAGGGGGATGATTTTAGGGAATGTTGTTATTTTTTGTCACACCAGAGGCACAAAATCCTGCAGGGCAGAGGGGGATCTTTGCAGGGTTTGCTGTGGTGCAGCAGAGCCAGAGGTGCAGCCTCAGGTGCCAGGGAGGCCCTGAACCCTCCTGCAAGGACAAGCTCCACCTTCACCTCTCACCTACGTCAGAATTACCTCATCTTCACAACTCCAGGAATTTCCAGCTGCCTCAGCCAAGCCCTTGCACTGCTAAATTAAAGTTTCTACCTCTCCCTGGGGAGTTATTTCCCCTTTTTATTATTTTTTTTCATTTTTTAATTAATAAATTACTAATAATGCATTGTGCTGGTGGCGGGTTTGGCTCCCAGCAGAAGCAGCACAAACTTCAGCTTGTGAGCACATCTGGCTGCAGGTCTGGGTACCAAATCCTGCCCTCAGCACTTGCCAGGGCAACTGGAAGGGGTGAGGGATGTTTTTGCAGGAGAGAATCCTCCTTCCTTCTGCCCACAGCTGCTCCAGGCAGGCCCTGCTCCGGGGGCGGATGATGGGTGCTGCCTTCCTCTCCTAAAACAGGATTAGGATCATCCTAAAAAAGGATTTCCTCAGGGAGCTCCTCTGGAAAGTGAATCCCTCTGTCTGGGGCTGTTTGGGGAAATCTGGGATCAGCTCCTCGTTCAGAGGGTGCTGCAGCAGCAGGGGAGGGCTCCAGCCAGGGAATGAAGGCAAAAGGAGAATTTTCTTTCTTCAAGCTCCCCTAAATAATTCCCTGGCCAGGACAAACCCTGTGCCAGCCCCGTGCTGCAAGGCAGGAGGCACACAGACCTCCCAGCTTTGCAAAGAGAGGAAAAAGGCACCAGCAAGGTTTGAAAACCCATTTCTAATCCCCATCCCAGCCTGCCAATGTGTCACCTTGTAGAGGTTAGCCAAGAGAGGCACGTCCTGGAGCTCTGTTCCCTCGGTGTCAGCTCTTTCCACCCCGGCTGGGGGGATTTTGGGATGTGTGTGTCCCTGCCCTGCCAGCTCCCTGTAAGAATGAGTCCGTCTGTCCTGCCCTGCCTGTTGAATGTTCCTCTTCTGCAGAGAAGTGAGACACTGACTTACACTTTCCAGCAGGCTGGGACAGTCTTTTGGCCTCCAAGCACTGCAGAAGAATGAAAAGGTCTATTTACAGTAGCAAAAGCTCCGTCTGTTCCCTCCTGGGATGGATTTCCTGCCCTGGGATCTCTGAGCAGGCTGCTTTCTGTCTCACAGGCGGTGTCTTGGCAGCTCCTTCCCCATGCCAGGTATTACATTCTTGCACATTACCACGGGGTTTATTTCTCCAGGGTTTGTGGGACCTTTTTTTGGGAGGGGAAGGGAGGGAGGCACTGCTCATCCCCCATCCCCAAGGCCTTGGGAAGCTGTGCTGCACATCAGGCAGGGCAGGGATTACTCCTTTGCCCGTTGTAGGAGTAATTCTGCTCATGGATTTACAATCTCTGAGCTCAAATTGGGCTTGGAGCTGAAGCTTTGATTCCCAGAACTCCAGGCTGGTGTTGCTGGAGGCAGTTAAGGGAAATAAAAGCCCAGAAGAAATGCAAAGCCCAACTGGGAGTGGGATATTCCAGGTCACAGCTGGGATGTCACCTCTGTCTCATGGTGCCACTTGTGGAACATCAACCCCTGAGGCGTCCAGGGTTCCTTCCTTGCAGCTCACAGATCCTGGAGAACACAAATTTTCCATTACTGAGATCCCTCTGCATCCCAGAGTCCCTGAACTTAACGATTCCTAAGGCTGAGCAGCTCATAAATTTCCCATTCCATGAAATGGATTGCTCTTGTTAAAAACCCAAACAACATCCCAGCTGTTCCCTGTGTCCATCCCAGCTCTAACAAGGGGAAAAAGGAAGCTTTGTCCAAGAGCCTGGAGGGCTGCAGCTTTTTCCATAGGATATCTCAGAGGGCTGCTGGATTCATTATGGTGCCTTGGAGCTGCAGGATGTGTTTGGCAAGGCAAAAATTCAATTTTTCTCTCCTTGAGTCAAAAGCTGTGAGAAATGCAAATCTCCTGGGTTGTTCTGGAAGGCAGGGAAGAGGATGGGGTGGATTCCACGGGGTGGGATTGAGCCTGGCCCTGGCTCTTCTCTGTTGTGTGTTGTCAGCTGGAGCTGCACTGTTGTCAAACCTCTGGAAGGATCAGTGATGGAAATGGCAAAGCCAAGAGTAATTCAGCTCTTGGAGGAGGCTGATGTGCTGTGCTGTTTTTTCCTTGGAAAAAAATTTAATTAAACCTTCCTAAATATCCTGAAAATGCTCATGTTTGGCTGTTCCACAGATGTGAAACAGAAATATTTGTATTTTTTATTTAATCCACGTTCATGCTGCCTGCTCTCCAGAAGTTCCAAATTTTCATGCAGGATTTTAACAAGCTCCAGGGAAAAACATTTTTTATGGCACTCACCTCATCTTTCCACCTTCCCCTGAAGGGTGGCAGGAATCTTGTCTCTCACCTCTGAATGTGGAGATTTTTCCAGACTAAATCCAGGGAAGAGACACTTCCAAAACCCTGGGAAGAGACGATGGCAGTGCCACGAGGCAAAGGGTGACAAATCTGATTTATTTCAGCGTCTGTGGCAGCAAGGGTTGGGTTGCTGCTGTTCCCCTGGCACAGATGTGTTCCTGAATTTCTGCTGGACCCCTAAAAGCTGCTGCAGTCACTGTGACAGCAAGGAAAGGGGAGACACTGGAGAAATTCCTGCTTTTTTTTGGGAACAAACAATGCTGAATGCCCAGCAAAGGCTGCTTGACAGCGCTGCTGCGGAGGGACGCTCACAGAATTCCCAAAATCTGGACTTTTCAGCCCCTCCTGCTGCTAACAAAGGCCACAGATTATCTCCTGCTCATGTTCCTGAGCTTTAATGGGACTGATGCTATGGAGAGCAGCTCTTTTCCTCCTCCCCGGGGTTTTGGTGCCAGCAGAGCACTTGGGGAACAACAGAGCTGCTGTTGGAAGCAATAATATGAACAGCCTGCCATGGCAGGGCTGCCAGGCTGAGCTCTCCCTGGTAATTGCCTTTTGGCTTCAGCACAGCTCTGCAAAGGCTCTGCCTGCTCCGGGGGACCTGTCCTGGCCACGAGGGATGGCACTGGGCTGGGGAGGGAAGGGACAGCTCCTGGCTGGGAGAAAAGCCACCAGGAGAAGGTGGAGGTGGCTCCAGAAGGGTCTCCAGCCCAATTCCAGCTGGGGAAATCAGTGAGATTTCCTCTGCTGGGCTGCGAGGAGCTCCATGGGCATGGGGAGCTCCACATCCCTGTGGAATCCCTGGAGAGAACATCTGTGGGATGCTGGGCTCATCCCTCTCCTCTTCAGGACTTTCTCTTTATGCCCGTGCTCTCATCACACAACACTTTTCCTCAGTTCCTGAAATAAATCCTGGAAATAATCTGTCCCAACAGCTCAAACTTCACCCCAAACTTTCTCTTGATTACTGTGCTTGATTCCAGATTTTTTTTTTTTTTTTTTAATCCTTGGTGCTGATTCTGCTCTGTTGTTTGCATAATTCCCAGCAAAGTTTCCTTTTGGACATGAATTTCCAGGATCTGCAGGTGAACCAACTTCAGCCCCACTGAGTGGACATTTTGAACAGGTCTCAACCCTGCTCTAAAAACCAAAATTCTGAATTTCTGAAACTCTGAACTGAAGTGCTCGGTGACTCTGACGGCCACAATTTATTACAAAATATTATCCTGCTGCATCCATGGGATTCCAGTGAATGGAGATGATGAGGGACACATAAATATGGTTTATCAGGTGCTGGCAGCAGCTAAAACAGCCCCAGCCCCGTTTCTGTCCTGCCCCAGGGGTGATGGGGATGGAGAAATGAATCACAGGGAAAAATGAGCAAACAAAGTCGCTGCTGGGGTGTTGGGGGAGCTGCTCTGGGATTCCAGAGGTTCCCTTGGGAGGCTGGAATTCCTGCAGGGGCAGGATTTGGGATGCAGCAAGGAGAGTGAGAGCAGCACTCTGGGCTGGCTTTGTTCCCACCCGGGGATCTGTGGGATAAGGATTTTACAGGGGAGCACGGGCTGAGCTTTTGGTGGATTTGTTTCCAACCTGGGTGAGGAATTTGCTCAGGGTGTGCTTGAGGAATACAAAGATTCTGAGGTTTTTAGTTATTCACTGGAGGATGCAAAAATGCAGGTGCTGGAGAGGCCCAGCATGTTGGGAAAGGGTTGGACCAGCACATCTGGGATGTTCCTCACACCAAAACACAGCTCAGCTACCACAAAATGTTCCAAAAATCCCTGAATTGTGTATGATGTGACTGAGCAATTTCAATTCAGCACTGCCCAGGCACCCAAATCCTGCACCCCAAAATTAGCACTGAATTAAAGCTCTAGATGCCTGAAAAAAAAACCCACAAACAAACCCACTTTTGAGTTTTTCCTGCCTTGGATTGGATCAAGTGAAAAGCCACAGGTGGAAGACTTGCAGGATATTTTTCAGAGCTGTCTGAGAATGGTTTTGACATGTTTGCTTCCTTTGGGGCTGGCAAGCTCTGCTTCTCTAGGACTGAACCCTGTGGAAACTTCTCATTTCTCTTTTCTGGCTGGGGAGGGGGAGGCCAGGTGTAAATCCGTGCTCTGAATCAGTTCTGCAGCTCAGAATACCCAAATTCAGACCCAAATTTTTCTCTACAGAACTTCTGCAGCCAGCACAGAAACTGCTGCTCAGCTTCGGGGATTGATTCACTGAGAGTCTGTGGGAGAGCTGGGAAATATTTTCAGTTTGTTCCCCATGCCAGTGGCTCAGTGAATGAGCCACTTTTCCTTGTGTTTTCATGGGTTTTCATGAAAATCCAGAGACTTTCATGGGTTTTCATGAAAACCCAGAGCCACTTTTCCTTGGGTTTTCACGGCCAGCTCCCAGTCCAGGCAGGAATTCTGCACATCTCGTTGCTGGGAGCTCTCAGCCCAGTCCCTGCTGCTGCCTCCTGCTCTCTCCCAGGCTAGACTGCTTCCTGCTGCGTGGAGACAAATCAGCAGAGCCTGTGGGACAGGCTTGGAGTGCTTTCCCCTGCTCCTGAGGGGTTTTTTTTGGGAGAAATCCCCGGATCCAGCAGGACAGGTGCTGCTCCCGCGGGCTCCGCGCTTCCTCTCCTTGGCTCCTGCAAACCCGATTTCCTCCCCTCTCACATCTGCTTTCCACATTTGCTGCCTCCTGCTCCATCCTGGGGTCTTTCAGAGGAGACTTGAATGATTTTTTTTTTTTTTGAGGTTTAAGAGTTTTTTTTTTAGACTTTGCTTTGGAATCACAATTTCTCATGGAGTACATCAGATTGAGGTGGTCCCGGAGAGCTCAGAGGGAGAAAAGCAACAAATTCCCCATGGAGCCACTCTGTGGACTTTGCAATCCCCAAGGATGTATTAAAAAAATGAGATTAGAAAAAGAGTGAGGTTTTTGGGTGCTTAACCCCCTGCAGGTTGCTCAGTGCTGAACAGAGGCAGGAGAAAGAGTCCTGATGAAAAATGAAATTATCTGGAAGCTGAGGGGCCTTTGCAGTGGAAGCCGCTGAGAAAATGGTTTGTTTTAATCATTTTTTCCTCAAGGATTGAAAATAATTTCTAAGCATAAAGAGGCTGTTGATGTGTAGCAGTGAGGAGTTTGGAGTAAAAGCTGTTTTACTGCAGTGCTGCAGCCCTGGGTGGAACAAACACAAGGATGGGCACAGCCCAGAGGCTTTCCTGAGTTATTGGTGGTGGAAGCATGGCCAGGGAAAAAGGAAAATGTGGCATCTGAGTGACTGCAGCCAGAGAATCGATCCCTGCTTGTGGAATTTGTCAAAAGCTAGAATCACCTGCAGGAATTCTGTGTAAGGCCATTTATCCCAAGGAGTTTTGTGAGGCCGCCCTAAAATCGGTGGGACACAGAACGATTTAAAGATAAATTAACTTTTGTAATTGCAATACTGTGGAGCCTAAACTAGGATTAGTCTCCTCCCAACACCTTTAAATGTCAAAGGAAAGCTTCTGCTCTCTTTGGAGGGGGAAATGCCATCCCAGAGGTGTGAGAAAAGCAAGGAAAACCAGGAGGCACCGCTGCTTCCGTGCCATAATTCCAAATGGGATTTACCAGGCCTTGGTGGTGCCAGGAGCTCTGTCCTGTGGAGGGAAACGCTGCCAGAGATCCCCAAAACCCTCCTGCAGCTGATGCTCATGGAACAAACCCTTCCAAGGGGAGAGACAGCACAAGGGAGCTCTGATGGCCCCTGACTGCATTTCGGTGTCCGAGCTCAGCGAGGAGAGGCAGGATTCCTCCTGGCAGCCCTTAAATTGCCATTTTGCACTTTAAGATGCTTTTCTTGGTGTCGTGTTTGGTCCCACTGAGCAGTTTTTCCTCTCCTTTGGGTCCCTGGCCTCAGCAGCAGAATTATATGGGTATTTTTTATTATATTTTAGCCAGCTAAGATGCTCAACAAATACCAGTTTGTAGGGGGAGATTTATGAACAGCATGAAATGACCATCCTGGAAAAGCCCAAATCAGGGCTATAAATAGGGAGGGGGCTGGAATCTGCACAGGAATAGGGAATATCCCCTGGGAGCAGGGCCTGGCTCTGGGCAGGACAGCCCTGCTAGCCCAATCCAGCACTCTGAATTATTATTATTTTTTTTTAAGCTGGCAGGATGCCACCAAACCTTCCCCTAATCCCTCTCCTTGCAAGGATGGGAATAACATCTGGCCAGGCTGACAGTAGTCAGGCTTTGGAGGAGCTGAGAGCTCTGAAAACTGAACCTCCTCGAGCCTGGTGTGCATTTATCTTCCTTTGCAGGACATTAGCAGGCAGAGTTTGTTTTCAGTGAGTTATTTAGCAGAAAGAGGGATTAGACCTTGGGCTAGCATTGATTAACCCCTGCATGTTGAGTTGTTTAACAGCATAATGGATTAGTCATGTTTGCTGCTGACCTCTGTCAATTGAATCCTTCAGCTGGAGCTCCTCGTCTGGCTTTTTAAAATACACAGCTCCTTAAAAAAAAAAAAAAAAAAGATAAAAAAAAAGTGGGATATGGGCTGAAATAGCCCTGGAGTGAATAGCTGAGCACAGAACTGGGGTAAAGAGTCCCAGAATTCCTGGTCTTGGGTTGGACATGGCAGGAGTGGAGCACCATTTGTGGACCTGGCAGTGACAGGTCCTGAGGGCTCTGCAGGAGCTGGGAGTGAATCCGATGGAAAAGCATTCCTGCAAAGGAATTTTCTGTGGGTCTGTAGACAGGAATTGGGTTTTCTGGGGCTTTTATGGTCACCCTGGCAGTGGAATCTGTCATGTTTGGTGATGGAGAGTTGACTTTTTAAAGGAAGGGATGGGGCAGAGCTGATGAGAGCAGAAACGGCTGAAGACTCATGGCCTTTGATGGAACCAAATTAAATCAGTTGAGCATCTTAGCTGGCTAAAATATAATAAAAAATACCCATATAATTCTGCTGCTGAGGCCAGGGACCCAAAGGAGAGGAAAAACTGCTCAGTGGGACCAAACACGACACCAAGAAAAGCATCTTAAAGTGCAAAATGGCAATTTAAGGGCTGCCAGGTTGGTATAAAGAGCCCTCACAGAGATGACATTTGGACTCAGGAGAACGTCTGAACTGAGGGTGTCTCCTCAGACCTTCCATTCCCTCAGCAGTGCCACGAGAAGCTGCTTCACTTTGACTTCTTTTAATAAAACATCTTCCTGCTGCAGCCAGGAGCTCTTTCTGGGCTCGTTCTGCTGCAGTACAAGTCAGGTCAAGGAGTTTGTTTGCTTTACTAAAAACGATCCTCCAGTTCAAACAGAACTGAATTTGTGGAAGCCCCGTGGCCTCTGTGAAACACAAACCCCTCTGGCCTCCTGATTTATGAGCACAGAGCCACGGGGAAGCCTGGCCAGAGGAAAACGAGCCGGGGACAGCTACAGGAAAAGCACTGGGGCAGGAAAAGGGGGAAAAACACCCAGAAATGGGGAACCACGGGGATGGGAGCTGGAATGAGCTCTGCTGGCTTTGCTGCTGTGGGAAGGGAGAGGCTGAGTTTAGCAGAGGGTTTAGGACAGGTCTGAGGTAACCCCAGGCTTTGGATTTGTCTCTGAACGTGGAAAGGTTTGGAAGGAGGTTTTTCTGTGGTTATTGATGCATTTGAAGAAGTTCTTTTTGCTGTTCTTGACCAGATTTAATTCCAGCTAGGCCTTGCCCTTCCTTATCTCATTCTGCTAACATCTCTTATCAATCAAAATGAACACTCCAGGGGAAAATTTTGGGATCAAGCTGAACCTCTGGAGCTGCTGCTGGGTGATTTGGCTCAGTAAATTTGTGACCTTTAATCTTCAGTCATGATTATGATGGACAAAGTGGGGCTGGAAAATGAAGTTTGTGGTGTCCACTGAAGCCCTGGTGGGGTCAGGGGGACTTCAGGAACTTCTTCAGAGCTTGACCCTTGTGGGGATCCGAGGGAAGGGGCAGCTCCCTGCTCCTGGGCAGCTCACACAACACTTTGTGTATCCCCAGGGATTATCTCCTGCAGTCCAGACAGATTATCTGGGTTTAGCCTGAGCCACTGCCTGCAGAGCAGAGGGAGAGGGGGAATTCAGCCCCAGGATGGGAGCAGGGAATGGCAGCTCCTCCCTGGCCCCCAGGCTGGCACTGGGCACGGGGAGGGCAGGGGCAGCTGAGTTCAGCCTCCTCACAGAGCAATTTATCCCGAATTTCATGGCTTGGGATGGCTCAAACCCATCCAAGCTTGGCCTCATCACCGTGGAGCTGCAGAGGAGGCAACAAGGCTGGAAAAAGAGGAGGAGTGGAAAGTCTGTTCCCTTTATAAAGCTATTTCCTCTCTTCAACAGAGCCGTGAAACACCCAAACATGCACAAAAACAAACCCCACCTTGTGCTGCCTGCTCTTTCCACGGACAGGGCTGGTCCTGGTGCCACCTCATGGCAAAAAATCCAGTTTAAATTCCCACTGGGGCAGCTGGGATTTGGAGAATTGCCTGCCCAGCCCCTACAGGTGCTCAGCCTCAGGGGGGTGGGAGTTTGTGTTGCTGTGTGTTGTGATTTGTCTTTCTGGGGGGAAAATTTAACACTTGAAAGGGTTTTACTTTTTTTTTCTTGCTGTTTGGGAGGTGTCTGTTGAATATTTCATGTTTTTGGGTTCTAATTAGGGCATTAATTATCTGTTCTACCTGAAAACCTGTGGTATTCTGCTGTCAGTGATGATGGGCTGCCCATCACCATCCTCTAAAAATGTGGATTTGGGATCCAAAGCAGCGTTTTCAGGAAGGTTTTGGGGGAAATGCTGCCACTCTGCAGGGTGTGAACAGCCCTGGATAATGCACTGAACTCCTTGTTCAAATTAAAGACCACCCAGAGCTCTGAGTTTGGGGCAGTGTTGAGCTCTGGGATTCCAGATGTGAAGTTTCCTCTGTGGATAAATGGAGAGTTTCATTTGCCAAGCCTCTCCATCCAAAATGTCTCTTTAGGGCTAAATCCTCAATTTTTTTTAAAGCTGAATTTGGGAGCAATCCTTTCCAGGCCAGGGATTATAAATCAGGATTGGGATTTGGGATCTCATTTGGGCACAGAACAATTGATAAAAATTGAATTAATGGCAGAGATGCAATTGTGTTTATAAATTTGCACGGAGTAAAGGCTGGAATTGAGACTGTGGAGGGAAAATGTGTATTTTATAGATGTGTTCTCCTCATAAATGGTATTGGAAATCATTCCTGAGAGCAGCTGCCTGTCCTAATTATTTATACAACAGCTCAGGTCATTTTAATTCCTCATTTCAGCCTCTTCCCCTCAGCTGCCCATGGGGTGTAAGTGGTTATCAATAATTCTTTCAGACTTATCCCAATCCCTTCAAACTACACAACAATGGCCTTTTGGCTGACTGCTGATGATGATTTCATAGCATTTAAATTATTTTTTTCTACATTACCTGTATCCCTTAAGCCTTTTTTTTTTTTTTTCTGTTGAAAGCCCACAAACATCTCCTCCATCCTATAAACACCCCCCAGCTGGGCTCAAGATGCATTTGAGCAGGAAAATATTTCCACAAATTGCTGTCCCTAAAAGAAATTTGGCCCCAGCCCCTGCTGTGTTCCCTTGGCTGCTCAGGAACAACCCTGGCTGCCTGCTGGAGGGATTTGGGGTTGGGATTTGGGGTTGGCATTTGGAAATGGGGTTTGGATTTGGGATTTGGGGTTGGGATTGAGGGGTTAGGATTTGGGGTTGGGATTTGGGGTTTGGGTTTTGGGTTGGGATTTGGAGCTGGGATTTTGGGGTTGGGATTTTGGGTTGGGATTTGGAGCTGGGATTTGGGGGTTGGTATTTGGGGTTGGGATTTGGAATTGGGATTTGGAGGTGGGATTTGGTTTTGGGATTTGGGGTTGGGATTTGGGGTTGGGATTTGGAGATTGGGATTTGGGGTTGGGATTTTGGGGTTGGGATTTGGGGTTGCCATCCCCCCCAGCTCGTGGGACCCTCCTGGAGCTCCCTCCAGCTGATCTGATCCTCTCCCACTGCGGGGCTGGCTCCCCAAACTTGGCACGTGGCTGCTGGAATTTTCCAGTTCGCCACCAGGAGCTGATTTCTGCATTTCTGTTGCTGTTGAGGAGGAGCAGACAGGTCTGTGCAAGCTCCCAAATCACCTGGGAAGCAACTGGGAACTCAGACTTCCTGCTCAGCAAAAGCTCCTGGGCCAGCTTTTCTGCTTTGCATCTGATCCAGGTCCAGGTTTGGATATTTTGGTGTCAGTCTGGAGCAGGGAAAAGGGAGGTGTGGGAGATCACTGCTCTGAGCTGCTTTAATTCCCTTGTCTGCCGTGTTTTGGGGCTTTAGGTACCCCCTCCCCACGGCTGAGTGCCTCTGGAAGGGGAGGGAATGCCTGGGAGTGGTGTCCAGGGCTTTGGGATTTTCTCTCACTGCTGGAGAAGACAATCCAGGTGCTCATTCCCAAACACTGAGCTGCTTGTATGGCCAGAAATCTGCCCAAATCCTGGCATTTGGGGCAGAAACGGGACCCCCCAGCTGGCAGGGTGAGCAGACATCCAGGAAAATCCTGATTACCTTGGTGCCATATTCAGGGATTATTTGGAATCACAGGATTAGAGAATGATTTGGGTAGAAAGGCAACTTAAAAATCATCAAATTCCAACCCCAAGGGACAAGGGAGGGGATTTGCAACCCACAGGCTCTGCTGGTGCTTTCACCACCCTGGTTCCAAGTCCAAATTCTTGGGATACTTCAGGGTCTGAACAGATGGAGGGGAGAGAAAGGATCTCCACGGTGGTGTGGAACAGCTTCTGCTCCAGGAGGCACTGGGAGCCTGGGAAAAGGCCCAGCTGGGAATACTGGGGTGTTCTGGAGCAGGAGGGAGGATGGATGGAGTCAATCACAAAATATTGGGGTGTTCTGGAGCAGGAGGGAGGACGGACAGTGTCAGTGCTGGGAAATTTTGGAGCAGGAGAGAGGATGGACAGGATCAATCCCAGGATATTTTGGAGCAGGAGAGAAGATGAAGTGTCAGTCCCGTGAGACTGGGATATTTTGGAACAGGAGGGAGGATGAACAGTGTCAATCCTGGGATATTTTGGAGCAGAAGAGAAGATGAATAGTGTCAATCCCACAGTATTGGGATATTTTGGAGCAGGAGGGAGGATGGACAGTGTCAATCCTGGGATACTTTGGAGCAGGTGGAGGGTGGACAGTGTCAGTCCCGGGATACTGGGATTTGAGAAGATGAATAGTGTCAATCCCACAGTATTGGGATATTCTGGAGCAGGAGGGAGGATGGACAGTGTCAGTGCTGGGAAATTTTGGAGCAGGAGAGAGGATGGACAGGATCAATCCCAGGATATTTTGGAGCAGGAGAGAAGATGAAGTGTCAGTCCCGTGAGACTGGGATATTTTGGAACAGGAGGGAGGATGAACAGTGTCAATCCTGGGATATTTTGGAGCAGGAAGGAGACTGGACAGTGTCAATGCTGGGATACTTTGGAGCAGGAGGGAGGATGAACAGTGTCAATCCTGGAATATTTTGGAGCAAAAGAGAACATGAATAGTGTAAATCCCACAATGTTGGGATATTTTGGAGCAGGAGGGAGGATGAACAGTGTCAATCCTGGGATATTTTGGAGCAGAAGAGAAGATGAATAGTGTCAATCCCACAGTATTGGGATATTTTGGAGCAGGAGGGAGGATGGACAGTGTCAATCCTGGGATACTTTGGAGCAGGTGGAGGGTGGACAGTGTCAGTCCCGGGATACTGGGATTTTGGAGCAGGAGGGAGGATGGACAGTGTCAATCCCACAATATAAGGATATTTTGGAGCTGGAGGGAGGATGCATGGTGTCAATCTCACAATATTTGGATATTTTGGAACAGAAGAGATGAATTGTGTCAAACCCACAATATTGGGGTACTTTGGAGCAGGAGGGAGGAGGAACAGTGTCAGTGCTGGAATATTTTGGAGCAGGAAGGAAAATGGACAGTGTCAATGCTGGGATACTTTGGAGCAGGAAGGAGACTGGACAGTGTCAATCCCGGGATATTTTGGAGCAGGAGGGAGGATGAACAGTGTCAAACCCGGGATATTGGGATATTTTGGATCAGAAGAGAGGATGGACAGTGTCAATGCTGGGATACTTTGGAGCAGGAGGGAAGGTGGATGGTGTCAATCCCACAATATTGGGATATTTTGGAGCAGGAGGGGGGATGGATGGAGTCAATCCCACAATATTGGGATATTTTGGAGCAGGAGGGAGGATGGATAGAGTCAATCCCACAATCCCGGGATATTTTGGAGCGGGAGGGAGGACAGACAGTGCCAGCCCGGGCTCCACCCGTGGCAGCTCAGCACAGGTGCCTGCAGGGCTGTGCAGGTGCTGCCCTGGAAGATCTCACCTCCGGGCTCCTCCTGGAGCAGGAGCACGGTGCGATTTCCCTGCCAGCCCGCAGTCACCTGGTTACTCACAAAGGCAGGCCTGGAAGGGGTTTTCATCCCGGGATTTGCCCGGGAGTGCCCTGGCACCATCCCCACACGTGCTGCGCTGCCTCTCCCCGCCCTGCCCCGGGGCTGCGGGCTCTGCCTCCCACCCCCGCCTGATGAAAAGCTCTTTCAGCAGGGAATCTCTTCCTGCGTGTGGCTCAGGCTCCAGCTTTTCCAGTTCCACAGCGAGCCTGGGAGCTGGGGAAGGTACCTCAGCAGGGAAAGGGAGGGATTTCCTGCAGCTCTCCCCCACTGAATCCTTAGGAAACGTTCCCTGAGTGGAGTGGGAGCATCCCTTTCCCGTGGCTTGGTCCGGGGGGTTTTGTCCTTTTAGGATTTGGTGTGTTTGGTATTGGTTATCCATCCAAGAAACTCTCATTCCACCAAGTCAAAGATTTATGGTTAAACTCCCCGTGGTACCAGGTTCTTCCATCACACAGCCAAAACCAGGGACAGGATGAGCCATCCCAAACTCCTTCACTGTCCCTGCACGGGACACTGTCCTTCATGTCCTTCTTGTCCTTCCTTGAGTGCTGGGTGACAAAGAAATTGGAGTCCAGGCTAGGCAGAGGGTGGGAATTCAGCTCATGGAAGTGTTTTTTCCCGTGCTGCTGTGCAGGGAGAGGGGAAAGGGTTGGGACACTCTGGTGTGGCCCAGGCTGTACAGGTGACATCAGTGACAATGAGCTCCAAAGGAGCTGGGACTGTCACCTGGGTGAGTGACATCAGTGGGGCCAGCAGTGATGGCCCTGACAGAGAGAGTGTTGATAGCAGCAAGCATCTTCAAGGCATTTATTTAAGGGAAAGGGCTGGATTTTGTTGTTTTTCCTTCTCTGGTCTCTATTTAACCGGATTTTTGTTTTGTTTTGATTTTGTAGAGGGGTCTGCAGCATTGTGGGTCTGCAGCCAGTTCTGCAGTGGGATCTGTCCTCTCCTGGGACCTGAGGGATGGTGCAGGAAAGGAACTGGAGCTTTTATTTTTCCGTAGAATCAGAGCAAGGCTTGGGAGGGAAGGAACCTTAAAGATGATCCAGTTCCAACCCTGAGCTCTGTTCTGATATTGCAGTGCCAGAACAATGAAAGGTGGTGTTTTACCAGTGTGGTTTATCAGTTGTCACTGCTGTGGTGACAGTGACAAAAAGAGCCCCAGGACCTGCAGCTCTCTGTCCCTTCCATCCCTTCCCTGCCACAGGATTTTCCCACCCCAACTCCCACTATCCTGGGAAGGGAAACCCCTTCCCTTTCCACTCTTTCTTTGCACTTTTACCCTTTGCACACACTCCTTTTTGTGCCAAATCCTTGCATTTCCCACACCCCCATGGGATGGAATCACAGAATCTCCTGAGCTGGAAGGGACCCACAAGGATCCAGCCCAACCCTGACCCCAGAATCCCACTGAGGTTTGGGGCTGGGACCATTCCCTGGCCACATTCTGGGCGTTCTGCTGTGCCACCCCAACCTCCTGTCCCAGCTCCAGCCATTCCCTGCCACCAGGCAGCAGAGGCAATGTGGATTCTTCCTTTATTTTTTCTGCCAAGGCCGGGATTAAATGTGTGAATTGGTGTTCCAGATGTTTATTAGTTTTTATCTATGTTACAGCCTCACAAAGCGTGAGTTCTACAGCACTTCTTTCTAACAAGTTAAGAATTGGAACCGTCTCTCTCTCTACGAGGTCTTTTAAGGATAAACTGTCTAATTAGGAAATGACACTTAAATTATTTTTACTTTTAACCCAATAACCAACCGCTCGTGGCCTGCAATGTGGATTTTTTATCTAATTACACGATATCACTCCAACTCATGAAGAAGAAGGCGAAGAAGAATAACCAGCTTTCGCCCTAAAACTTCCATTTTGCCTCTGCATATATATAACTATATTCTAAAACTTTAAGTTTTATATCAGTTTACACACTTCTGTTCAAACTTTATAATCACAATCCCCGTGCTATCATTCCATTTTGGAATCCTTCTCTTTCTCCTCAGTGTTCCCTCGGGGGTCAGTGCCTGTCAGCCCAGAAAGCCTCAAATTCTCTTTCCAGCCTTCCAACAAGGGCACATCAACGCTGCCCCTCCCGAGAAACGCAGCGAAAAGCGAGGAGACGGGAAGAGGCGGAAAAAAAAAAAAAAAAATCGTCTGCTGCTATTCCAGAGGGGGAAAAGGGGAGGAAAAAAATCGCTTTTGGGGGCCGGGACATCCCGCTGGAAGCGGCGGCGGGGGCGGGGGGGCCGCTCCGCCCGGCCCTGATTTGCTGCGCTGCTCCGAGATTGACAAACTCCTGCCTCGGGTTTAAAAGAAGGGGGGAAAAAAAGGGCGGTGTGGGGAGAGAGAGAGAGAGGGAGGGAGAGAGAAGGGAAAAACTTTTCCGGCAGCCCGGGAGGAGCAGGCAGGGCCGGAGCTGAGCGCGGCGGAGCCCCCGCACCCTCCGCCCGCCCCATGGCTTTATAAAGGGCTGCTCCCCGGGGGGGGCTGCCGGGGGGGCTGAGCGCCTGCTCTGCTCTTCTAGAGACAGCTTGGATTGTTTTTTTTTTTTTTAATTTTTTAAAAAATTTTTTTTTCATCCCCCCCCACCGCCTCCTTGAAGCTGCGCCGAGCTGGTGCCCCGTTTTTTTGGGGAGCATGGATACGCACACGCGGTGGAAAAGGCGCAGTTGGATACGGAGCTGCTCGGTGCCCGCTGCGCTGCTGCTGCTCTTGGGTGCCCTGTCCCTCGGCCGGGCAGGTAAGGGGGGTCCCCGAGCCCCCCCAGACCGCGTGGGAGATGCTGCGGGGTCGTGGGGGAGCGGGCGAGGGGGGATTTGGTGCGGGGCAAAGAGTTTTGGCTTTCTTTCCTTCCCGTGCATTCCAGCAGAAAGGAAAAAAACAAAAAAAAAGAAAAAAAAGAAGGAAAAACCACGCAACAAAACCCACCCAACCTCCTTTAGCTGCCCGAGTCTCTGAATGCCATTTGTCAGGGGGCCCGTAAAAGGGGAAAAAACTTAAAACAATTCTTTATTCGCCTTCCTTGGAGCGAGAGCTGCCTCTTGCCGGGCTGCTTTTTCCGGAGGAAAAGTCGGGCATGAGTTTCTGGAGGCTCTGCTTCTTTCTGTCTCGCTGTGGATATATATGTGAATGTATATTTAGTCCCCTGGAAACCTCCGGGCTTGCGTAGTTCCTCCTCCTTGAGGAGCAGAAAGTTTTTTTGTCCCGCAGGAATCTGCTCTCCCTCCGCACATCAAAGCTCGGGACACAAAAGCTTTGGAGCTGCCCGGGGACCCCAAAGCTCGCTGTCCCCTCACCAACCCCAATCCCGCAGGGTTTCTCCCTAAAACCGGGGCTGAGAGCAGCAGGAGGAAGCTCTGAACTTCCAGATGTGCGGCAGCACAGAAAACCACTGGAATGTCATTTTTTCCCCCCCTCTAATCGTGCAGAAGAGGGACTGAACACATTTCTGCTTCCCTTTGGGGTCGTGCAGTTTTGTTTCCAGTGCTCTGCTTCCCAAATTTCTGCCCTCTGGGAAATGCCAGGGCGGAGGGAGACTTTGTGGGGTGCTGGAGGAGTTTTGTGGGTGTTTGCAGAGCCTTTTCCCGGTTTCTAGAGGACACTCGGAGGCACCGGCGCTGCCGAGCTCTGTTTGTGTTGGACTTCAGGGCAGGATTTGTTGGCCGAGCCGAGTTTTGAAATCTGCGAAGTTAAAACTCGAGTTCTTCAGGGTAACTTGAGAAGCCGAGAAGTGCCCTGAAGAGCTGGGCTGTCTGGGATTCAGCTTCCCTGCCCGAATTTCGTGTCCTCGGGGTGGTTTTTGCAGGGTTTGTTTGAGTGTTACCAGCACGAACAGCAGTGGGATTCTCTGTGTCAAGCAGCGGGATTGCCAATTATTTTCATTTCTGGCCTCTTCAAATGACCTTAAGGAAGAAGAGGTGGGCGTTGGAGGAATGCTTCCATTAAGGCTTTGCTTGTGGAGGCTGAGCAGGGTGGAAAACTCAATGAATAAAATGTCCTGAACATCCCTGCAGGGAAGTTAGGGGCCGGTGGGAGATCCCCGAGTGCGTCCTGCAGAGGGATTGGGATGTTGGAGCGCTGGAATTCCACCAGCTCCTCTTGTCAGGCCGCCCGCTCGGGTACTTTGTATCAGCTGAAAATTGAATTATCACCAGACCGCTGTGTTCCAAAGGAAAAACAACAATTTATTCCTTTCACTCGTGCCCGTTCTGATGCTGAGCATCCTCAGGCACTTCCCTGTCTGTGTTCATCCTTCGGACAATCCCAAAGCGCTTCTGGAAGTTCCCAGGTGACTTTGGAAGCAGCTTTTGGGGGCAGCTGCCGGGGTAGAGGATGGCTGGGAGCTTTTGTGCAGCTCTGAGGAATGACTCTTGTGGTGAAAGGCTTTGAGTTTTCCTAATGAGCCGCCTAATAGGACATCAAATCATTTGGGTGAGGGAGGAGCCAGACTGGGGCTGCTGATGGCATTGACTAATGGTCTTGATGGCTTTTTTTTTTTTTTTTTAATTTTTTCCACGTTGTCTCTGGTTTTATTGCGGTGTTTTAGTTTCAGGATAGTTGGTTTCTCTGTGTGGGGAGGTGAATTTTCCCTGTAATCTGTGGGATGGCACCTGGCACAGAGGATTTCCAGCAAATAACAGGGAAATAACAATGTCAAAGCTGCCTCCCACCACTGCCCATCCAGCTCAGATTTTCCCATATTTGCACAGATGATGTCACACCAAAATCAAACCCGCAGACAAAGCTGGAACCCCTCTCTGCTCTTACAAATCCCTGTAAAAACCAAATCGGGTTTCTGGGTGAAACTTTTTTTGGATGCAGCAATTTCCTTTAGTGGCAAAGAGTAATGAGGATCCAAACTAAAATAAAAATGCTGGAAATTATGTTGTATCCTGTTACCTTGGCTATTCCCCAGTCACCTAAACGAGCTAGAAAAATCTTTATCCAGCCAGTTAAAAGAGAGGTTTATTTCAATACTTTGCCAATCAAAAGTGTTGATATTGTTTTACAAGAAGAAATTTGACTTTATAGGTCTGGAATGGGTGGCAGTTCCAATTTCTCCTGTAAAAGCTGGATTATGCTGTCAATGCACTGCCAGGTTGGGAATTTGGAAGTTAAAAACACCCAGCCCTGGCCAGGGGACAGTAGAGAACTGGTCTTGTTCTTCCAGGGGCAGGAGGAAAACTCCATGCTGAGCATTCCCTGATTTCAGGGAATTCCTTAAATTTGGGAATGGGAGGAATCCCATTTCAAATCCCATTTCCAACCCCATTTCATCTCTTTGGGGTAACTCTAAGACAAAACCCTTTGGGGAGTTGCTGATTTTTGGTGTGCACACAGGACAGGAGTGAGGACTCACCCGGCTCTGACCAAAACATGTTTTTAACAGCAAGTTGAAATTTAAAAAGCTGCCTTGGTGTTGTTTCTAGTGTTTATTGTGTGCCCTAGGAGAAATCAGGAGGGGCTGGAAAGGGGTTGTAAATCCTTATTTTAAATGGGTGCTGTCCCTGCCCTTTAGGATTGGGAATTGGAGATGGGTTTTTCAGTTTTTCAGCACTGCAGGGCTTGTGCTGATGTCTCTCAGATTTGGGGAGGACTCACAAATCTGCTGCCCCCCCTCTGAGTGCTGCAGTTGTGGAGGTGGGACACCCCTGATTTAATTTGAGTTAATTTGGGTTCTTTGCTTTCAGTTGGCAGCAGCAAGGGGTCAGCACAGAATCCCTGGGATTGGAAAAGATTCCCAAATCCCTGAGCCCAACCTTTGAACATCGCCCTGTCAGTTAAACACCAGCAAATCACAGCTTTAATTCTGAAGGAGATTTTCCATTTTTCCCATTTTGCCACCGTCCCTGAGGCCCTGAGTGGCACAGAGATGTCCCTGTCAGCTTGGTGGTGCCCGACTGCTTTTCCTGTGCCCTGAGCTGTGCTCAGCTCCTGGTGCTGTCTGTCCATCCCTGTCCCCCTGTCCCCAGGGCAGGAGCTGCATTCACACAGGTAGGATTTGATTTCTACCACGAGCCAGAGGAGCAGGAGGAATTGCTGTGGGACATGCCCAGTGCCAAGTGGCATTTTGAGATGTTTTGAGTTTAGTCTGGACTTCAGGAAAAATCTGGAAGTGCTTTCCAGGAAACTGCTCTTCACTCCATAGGGTTTATCTGCCGGGCAGTTAAAATTTGACTTTTTGTCTTGTATCCTGACTCCTGGACCTGCTGGATCGGGGAGCTGGGGATGCCCTTCCTGGGTGGATGAATGATGGATGGATGGATGGATGGATGGATGGCAATCCCTGTGGAAATGTGGAAACCTGCAGGGAGAAAAGAGCTGGCAATGCTTCCACAGAAATTCAGGAGCTTTCTGGCCCTTTCAAACCTGGCCTTGGACAATTCCAAGGATCCAGGGGCAGCCAGAGCTGTGCCAGGGCCTCCTGGGACAGACTCATTGGGAAGAGCAGCTCCATGGGAATTCACTTTAAAGTGAGCAGCCCCTAGGACAGGGGAAATCAGGATAAATCTGGAATTTCATCCCTTCTGTCCACACTTGCCCACCTCTCCTTTTGCCTCCTGAGTTTAGCTGGAGTTTGATCCCCAGGATGCAGCAATTGCTCTAGAAAATGGATCATTTGGCAGAAAATAGTATAAAATATTGTATAAAGAGCATAAAATATTGTATGGCAGAGTGTCAAATATTGTTTGGGTCTAAAGTAGAGTATAAAGTATTGTTTGAAATGTGGGTGTCAGTTTGTAACACCCAGATTTTGGTAAATGGGAAGTGCTGGTTAAAGTGAGAAGAATTCTCTGGGAAATAAAGTGAATTCCCTTTCCTTTTACCTCCTCTCTTCCTTGGGAGAAGTTTTTTCACTTCCAGCCTGGCCTCACTTTATTTAACTCTTCATACTAAATTTGATGTGATTGGGATTGAATTTTCAGTCCTTAAAAACACAATAAAACCTTTGTGTGCAACAAAGCAACACCGAGGATGGGAAGAATGAGCAAAACCAGAGGAACAAAAAATAAAATTAAAAAAAAAAAGGTTGAGACATGAAAGAATGGAAACATTTTGTTGAAATCTAATGTTATGTGGAAAAAATTGGGTTGGCAACGTGGTATAATTAACCACTGGTTACTGTTGGCAAGTCCCAAGTCTCTTGAAATCCAGCCTAGCACTGGCTGAAGCATCCAAATGATGTCGTGGTTTCTCTGTGGACGTGTCTGGAAAATCTGTGGAACTAAAATAAATAAATGAAGGAACTACACAAAAGGCATTTTTGAGGTCGGTTGCTCCAAGTCTGGGCTCTTTTTTTTTTTTTTTCTTTCCAGAAGCCAAGAGGATTCTTAACATCATCTGGAAGCTCTCACAATGATGAGATGTCATTTTTTAAAAGGGAAGAAAGTTGTATTAATGTATTTACAGCAGAGTTTTTCTTCGAGTTTGTGTAATAAGCCTGAGAGAAAAAGGAGAGTCTGGGGATGGGTGAGTGGAAAAGCTGCATCAGGGCTCATCTCTAAACTCTGCTGTGGATTTTGTCCCAGATTTCCCATGGCCTGGGGCTGGTCCTGCATCCCTGTGTGCAGCCTGGCCCTGAGGGGTTGCTAGAACACGATTTTATTGCTGATGTGCCAATAAAATCTGTGTTTTCAAGCAGCTCTGGGAGTCTCTTTCCATCCCTGTGCTTCAGGTTGTGTTGGTGATTGATTTTTTCTACTTTAAAAATGCTTTTCCTCCTTGGGATATTTTTTTTTCCTGTTGGGCAACACCAGTGTCCCTCATCCAGCAAATCCAGGAGGTTATTTGGATTTTGGCTTTAGATTTGGACAGGTTTTTTACAGATTATACCAAGAGCACCGTGCTGTTCTGTTGACTATTCTCAGAATCCTTTGAATTAGATCTAGAAAGGAAATTTGGAGCAGAAGATCACTTGGGCAGTCACAAAAAATCCCTTCAGTTTACTGGAAAAAAAAAAACATTTTTGAGGTGCAAATGGAAGGGGAGTGTGTTGCATGATGATGAATTTTTTTTTTTTAACTTTAAAAACATATTTCTTCCTTGGGATATTTTTTTTTTCCTGTTGGACAACACCAGTGCCTCTCACCCAGCAAATCCAAGAGGGTATTTGGATTTTGGCTTTAGATTTTTTTACAGATTATACCAAGAGCACCATGCTGTTGTGTTGGCTGCTTTCAGAATATTTTGAGTTAGATCTGTAAAGGAAATTTGGAGCTGTTTTCCTAAAGGTGAAGGTGCTGGATGTTTGGTAGCCTCTTCTCCTTCATCTCGATGAACACTGGAATTATCTTACCTTCAATTTACATTTCATACATTTATTATCCAATTTATTTCTTACACAAATTATTAACCTGTATTTGCCTAAATCTCCCTGTCAGCTGGGAGATCCCTGCCTGCATCCAGCAGCGCATCTGCAGCCAGGGCCACGGGAATCCTTTCAGAACAAATCAAGCAAAAAGTGATTCCTGGGCTCAGCTTTTCAGCAAACTGCTTCAAGGCTTTTTTTTTTTTTTTTTTCTCCCCCCTTCTCTTTCTGCTCCACCTTGCAAGGAGAGGAGTTTGCAGCGCTCAGGAAGGAGCTGAGTGGGAAAGGAGAGGTCACTGAGGGCTCTGCTGGAGTCCCTGCTCATCCCTGCCAGATTTAGGGACTTTGTGGGATTTTGTGTTCCTTGTGCCTGTCAGCTGGAGCTGCTGGTTCTGAGTGGGGAAATTCAGCAAGCAGCCCGAGCCCATGAGCCTGGCTGGCCTCTCCTCCTCTGCTTTTCCTCCCTCCACCCCCTTTTTTTGTTTCCAAGACAATACTGGAGTAAGAATTCGCTGCAGCCGAATTCCTGGAGATGACACTGCCAGTTTCCCAGGATCTCTCATCCTCCTGCAGCGTTTTGCACTGGGATTTTTTTAATTTTTTTTTTGCTGCAGCTCATCCAACTCTCAAATATGAATTAAGCAGCGAGTTGGTGGGATTTTATTTTTTTTTTTCCATGCTGGATGTGCTGGAATGAGATACCTACTGTGTGTGCTCTTGTGTGCTGCAGGGGAGAGATCTGCTCCGAGGGCTGTGGTTCACCAGCTGAATAATGCAAGCATTGTTTGGGTGCCCTTATTTCCAGCTTGCACCATTAAAAGTGAATAGAAAGGTCAAGGAGATGAGTCACAGTGAACACAAGTGTCATTCTGCTCAGGAGAAATGGGAAAAAGGAGCTTCCAAGCGAGGTGCTTCAGCTGGTGCCAGCCCGGCTTTGCTGGACTCGCAGGGAAAGCCAGAGGAAATCTTGGCTGGGATCTGCTGGAGTGTCCAAACACCTAAAAACCCCAGGAATTCCTTCCCAATATCCACTCCAAACCTACCTTCTGGGTGGGGGCTGGAGCTGGGCTCTGCTGGGAAGATCCAGGGGATGCTCTGGAGAAGCTGGGCTTGGCAAGCCCTGGGGAGGGCTGGCAGCTCTGGCTCTCCTGCACAGCCACTGGCACCCAGAAGGAAACGATTCCTCCAGATCCACCTGGAAATTCCTCATGCTCAGCCAGAATCACCTTCCCTCAGCTCTCAGAGGCAGCGTGGGGTGAAGTGCTCTTGGAGAGGGATTTGGGACAAGGACCCCGGGGAAGGACAAGGGGGAAGGGTTTAAACAACCAGAGGGACAATGGGAAGGAATTGTTCCTTGTGAGGATATTTCAGCCCTGGCTCAGGGTGATCAGAGCAGCTGTGGCTGCCCCTGGATCCCTGGAAGTGCCCAAGGCCAGCTTGGAGTGACCTGGGATAGTGGAAGGTATCCCTGGATGAGCTTTAAGGTCCCTCCCAACCCAAACCAATGTGATTCCATGATTATCCCCGAAATTCTGCTGGGATTTGGAGTGGTGGGGTCCCTATCTTCCCCTGCAGCATCCCAGGGAAGGACTGAAGCAGAGACCCCTGGAGCTGAGCAAACCCCCCTGCCCTGCCCTCCCCTCTGCGAATGCCCACTTGTAAACGGAGCTTTTTTGAATTTCCTACCCAAATTTCCTGCTCCAACAAGCCCCAGGCAGCTGGGGAAGCACTGGCAGAGCCCTGGCAAGGGGAATGTGGCTCGTGGACTGCACGTGTGGAAGGGCTGAGGAGCTGGGGGGGCTGTGCCAAGTGGGTGGCATGGGCTGGGGACCTGGCCAGAGATTTTCCCTGGAATTGCTGCTGGAATTGCACTGGGACAGCAGCAGTGGCCAAGGCACAGAAGGAATTCAGGGCTGGTTAATTCTTTTTCAATAGGGTGGAGTTTAAATCCTGGATTCCTGTACCTGTGGGAGTACACAGGCTTCTTCAATAGGGTGGAGTTTAAATCCTGGGCTCCTGTACCTGTGGGTTTCCTTTTTTACACCTTCCTCTGGGTTTATCAGTTTGGCTCATTGCTTTTCCCTGTCCTGGCAAGGAAACAGCCCCAGTGCATTTGGGATCGTGGTGTGCTGCCACAGACTCCCCTGCACATTGTCCAGCACTCCTTTGGGGTTTTGGCAGCATCTGAGCCCTGAAAGTACACAGGAATATTGGAATTTTTGATTTCTAGCCATTGGATTTTTCAGTTCTGAAATCACTCTGCTGGTGTGAAATAGATATTCCTCTGAAAAGAGAGAGGAAGCTTCAGAATCCTGATTTATTCTGCACATTCAAAACACACCTTCAGCAGGGAGCCAAAGCCAGCCCTGCTCCCTGTCCCTCTAATCGGGGCTAATTTCCATAAACAACTTTGCAAATGAATTTGCCAGTTCAGCTTTGATCCCAGGTGGCCAAAAATTCCACCAGAATTCCAGTGGATATCAAATGTCTGGGAACTGGGACTGGTTTGCTGGTGAGGCAACAGAATCATGGAATGGTTTGGGCTGGGAGGGAGAGGGGAGTGGAGCTGACCAAGGAGCTGATTTTGGGGAGCTGGGCCTGGTTTGGGGTGAAACATTGGGATTGTGCTGGAATTCCATGGAAATTTGGGATTTCTGCAGAGGGGTGGGGGATTGGAGATGGTGGGAGCAGAGCTGAGAGAGAGCTGGAGCTGATTTTGGGGGGGCTGAGCCTGGTTTGGGGATGAAACATTGGGATTGTAACCTTTGTGCTGGTATTCCACGGAGATTTAGGATTTCTGCAGAGGGATGGGGGCTGGGAGGAGTTTTCTGCTGACAGGAAGGGAGAGGTGTGGCACAGCACAGCTGAGCGAGGGCTGGAGCTGATTTTGGGGAGCTGGGCATGGTTTGGGGTGGAACATTAGGATTGTGCTGGAATCCCATGGAAATTTAGGATTTCTGCAGAAGAATGAGGGGATGGAGATGGTGGGAGCAGAGCTGACCAAGAGCTAGAGCTGATTTTGGGGGCTCAGCCTGGTTTGGGAATGAAACATTGGGATCATGCTGGTATTCCATGGAAATTTGGGACTTCTGCAGAAGAATGAGGGGATGGGAGCAGAGCTGGGGTGCCATTCCACGGGAGAAGCCCTTGAAGCAGGGCACAAACCTCCCTGGAAATGCCCCTTGGAGGGTTTTTCTTGGAAAACAAGAGGTTGGCCGTGCCTCAAACACAGCTCTGCTGCTCAGGGGGCTCCTGGAAGGACCAACCCTGGCTCATCCTGATGCTCCCCTCGCTCCCTCTGCGTGTCCTGCCTGGTGGGACAGGGGGTGACAGTGGTGTCTGTGCTCCAAGGGAGGCAGCAGGGCTGGGAGGGAAGCGGATTTCTCCCTCTGGCGCTCGGGATCCGATGGAAAACTGCGAGGAATGTTCTCTCAGCAGGGCTTGCAGGGCCGGGAGAGGCACATTATCACGTCCTGGGCACTTGGGGGGAGAAAGTCCCTCACTCTGCCTCTCTCCAATGTTTAAATTAAAACAATCTGGCTTTTCTGCAGCTCTTGGATGCTTTCCCTGCTGACCTCAGGAGCTGGGATGGGAGGAGGAGCCAACAGACCCAAACTGGCTTTGGTTTTTGGTTCTTTTTGGGTTTTTTTTTTTGGTTTTTTTTGGTTTGGTTTGGTTTGGTTTGTTTTTTGGGGTTTTTTCCCTGAATCCCTGCAGGATGCAGAAGAGCAAAACAATGAGGGCCATATCTGCTCTGCAAACATCCATTTACCCCAGTGCTCTGCCATGGAGCAGCTATATCAGGCAGCTGGGAGGGAGCAGGCACAGGCTTTTCCAAGCCCAGACATTCCCACAGCAGACTGGGAAAGGCTGGGCAGGATCAGCCTCTCACCCCTACAACAGGACAGCAAAGCCAAGGTGCTCCAGAGCCTTTGGCACCATCCCTAAGGATGCTGGATCCTTCATCCCCAAATTCCCAGCATGTCTGTGCTGGGAATTCTGCTTGGACTCGCTGATCCTTAAGGATTTTCCACCCTCAGTGACTCTGAAAGTCACCCCAGGGCTCTGCTCTGACCCTCTGACGCTCAGGCTGAGTTTTGTCCTGGCTCAGGGCCCCTGGCTGGGCAGAAATTGGATTTTTTTTTTGCTCCCTGGCTGTGCCTCAGGCTCTTGCAGCACAGCTCTGGTCTACGTGGAGCTGGGGGTGGATCCAGGGCTGGGAGCAGCCTCTGCTGGGTTTGGGAACTTGGGAGGGAAGAAGTACAGCAGCATCACTCCTGAATTACAAAACTTCCCTTCATCTCCTCCTGCTGCTGCTCTCTGTGCTGGTATTCCATGGAAGTTTAGGATTTCTGCAGAAATCCTCTCTGTGCTGCCCACGGGAGGTTTTGGGAGTTTTTCCAGGGTTTTACAGCCCTGGGTGGCATTCAGGGTAGGAAAACACAGTGGGATTTCTTATGGCAATGGGGATAACACCAAACTGATCCAGATTTTTCCTGTGAAATACGAAACAGAGCCTGGTTTGAGTGTGGAAATACCCATAAAGAACTTTGGGCTCCTCAGCTGAAGGGAATCAAAATCCACTCCAATATACCCTGGGATGCTCTGAGACAGTCAGAGCACAAGTTAAAGGTGTTCTGCAGGGCAGCATCACTCCCAAATTACAAAACTTCCTTCCTCTCCTCCTGCTGCTGCTCTTGACGTGCTGCCTTCGCTGCCCACAGGAGTTTTGGGAGTTTTTCAAGATTTTACAGCCCTGGGTGGGATTCAGGGTAGGAAAACACAGTGGGATTTCTTATGGCAACGGGGATAACACCAAACTGATCCAGATTTTTCCTGTGAAATACAAACCAGAGCCTGGTTTGGGTGTGGAAATTCACATAAAGAACTTTGGGCTCCTCAGCTGAAGGGAATCAAACTCCACACCAATAAACCCCGGGATGCTGTGAGACAGAGGCAGAGCCTGAGTTTAAGATGTTCTGAGGGGTGCTGAGAGCCCAGCAGGGTTTCCCTGCCTGCAGCTCCCTTCTCCAAAGCCTTGGCCAGACAATTTGGGGCCCTCCTTGCCCTGGGGACACCGATCCCAAACCCTGAATAAACACTTAACTCCTTTTAGCAGCACGGTTCCTGCCAGCCTGCAAACAGCTGAGCCTCTGCTGCTGCCCCATTCCTGTGGCCTGGGATGGAGCTTTTTATGGATTAAACTGAAACATCTGCTTTTGGGGGAGTGAAATCTGCCCCTTCAGCTCAAAAAACCCAGGGTGGGATTTGGGGCTTTGTAGGGGTCACGTTGGTGATTTTTTCTGATGGTGGCAAAATGCCCAAACTCAGTTTTAGTCAATGGAAAGTCTAAAAATAGATGAGGAAAAATAAGAATAGAGAGGAGAGGGAGCTTCTGTGAAACTGAACCTGGGGTCTCTGATGCTGAGTATCAAAAGTGCCCCAGGAAATTCATTTTGGGGGAATTTCCTTCCCCTTTTATTGAGCCAGGGATGACAGTGGAGGGAGTGCTGGTGCAGACAGGTAGGGCAGGCCTGTGCAGTGTCAACTGACACAGGAAAATGTGGAAAATTCTTCTGGGAAGTCAGGCCTGGCTGGGAATAATCACTGGGAGACCCTGGAGGTGAAATAACCCAGAGTTAAGGGATGGGTGTGAGGCAGGAGCTGCTTTTGAGCTGAATTTGACCTGTAATATCCTGGGGTTTGTATTAAATTATTGAATTCTTTGTGCATGGCAGTGATGGGCTTACAGCTGGAGCTTTTCTGCATCCCTGTCCTGGTGGGTTTGGGCAGGAGGAACCAGGAAAAGGGCAGAGTCCTTTCCAAACTCCCACAGTTTGGAGTGCTGCCTGCAGCTGGTGTTGTATTTTCTAGCAAGATTTCTCCCTTCTCCTTGCTCTGGAATAATCTCTCAGCATGCTCATGAAGGGATCACTCTGAGCGACCTCTTTGCATTATAAAGACAATATTTCTTTTCCTGTAGCTATGGAAAATCTCCCTTCCCTCTGGGTTCAAAGTGAGGGCACAGAAAAATGGACTCAGATCAATTTTAAGCCCAGCACTAAGTTGTTTAAATGCTGTTTATTTAGTGATGAGGAGAACATCAAAATGCTCCATGTAGGAATCAATCTTCCTGAAATACAGGATAAAATATGCTAATAACTCAGCATCTGCCTTGTCTCCAGGATCCTAAATATTTCCTTCCCTCATTCCTCTCCCAGTGCCTTTAACTCCTCAGTGTGCAGGGATTGGTGTAAAAACACCAACCACAACTTCTCCCTGTTCACAAATGGCTGGAAGTGTCATCCTGTGCTTTTCCAGATGCTGGGATTGTGCTCCTTCCCTCACTTCTCTCAAATGAAGGAAGGACAGAGGGATTCTCGTCTCACTTTCACCACAACCAGAGCAGGAGCTGAAAGGAAACCCCTAAAGTGTGACCCCAAACTGGGATTTGCAGCAGGATGGACCAGCTGTTAATGGGGGAAAATGGGATGGGCTTGGTAGGGAGGGAATGTCTGGCAGGGAAGGATGGACTGGGGACTCAAAGATGAATTTTATCTTTTTATCTCATGGCTGAGACCTTTGGGAAGGGTTCCTGGTCCTGGATAATGTTTTGGGAAGGGTTTCTGGTCCTGGGTGATGTTTTGCTCCAGGTGAGGGATCTGCCTGTGATGATTCCTGCTGGCATTCCAGGGGTTGGTGATTTACCCCATCAGGATCTCTGGTACAGCTGAGCTGTTTTCCCACCTCATCAATATCTCATTTCTCAGAATCCCCCTGCTCAGAGCCTGGCACAGATTTGGGTGGGAAAGCACTGCCATCCATTCCATGCCATGCTTGTCCTGCCAGCCAGGCTCTTTGGGATCTGCAGATCCAGCCTCAACCTTGCCAAAATTCAAGCCTCTCCTCCCTCTGCCTGTGCTGCTGCCTGTGACACTCCTGGGCTGCATTTCCAAAATCATCTTGGGGTCAGCTGCTGTAAAATAAAACCATTTAGGCTGGGAAAGGTCTCCCAGTCCCAGCACCAAACCATGTCCCAAAGTGCTCTGTCCTTCCAGAGCAGCCTTGTCAGCACTGGGAAGGGTTTGTGGTCCTGGTTCCTGTCCCTGGGTGATTTTTTGGGAAGGGTTCCTGGTCCTGGATGATGTTTTGGGAAGGGTTTCTGGTCCTGGGTGATGTTTTGGGAAGGGTTTGTGGTCCTGGCTCCTGTCCCTGGGTGATGTTTTGGGAAGGGTTTCTGGTCCTGGGTGATGTTTTGGGAAGGGTTTCTGGTCCTGGGTGATGTTTTGGGAAGGGTTTCTGGTCCTGGGTGATGTTTTGGGAAAGGCTTCCGGTCCTGGTTCCTGTCCCTGGGTGATGTTTTGGGAAGGGGTTTCTGGTCCTGGTTCCTGTCCCTGGGTGATATTTTGGGAAGGGTTTCTGGTCCTGCTGCCTTTCCCTGGGTGATGTTTTGTTGGTCTGGGTGCCAGGCTGTGCTCAGCACAGGAGAATTGTCTGGATCCTGTTTTACCTCGGTGTTTTCCAAAGCCAGACCCCACTCTGGGGTGCTGAAGGAGAAAAACCTGGAGGTGAGCTTGTCACAGCCAGCTCTGGATGTGACAACAGCCTTGTGGGGATTTTTGGGCACATTCCTGCCCCTTGTCTGCTCCAAAAACCTGGGGCTGTGCTGTCCCAGGGCCATGGGGACATTGGTGGCTGTCCCCAGGGGGTGACAGGGTCATCCCAGGGCTCTGCTGGGGGCTGGGCAGCTGAGGCAGGTTCTGGTGCTTGGAGGGGGGAAGTGATGATGCTTTTGGGGTGAGAAAAACATCCAGTTTCAGGTTTGTAAAGCAGGAGTTTAATTAAGCCTTGATGAGGAGCGTGGGTGATTAAGGAGAGCTCTGGTGGTTGTTCAGGTCAGCAGGGCAGAGCTCTCCCTTCCCTCTCCCCGACTCCTGTGCCCCTGCTCCAAGCCTTGGTGTTATCACCCTGCTTATCAGAACAGAGGAAAGGAAATCCACAGGGAATTTTGGGAGCATTTAAAGGGATAATGCCAAGGTACACACCCTGTGCTGTGGAGAGAGCAGCTGAAGAAGGGGTGGATGTGTCAGGTATTGATTTTTTTTTTCACCTGTTTCCAACCTGCTGCGTTTTTGCACCCTTTGGAAGGGTGAGAATGATGTGGGCTCTGCTTGTTCTGGAGTCAAGACATGGACAGAGAACAAATCAACCCCAATCTGTTCAGCCCAGCCATGTGGGATTGATCTTTTGGAGCCAAAAACCTCCTGTGGAGCTGCAGAATTCACTGCAGGAGAAAAACCTCTCAGCCCTGGAGCTTGGGGCAGTGATTCCGCTGCTGGAGGTGCCCGAGGTGGCTGTGTTGGATCTCGTTTGTGTCTCTGTGCTGTGATTTCACTGCTCAGCACCCTGTAAATGAATGGGTTTATGCTGAGAAATGCGATTTTTTTATTTTTCATTTTATTGCCCATCTCTTAGATCCAGGTTCTGCCAGCCTCGTTAAGGAAATTGCCACGGAGCAAATTGGGATTGTTGGAAAGCAAAGCCATGTGTTCTTCCTCAGTGGGATTTAGGGCCTGGAAGAGTTCTGTGGGGAGCTTCTGGCTGGGCTTCTGCACAAAACCTCCCCTCTAAAAGCAGATTTCTTTCCAAAGCTGGGCTTTGCTTGTTTCCCTTTTGAGAATTCAGTTGCCTGTTGTCAAAAAGCAAAATAAAATCAAAATGTGGTCACTGGTCCTTCCCTGCAAGGCAGTGATGGGAATACTGAGTTTTATCTCTTTTTAAATACATTTCACAAAATTGGAAGGGATTTTGATTTAAGAGCCTGAAGCAATTATGGGAATGTTGAGTTTTATATCTTTTTAATAGATTCCAAAAAAGTGGAAGGGATTTAGGAACCAGAACCTGAAGCAGTGATGGGAATGTTGAGTTTTATCAACTCAGTGATGGGAATGTTGAGTTTTATATATTTTTAATAGATTTGAGAAGATTGGAGGGGATTTAGGGACAAGCACCTGAAGCAATGATGGGAATGTTGAGTTTTACCAATTCAGTGATGGGAATGTTGAGTTTTATCAACTCAGTGATGGGAATGTTGAGTTTTATATATTTTTAATAGATTTGAGAAGATTGGAGGGGTTTTAGGAACAGGCACCTGAAGCAGTGATGGGGATTGGAGGCTGGAACAGGTCAGGAAGGGAAAGTCCTCTCTGCAGACTCAGCACAAAGGGGTTTAAGTGTTGAAGATTTGCTCAGCTTGCTGAATTTCATCACATTTTGTGTGGGACTTGAGAGTCCAGTTCTGCTTTGGGCGCTCTGCTGGAATTCTGGGAAAGGCTCATCCCAAAAGGCTCATCCCAAAGGGGGCTTTTTGAAGCAGAGAGGCCTAAAAATGCCAATTCCAGAGTTTCAGCCTGAACCAGGCATGAGTGGGCATTTCTGACCCTTTTCCCATCCATTTTCCATTTCCCAGAGGAGGCAGAGCCCTCCCTGCTCCACCCCCTTGTCCCAATCCCCTGGGATTTCCCAGGGGAGCAGCAGGGCTGGGACATCTCTCCAGTCCCAGCAGCACTGACAAGGAGAGCTCAGAGATTTTTATAACTGCCATTGGCCCCTAATTAGATGTTTGATGCCAAAGTAATGATCATAAAAGGCTCTTTATTTCAAACAAACCCATGTGAATAATTCTGTAAATATTTGTCTGGGCCAGCCTTGGGTTGAGTCCTGGGAAAGCTTTTTGGATGAGGATCTTGGATGTTTCTTGTTGGCTTTTATAGGAGCATATTTCAATATTTTAGATGCTATCTTTGGGTTTGAGTCCTCCTGTGTGGAGAATGGAAGACCTGAAATGACATCTCAGCTCTTAAATGCAGCAGATATTTCCAGTGTCACCTTGTAACCAGTTTAATAGGGAATATCTGAAAGGAGGGAGGGGAAAGAACAGGCAGCTGTGACCCAGGTTTCCTAAAATCACCCCTTGGAACCCCATTGTGGCTTGCAGGCAGATGAAGCCAGGATTTGGTAGGAATATTGGTGAGGAAAGGTCCATCAGCTCTTGGATTGGTTGTGATGGATGGGTTTTGGGGTGGCTTTGAGCCTGGAAGGGGTTGGGATCCCCTGGAGGGATCCATGGAAGGGTTTGGATCCCCATGGAGAGGTTTTTATCCCCATGGAGAAGTTTGGATCCTAGTTTTGGGGGTTTGGATCCCTGTTTTGGGGGCTTTTATCCCCATGGAGGGTTTGGATCCCATGGAGAAGTTTGGATCCCTCTTTTTGGGTTTTTTTGTCCCCATGGAGAAGTTTGGATCCCAGTTTTGGGGGTTTGGATCCCTGTTTTGGGGGCTTTTATCCCCATGGGGGGGTTTGGATCCCATGGAGAGTTTTGGATCCCTGTTTTGGGGGTTTTTATCCCCATGGAGGGTTTGGACACCATGGAGAAGTTTGGATCCCTGTTTTGGGGGCTTTTATCCCCATGGGGGGGTTTGGATCCCATGGAGAGTTTTGGATCCCTGTTTTGGGGTTTTTTATCCCCATTGAGAAGTTTGGATCCCTGTTTTGGGGGTTTTTGTCCCCATGGAGGGATTTTTATCCCCATGGAGAAACTTGGATCTCTGTTTTGGGGGTTTGGATCCCTGTTTTGGGGGTTTTTGTCCCCATGGAGGGGGTTTTATCCCCATGGAAAAGTTTGTATCCCTATTTTGGGGGTTTGTATCCATGGAGAAGCTTGGATCTCTGTTTTGGGGGTTTGGATTCCTGTTTTGGGGGTTTTTTATCCCCATGGAGAAGTTTGGATCCCTGTTTGGGGTTTGTTTCCCCTGAAGAGGTTTCTATCCCTACGGAGAGGTCCCTATCCCACGGCAGGTGGGATGGGGAGGGAGGGGCCGGCTAATTAGCTCAGTAATTAGCTGTGATTGTTATGCAAATGCCGCTCAGTAGGGTTGCCTTTCTCCCCTAATGACCGAGGAGCAGAGATCACAAAGCTGTCAAATGCAGATGCCGCTCAGTGGGGCTGTCAGTGGGGTTGCCTTTCTCCCCTAATGACCGAGGAGCAGAGATCACAAAGCTGTCAGGGCTGGGCAGGATTTTCGTGCCCTAATCCTTCTGGATGTGCTCATTTAATGGGGGCAAACCCTTTTCCTGAATCCTGGAATTTTAATGCAAAAAAAAAAAAACAAAAAAACAAAAAAAAAAAAAACCACAAAAACAAACAAACAAAACAAACAAACAAACAAAAAACACACAAAAAAAAACCCCAAAAAAACCCCAAATTGTGCCATTTCTGAGCGAGGAAATACACCTTGTACTCGTGTTTTATTTATCATGGGAAAAGGGAAAGGCATAGGAGCTGGATGTTGTGCTTGGATGAGCCTCCGCTGCATGTTTGGGATCACCAGATTTTATATTATCATAAAAAACCTCCGCTGGCCTCCAGCAAAATAACATTCCCTGGCGATGTTCACAAGGAAATCCATCTAAACACCTAATTGGGAGCAAGACCTGCTGGATAAATGTAGATTAGAAGTGAGAAAATCACTGAGAACGAGGAACTGAAGTGGTGAATTTCTCCCTGCTCTCAAAGACATCCCTTGAGGGCATCGCAGCTCCTTGGGGACTGAGAAGAGATGAAATTCAGTTAATTCTGGGCTTTTTTTTTCCCCTCCTGCTCTTCCAGGGAAAGCAGCACCTGCGTGGTGCAGTGTGGGTTATGTAAACTCAGGAATTAATGCTCCGGAGGAAACTTTGGGAAACAAGCTTCAGGAACACTTCTCATGAAGCCAAGCAGGTATTAATTTGAAATTTGCCCGCTGGCTGTATTTTTTCAGGAGAATCAGATATGAACTAAATGCACAGAGCTGGTTGGTTTAAGCATCTGCAGGAAATAATTGGTTTTACATTTCTCTCCCCGTGTCGAAATAGTGGAGTGTAGAGTAAGGCTGGAAATAATTCAAGCTTGGGCTTTTTAAAAAAAAAAAATAATTAAATAAATCAGCCAATGAAATATTTAAAAATGAAATTACTCCTGCCTGCTCCCATTAACTTTGCAGACAACTGCAAAACCTGCAGTGCATGAAAATGAATGCCTGTATTTTTGGGAGCATCCCAGCCGAGTTCACCTGGGGTGGGGCAGTGCCCGCAGGGGGATTTGCTGCCTTTGAAGTGGTGATATGATGTGATGTGCGAGCCCGAGCTCAGCCGGGCTTTAGCGGGCTGGAAGTGATGCTCATTCTGCAGGTGCTTGTGTTAATGTGCTTAATTAAGCTTTGCGCTCAACAAAGGGCTGGGCAGGGCTCTGGGAAGGCTGGGAAAAAAAGGGATTATTCTGGTTATTTCCACCAAATTTGTCCATTTTGGCTGCTTTTCCAGGGTTTTTTTTTGGCTTAGAAAAAAAAATGCTGCTTGTCCTTCTTGTGTTCTGTGTCCTCACAGCCCAGCGTCCAGCACAATCCTGATCCCATTTCTGCAGCATCCCCCACTCCCCCTGAGCGCTGCTAGGAGATGCTGAGAGGGAACAGAACCCTTTGCCGTGGTGTTTTCCTGTGCACAAAATTCCATTTAAAAGCGGGTTTATGATCCTTTTTGATAGCCCTGAAGCGTTGAGAGATGTGCTTTAGGTTTATCCTATAAGGCTGGAGCATCCTGCTGTGCTTCCACTGGCTCAGGAGGGGGGAAAAATCCCAAATTGTTGCTCACTCTGTTCCCAAAGTGCCCTGACACCCATGGAGGCTGCTGGCTGCATATAAATCCCATATAAACCCCACAGGCATGGGCTGGGGTTTCCTGGGTGGAGGACACCACACTGAGTGTGTGGGATGGCTCCAGCCTGGGGCAATAATTCCCATTCCAGGGACACCCTTGGGATGCAGGGAGACCATCACCCACATAAAACACCCCACAGGGCTGCAGGGGTTTGATTTTAGAGGGAAAAATCTCAGTTTAGCTGTTGATTTTTGGGTGGATTTGTTCAATTCTGGGAGGTTTTGAGGGAGGCCGCTCTTAGGCCAGGTCTCTATTCCTTCCCCTTTCCCAGAAGATCCTGCCAGCTTTGGATGCTTCCTTGCAGGAATAACTCTTCTGCACCCCATTAAAACCGGCTGCAAAGCTTCTTGTTGATTTTAATGTGCTGCAAGCTCAGGCCCTAATTAAGCCTTGCAGGGTTTTAAGTGGTTGATTATTACAAATTGCTTTGAAAACGTAGCTGCTGTCCCCGTGCCAGATTGTCTGGGAGCACTGGGACTCTTCAGAGCAAAGAGAAAAGGTTGAAATTTCCTTTTCCACCTTCAAGTGCACCTGTGTGAGAGCTGCACATTGGGAATGAACCCCATGGCAGTGGGGAGAAACTGGGAAAGGCCTCACCGTGCTCCCAGGGAAGAATTAATTCCTAATATCCCACCTAAACCTGCCCTGGGTGGGTTCTAAGCCGTTCCTCCTTGTCAAAAATCATGGAAAATGCTCCACCTGCAGAGGAGGTGCCAAGGTTTCCTTGGGACTACTTGGATGTGATTTCCATCTCTTGGAATTTCTCTTTTTCCATCTCCAGGCGCTCCCTGAGGGCTGAGGCAATCCAGGGGCCTTGCAATGATTTAAAAATGGGATTTTATGCAAAAAAACCCCAGAGCCTGAGGGTGAGGGGCACAAAACCTGCATCCTTTAGGGCTGGTTTTAAGGAGCTGCCCCTAAACCCATCTGGGGATGTGCTGAGGGCGCGAGTTTGGAGCTTTCACAGCTCCCAAAATTCATTCACCCTCAGTGGTGCAAAGGGCAAAGCTCCTGCCAGGAACCAAACTGGGGCTGGAGCCCTTCCCAAAAATGTCACAGTGACCCAGAAATTCTTGCTCCGTGTGGAGGGGGAATCTTGGAGAGCTCTGCTGGATGGGATGGGATGGATGGGATGGGAGCAGCCCCCTGGGATATGAGGAGAGCAAGGCCAGCCCCTGGAGCTGCTGATTCACCCCATTCCTCTGATCCTACTCCTAAAAATCCCCTGGGCACTGAGCACTCAGGGATGTGGCTCACAGGGTGACTCAGGCTCTGCCCTAAAAGGATTTTTTTTTTTGCTCCATGGATGGGGTTTTTCCTTCAGCAAGGAAAATTTCCTTCCTTTGTCCCCTGGACCTGCCTTAGGGGCAACGGGGGAAGCCAGGGAGAATCCCACAGATCCCTGCTGGGATGTGGAGCTGCCCTGGGGCAGGGAAAGAGAAATTCTGTGCCTTGCACCCCCCCAAATCTGCCCTTTTAGGGACCCCCCACCCCTCTCCCTGTTCCCTGGGGGGGTTTCATTGCTTTTTTCCCCAGGATTTGTGCAATGGGGGTTGGAACAGCTCCTTGGAAATGGTGAAATCCCCAGGGTGGATGCTGCTGTCCTGCAGCAGCAGCTGTCCCCAAGTGTCCCCTGGCTGTGCAGGGCCCTGTCCTGGCTCCCAGGCTGGCTGGGACAGGGATTGTCCTGGAACAGCCCTTCCTCCTCCTCCTCCTCCTCCTCTGAGCCATCCCTTCACTGCTGAGTTCTTTTTCCCTCTCCCCAGGGAGAATCCCAGATCCTCAGCTCTCAAAACAAGCAGGATTTTTGCTGTCCTTGAACAGGGCTGGGATTTCCCCTCAAACCTTGACTTTTTTTCTGATTTCTGGGCATTGTATTTGTAAGTTTTGCACGGAATTTGCAGCAGATTTTCATGATATTCCATGAAGGAAAACCTTGCTCTTTGCTCACTGTTAGCTGCAAACACCGTGGCTTTGTTACAAACCCAAATGATTGATTATTAAAAAAAAAAAAAAAAAAAAAAAAAAAAAAAAAAAAAAGGATTTCTGCTCGAAGGAACAGGGATTATTTGATTCTTTGAATTTCATGGAGTCTCTGAGCTCCTCCAGTGCCAGTTCTGGGTTTCTTTCTTTTCCTTTTGGGATTAGATGTAGGATCCTTCCAATCTGACTTTGCATAATGGTTTCCTTTGTTCCCAGTTGGGCTTTTTTAAAAGAAAAAATAAATAAATAAGGGGATGTCATGACTCACTGGTGAAATATTCTGCAATCTGGAGCAGTGTGAATTGACACAGCTCTGTGGTAGCTCTTGGGAGGAGCAGATGAGTTCTGACCCCTTCCATAGCTGCCTTTTTTTTTTAAATTCCATCTATCCTACCCCTTCCTAAGGAACACCTTTTAATACCTTCAATCCTGCAGCTCAAATTCTTCAATTCTCCTCCTTAAAATGCCTTTTCTCTTTGCCCAAATAAATAATTGTGTTTTATTGGGCTGCTGGGATGCTGAAGAATTTAAGAGACTCTGTTAAGCCCATCCAAAGGATGCTGGAGCAGCAGCAGCTGGGGCCTGATATCCTTATTTTAGGCCCTGTTTTATTTTAGCCTCTGCCACCCTGTTTTAGTCAGTTATCCCAGGGCTGCAGCCAGGTCAGCTGTGGTGAAAAGTGTTTAGATAAGGAGTCAAAATTGTTGAAATCCCAGAAGGCTGAAAAGGAGACTCCCAGCTCCATTAAAAAAAAAAAAAAAAAAAAAAAAAAAAAAAAAAAAACACGGGGGGAAAAAAATCCCAAAAAAAAAAATCACTGAGGGGAAGCAACTTCCAGTCCTCACTTGCTTTTTTGTCTGCTGGATCTGACACAGGAACTCTAGGAATAATAGAATATCCCTAAATTAGGATTTGATATATAAATACCTCTTGGTTTTGATTCCAAATCTAAGCCCAGATATTCAAGGCAGCCACTGGGGAGTGAGAAACCCAGAGCCCAGGGAAGGGGCTGTGCCCTGCCCGGGCTGGGCCCTGCAAAGGCAATAATTGAGTGTTTATTTAGGGCTAAAAATATCTTGGAAAAGGACTTTAAGGCTGGTAAAGCTGGAAGGGGAAGGGTTTCTTTGGAGCACAGTGGAGCAGCAGTCCCTGTGCCATGGGGATTCTCTGCTTCATCCTGACCTTGGGTGGGTTTTGCAGGTTGGGATTGAAGCTTTGGGGTCACCAGTGGCTCCTCCTGTCCCTCCTCATGCTCTGACCCCTCGTGGCTTGGGGTTCTGCTGGAAAACATTTCTTTCTGTTAAAAATATGGGACAGCTTCTGTGTGAGGGTGGGGAGGCCCTGGTTCAGGTTGTCCAGAGAAATTGTGGATTCCCCACCCCTGGAAGCATCCAAGGCCAGGCTGGACAGGGCTTGGAGCACCCTGGGATAGAGGAAGGTGTCCTGAAATTCTTTTCACTACTCCTGAAATGGAGGATCCCCATTGGCTTTATTTGCTGGGAGATAAATGACAATGTTCTGTTGTTGTTCACGTACAACAAAAAAAAAACATTCCAGCAAATCTGCATCCCTGGGCTGCAATCCCCAGCCTGGTGGGACTGCTGGTAAATGATGAGGAAGCTGCAGAGGGCACCTGGAATGACCTGGGAATGCTTTTTCATTCTTTCATTCTTCACCTTGTGGCCCCAAACCATGGCACACAACCCACAGCGTGACCAAGAGCTGCACCACAAAGCCCTGAAGGTTTTTTGGGATGTCCTCTGCCTGCTCCAAATCCGAATATGGAAGAAAATTCTCCCATTGCAGGCTGCCCACCCCTCCTGCAGACCCCCAAATGTCTAAGTCAGGGTGTTGAAACAACAACAGGTCAGCTGTACATGGTGAATCTGTGGCTCCTGGTGAATTTTTTCCATATTATCAAAATCTTTTGCCAGCCAGTCGTATTTGTAAGGCTTTCCTGTTTCATCTTCCCCAACAACTAAGAGCTGTATCACAAAGCCCTGAAGGTTTTTGGGATGTCCTCTGCCTGCTCCAAATCCGAATATGGAAGAAAATTCTCCCATTGCAGGCTGCCCACCCCTCCTGCAGACCCCCAAATGTCTCAGGGTGTTGAAACAACAACAGGACAGCTTTGCACAGTAAATTTGTGTCTCCAGATGAATTTTTTCCACTTTGAAGGGTGGTGGAAGGCAAAAAGTTGAAGGACGATTCCAGGAATTCCCCTGAATTTTGTCCCAGAATCCCAGCCTGGTTTGGGTTGGGAGGGACCTTCGAACTCCTCTCATTGCAAGCAGGGAACCTTCCCTAGACCAGGCTTGGCAGAGCTCAGCTTTAGAATTCCCTGGAGCCCAGACTCTGCTCAAAAGCCTGGCTTTTCCTTTTGCCCAGTGCTCCCAGTTCCCTGCACTGGGAGAACTGGGAGTGTCTGTTCCCAGCTCTGCTGAGCCTCAGGAGCTCCTCAGCTCAGTGACAACCTCAAACTCCGTGCCTTTCCTCAGGGATGGGGATTTAATTAAAGACCTTGAAAAATGAGATTTGTTTTGAGGTCTGCTGCCTGCAATTTGTAACTTTTCAGGCCCTGGGAGCACAAGGAACACATCAGTGACTTATGGCATTGCTTTGGGGGTGTTTAAGGTGTTAAAAATTATTCTTACAGGCATAAATATGGCTTAGATGAATGACTTCTGGCTGAGGCTGGGATTTGCAGCGTGCTCTGCAGGAGCTGCAGCTCCCATCTTGCACTGAATTTCCAGACAAATGTTTCCACTGGGTTCTTGGGGTTTTCTGCAGGGTGTTTTGTTGTTGGTTTGGTTTCTTTTGTTTGGGGTTGTTTGGTTTGATGTTGTTTTGTTGGTTTTTTTTTTTTTTTTTTTTTTGAGGGGAGAATAATAGTTAATTGTTTTCCTTATTTTCCCTTGGCCAGGGAAGATGGATTTAGGAAGGGGAAACCAAAAATTAGGATGGGGAAATGAAACTTTGGATTAATTATTGAGGGGAGAAAGCATTTCCCTGACCTGCAGTGGCTGAAGCAGGGCTGGTTGTGCTGAGCTCTGTGACTGACAGGTGTAATGGATTGAAATAAAATCCTTGTTTGTTATTGCACATATCCTGAAGGATCAGCAGGGTTTAAGGCATCTTTTCCTCTAAAAAATTGCCTTCAGGAACAGTCAGGGGAAGGAGGGTTGGGAACCCCCAGGCAGGGGAGTTTGGTGGGCTCAGATATTCCTAGTGGGTGTTAATAATGGCTTAAATTCTGGTTTCCTTTGGAGTTCTGGGGGGATTTTGGACCCTGGCTGAGTCCAAGAGGGGGGTTTGGCTGTGGTGGTGGTGGCAGGTGGATGTCCAGCCCAAAGCCAGGGGGTTTTTTCCAAAGAATCCTGCTTGGTTTGCTCTAATATTGAAGTGGGAGAAAGAATAAAATCTCTGCTGGGTGAGGGTAGAGTTCAAACTCAACACCAGCAGCCTCTGGTCCAGGTTTTAACAGGTGTTTAAAGAATTAGGAGTCAGATGATCACAGAAATATGGTGATTAACTGTGCTGATGGAGGAATTGGGGATTTAATTCCTCTTTTTACCACTGTTGGCTCACCATCAAGTCATTCACAGAATGCAGTGGTGAGGGTCCCATGGGCAGGGACACCTTCCAGCAGCCCAGGCTGCTCCAAGCCCTGTCCAGCCTGGCCTTGGGCACTCCCAGGGATGGGACAATCCCTTTGTTCCCCATTTCCCTGGAAATGAAGAAAACCCCAGATTTCTTGCACTAATTTTTACCCCCCTGACCCTTCCTCCAGCGCTCTGCGCTGTTGTTTCTTCTCTGGGCATTGCAGAGCACATTTAAGCCCTGCGTTAAAATGAGACGTCAAGCTCCTTTTTGGTTTTATTCCAGGGCTTTGCAGGTTTTTGGTGTGATTTTGGTCTCATCTGGGGGGTTTGTCTCTGGGTGTGCTGAGGCAGCAGGGACTGAGCTGGTGCCTTTGGGGAGCCTGTGCACCTGGAGCAGAGAATGCTGCTGTGTGTGCTGCTGCACAGGGGTGTTATTCATCACCCAGAGAGTCAAAAGGAAGCTTTGACAGAGCACCAGCTCCTTCAGCCCTCTCAGAGGGAGGCCAAGCCCAGAGCAAAGCTGTGAGAAATCCCCTGGAACTCTCTCAGTCAGGTCTCTGTCCTCCTGTGCACGGCGCCCTCGCAGCTCCTGCAGGAGATGCTGGGATTTGGCTGCAAAACCCCGAGGAAACAACTGAGCTGCCTGGCAGGGCAGCAGTGAGAGCTGCTCCTGTGTGCAGCTCATCTCTGGCACAGCAGGGCTTGAATTAATTCTCCTGCTGCTGAGATCCTGCTCAGGAATCAGTGATCAGGGGCTGTGGCTCTTCAGCTGCTCCCTGATTTCCAGGAGAGGTGGGACACTTGGAATGCAAACCTCTCTGAGCTCCTGGGACAGAAAGATGAATGCAGGGCTTGAATTAAAGCCTTTAGAGAGATTAAGATATATTAAGCCACACAGATATGAAGTAGAAGTGTAGGTTGAAGTTTTAAGTGGAGGTGTAAGTTATAACTACAAGTAAGTAGAAATGTATTTTAAGTGCCTTAAGAAACTGCATTAGGAGTTCCTTTACTTATATTTTAAGTATAATTATTTATGTTATACTTTAAATTAATAATACTTAAAATAATTTAAATTGTAATTTATATTTGTACTTGTATTTTAAGTATCTATTTTAAGTATATTTTAGGTGCCTTAAGAAACTGCATTTGCAGTTACTTCACTTGTATTTTAAGTATATATTATTTATATTATACTTTAAATTAATAATACTTAAAATAATTTAAATTGTAATTTATATTTGTACTTGTATTTTAAGTATCTATTTTAAGTATATTTTAGGTGCCTTAAGAAACTGCATTTGCAGTTACTTCACTTGTATTTTAAGTATATATTATTTATATTATACTTTAAATTAATAATACCTAAAATAATTAAAATTATAATTTCTATTCATACTTCTATTTTAAGTATATTATATTTTAAGTGTCTTAGGAAACTGCACTAGCACTTCCTTTACTTAAAAAGTAAAGACCCTAAGCCCAGTTTAAAGTTCAGTAACTTAGCTCCAGCCATCACAAAAATGAACAGAGGTGCTTTCCTCTCCTGCCTGCTTCTTTGGGCAGAACCAGACTGGTTTTCTGCTTGAATCTCTCTCTCTGACCCAGTTCCTCGTGGCTCTGGGGGCACAGAGGGTGTTCAGGAATGAGCTGCAGCATTTGGGGACAGGCCAGGTGCTTGGGTCACCTTTAGGGACAAGAAGTGCCCCAGCAGGGCATGGCTTGGGCTTGCTCAGAGGGCTCCAAACCTGTGGCTGGTGGCTCCTGGAGAGTCTCCAGCCCTTCTGGAGCTCCACCAGGTCCCTGTGAGCACTGCAGAGGCATTTGTTGGTTGGGGGCTGTGTATAAACCACAGATGGGATGGGGCTGGAACGTGCCTTGAGCTGTTTTATTTTCTAGCATCAGTTTTATTACATGGTTATGACAATGGGAAGATGCCATCAGCTCACATCTCAGGCAGCAGATCAAGAATTTAATGCTATGACTTGCTTTATAAGTTTTTTGGCTAATCACACAAAGCAAAAGCATATTGTGTGCTTATAGCAGTTCTATCCAACCACTATAAGCACGTGTACCTTTGGTTAAAACAATTCTTGCTTATTTTCAATACAATACCTGCTTGTAAGCCTTAAAACACAATGCACAGAGCTCCATTTTTAAGCTTAGAACTTCCTATTATCTCGCTAGGTAGACTTTTCTGCAGCTTAAAGAGTTATTCTAAACGAGCGTTAATACACACACCATTGTTCTATTTGTCCTTTCTTTTCTACTTCTTACATAATTCTTCTGCTGACTTATTTTATGGCTGCTGCTTAGCTTTCATTGCAGTTCTGCTGTCTCTGGAACCTGCCTTTCACAGCTTTCCCAAAACCCCCTGGTTTTATCAATTCCCACAGCACTTTTGTCCCCCCAGAGGAATCCCTGCAGAGGATGGATCCCTGTGCAGGTGTTGCTGTTCCTGCAAGCACCTCTGCCTGGCTGATGTGCACACAGAGCTCCAACCCCCCTCACCTGGCACGGGGACCCAGCTGATGTCAGGAGGCTGGAATTCACATCCTTTCCCCCTCGCCTGGGCCTTTTTCCCCCCTTCTCCTCCCTAAATAAAAGTTGGAGGCAGCTTAGGAGCTGGCTGCTCTGCAGCTCTTGGAGAACAGGATGGGACTGGAGCAGGGATGGGGTTTTATTGCATTTTGCTTGCTTGGGCTGTGGATGTGCAGATATTTTGTGTGGGATAAAACGTGGTTGAAGGCAGGGGGAAGATCCAAGTGGCAAGGACAGCTCAGACAAACGTGTCACCCATGCAGTGCCTGGTGAGGATGAGGGATGAGGAAATTTCCAGCTGTTTGCTGCTCCTTTATTATCTGCGCTGCTCCCTTGGCTTTGCCATGTGTTTGTAATCTCTCACTGAGGGCCCAAGTTTTTAGAATTGTGGAAACTTTGAAGAGCTGCCTAACAATGGACATCCATTTTCTGTGCAAACACTGGGCTGAGCTTCTTGGTAACCAAAATTTCTGGTTTTATAAAAGCTCGTGCTCCTTGTCCCACTGCTGTTTGTGCTGATGGACACGATGCAGCCAGGTGGGATGGGGTAGAGAATCAGAAAAAGTGTTAAAAATAATAATTGTGGGTTGAGATAAAGGTGGCTTAAGAGATAAAACAAGAGATTCAGAAAAAATGGGGAAAAATAATTGTGGGTTGAGATAAAGACAATTTAATAGGTAAAGCAAGAGAATTGTAAAAAGTGGGGGAAAAAATAATTGTGGGTTGAGATAAGGATAATAGGTAAAGCAAGAGAATCAGAAAAAGTGGGATTGTGGGTTGAGATAAAGGTGGTTTAATAGGTAAAGCAAGGAAAATAAAGCCAGGAGTTCTTCCCCCCATGGGCAGGCAAAGCAGGGCTTTATCACAGATAATTATTTTTTTGGGGAGGACAAACGCCATCACTTCAGGTGTACCCCTCTTTTTCCCACTTCCCAGCACGCTGGGCATGGTTCCACAGGAATCATGGAATATCCCTTGGATCTGGGGCCCCTCCCAGCTCCCTGTGCACCCCCAGGCTGATGAAAGAGCAGCAGGAAATCCTTGGAGTCTGTACAAGCCCTGCCCAGCAGCGATGAAAACCTCCCGGTGTTATCGGCCCTGTGTTCAGCCCAAATCCCAAATGCAGCCCCACATCAGCTGCTGGGGTGAGATTTAACCCTGCCCCAGCCAAAACCAGCACAGCCCAGTTTGCTCTGTGCCCTTCTGGGCTGGTTCATGTTTCTGACACCATTTGGCTCCAGCTACCGAGTCAAAATTCAGAATAATTTCATTAAGGGTTTAAATTCAGGTCTGGCTGTTTCCCTTTTGGAGCCTCCACCTCTGCTGACGTGAGCAGGAGCAGATTAGGAAGTTAATGAGATGCAGATTAGGAAATTAATGAGATGCAGATTAGGAAGTTAATGAGATGCATCACTTGCATGACTTAATTGGTGTCCCAGAGCCCTGAAGATGTGGGGGTGAAGCTGCCCTGCCTGTGCTCCTGTGGGATGTCAGGCAAGGTCTCCTCATTAATTAGAGGCTCAGGACAGAGCCCAGTGGGATGTGAGTGAGGAAAGCAGCATCTTGCTGCGTGCCTTTAGTTAAAATTCAGATTTACCCTCTTTTCTGTGAAGCACACGTGGGTTTTTTGCCATCCAGCTGCAGGTTTGGGTGCAGGAATCCTGCTGAATATCGTGGAATGATTTGGTGGGGACTGCCTGGACTCGAGCTGCCTGAGGAGGGCTTGTGCAGCACGTTTGACTCCTCACCTTGCTTCACATCCCAGAACATTCCCTGTGGGTTTTCCTGCCATCCCAGCCACTCTGTGGGATTATTCTGCAGCCTGTGTCCCTCAGGGAAGCTTGCTTAGGTGTTTGTTTCCAAATAACTTCTTGCCTCAGCTGAAGAATGGGAAGGTTTGTATTGGTGTGGTGGGAAATTCCTGATGTAAAACCTTTCCCTCAGATCAGGAATTTCCTGTCCAGTGCTTAATCTCCAGGATGTATTTGAGTGATGGATGCTGGCTGAAGACACCCAGGGAAATCCAGCTTCTGTGCAGACAGCTGAGCTGCTCCCTGCCCTCAGCCAGTGCCTCTGACCCTGTCCCTGCCCTGAAGGGACACTAACCTTGCACTGAAATCACATTTCAGCTGGGTTTAAGGTTGTGAGGATTGATTTGTGTGCTGCAAGCCTCATTTGGAGCCCAGCAGTGCCACCCCTGTTGTCTCCTAATTCTTCTTTCTCCTTTTCTCTTTGCAGCTGAACCTGCAGACCTCTTGAAGGTGTTAGACTTTCATAATTTACCTGATGGTATCACAAAAACCACGGGGTTTTGCACAAGCAGAAGATCTTCAAAAGAAGCAGATGTTGCTTACAGAGTAACAAAAGATGCTCAGCTCAGTGCCCCAACAAAGCAGCTGTATCCTGGTGAGTCCAGCTTTTGATTTGCCCCATGGAAATGTCTGATTCCTTCATTTCCCCAGTGTGTTTGCAGTGATTCTGCTCTTTCAGGGGGCTGCAGATTTCCAGCCCATCAAATAATTTCCTTTTATCCCTGTGTTTGCACGAGGTGGTGACCAGTGCCACCTCTGCTCCCTCCCAGATTGGGAAATTCCTCCTCTCTCACTCTGGCAGGGTGACAGCAGCTGGGGACAGAGGCAGAGGAGCCCAGGCTGGGGTTTGTTCTGTGCCTGGGGAGTGCCCAGCACAGTGGGATCTGCTTCTGGGGCTCTGCTGTCTCTCCTAACACAAATAATCACCAGATAAAAATAACTGAGGCCGGCCCACAGCAACAGATGTCCTGAGAAAAGTTGTTTGGAGGGATGGGAGGCTCTTCAGAGGAAGGCACAAAGCCCTTGAAGAGCGCTGCCCATTTGATTGCTGCCTGAGCTGAATTTTTTGGGCCGAGGCGTTATCACTATGTGTTTGTAAGAAGAAGTTGTGGACCCCAACCTGCCTGAGAGGCAGTCAGCACCAGAATTGTTCCTTCCCAAGCCATCCAGATGTCCCTGATAAAGGAAAGGAAAGGAAAGGAAAGGAAAGGAAAGGAAAGGAAAGGAAAGGAAAGGAAAGGAAAGGAAAGGAAAGGAAAGGAAGCTGCTTGTGCCTGATGTGGGAGGCAGAAGGGGATTTCAGCAGAGCAGGCACACACATCCTCCCTCATTGCTTGGAAGGGGATGAATGGATTGGCTAAATCAGAGCTAATGGGCTGTGCCACCATCAATGTTTTTAATTAACCCGGGCATCCCTCAGGCCCAGCCTGGCAGAGGCACAAATGAAGACTTGGAGGCTGGGCTGAGGATGTGCTCCCAACCCTCCCCTCCTGTGCTTCCCTGGTTGTTGAAGTTCTTTCCAGCCTTCATCATTATCCTGCTGTGACAATAATTGTATTTAATCCATGGTGAGCAGAAGCACAGGCTGGGTCTCACCTAAAAACTGAGCCTGATGTGATGAGGGCAACGTGGGACAGGCTGGGCTTCATTGCATGGCCAACCCTTAGCAAAGGAGCTGCTCAGTCTGGCCTAAAGCTGGGCTTAAATGTCTGCAGAAGGGCAAACCAGACCCTAAATTTGTCTTTATTGCTGTCCAGGGCAGGAAATTTCTTTCTGATGACAGACAAAGTCTTTGTGTGCCCAGCTGGACAGGCTGTGCCTTCCTGTCCCTTCATGGCATGCTCCTGAAATGACTTAAAATTTTAGGCCTGGTGTCTACAAGCTCCAAAGTGTTAAGAGGAAATGTTCCAGTTTGGAATATCCAGCTGGAGTGGATTTGAGAGCTTCCAGTAGTTTCTGTAGCCACTGTGACCAGTCTTGCCTGGTCACTTTTATGTAACAGAAACCAGCAAATGGTGGAGTAAAAACAAGGCTGGAACATTCTGGCTGATTGTTTAACAAGGGATTGGATCACAGCAGGTCTGACCTAGGGAACACAAGAACAGAGAGCTGAGCCCTGGAGAGAACTGAATCCTGGAGAAAACTGAATCCTGGTCCCTGGAAAGAGCTGAATCCTGGGAAAAACTGAATCCTGGTCCCTGGAGAGAGCTGAATCCTGGAGAGAACTGAGTCCTGGTGTCAGGAAAGAGCTCAGTGTTGAAGATTTTCTTGGTTGTCTCTTTTATACCTTATTGCTTTTATATCCTCACCCTCACTGAGTTCTTGGTTTGCATCTTCCTTGGGTGGGAGGACCTGGATGGAGTTATGGAGGAGCTTTTCCATCATTTCATCTCCTGGACAGCCACGGGGTGTTTGAAGCAGCTCAGTCCCACTTTGAAAACTTCCAGAGTCCTTGAGGATTCTCTGCTGCTTGCTCAGGAAATAGGGAAGAGCCAAGTGAAGAACTCCCAGTGTTTTCCAGCAGATCCACGGGTGTTTCCTCATCTCTTTAACAAGATGTGACTTCAGCTCCCACCCCCAGATGAGAGGGGATAAAGATAACACAGAAATTGCAGGGCAGTGTCCCAGGGGAATGTGGTTTTAGGGCTTTTGTGTCACAAGGAGGGTGGGTTGGAGCAGAGCTTTCCCTCCCTGCTCCACAGCACCCTTGGCAAACATGCTCTGCACAGAATATTTTCTGCTAATTAGAAGTTGGTACTTTTCTAAGATGTAATTTCATGGGCTTTGCATTCTGCTGCCACAGCCAGCAAAGCAAGATGTATATGCGTGTATATATATAAATATATATATACACAGAAAGCTTGTTTTTTTATGCTCAAAGGAGTGAAAAAAAAATCTGCTGAGATGCTTTTTGTCCTGGCTCCCTGAAGAAGTCCTGCTTCCCAACAAAATCTGTGCTTTTCCAGAAAGAAAAGCAAGAGAAAAAGAAGCAAGAAAGGCAAGGGTTTCAGTGGCAGCAAGCACAATGTCATTTGTGTGCTTCCATCAAATTTGCAGTTGTCATTTGCCTTCTCAGAAATCACTGTTAGAGCTTGAACAGTCACCCCTGAGAAAAACAAGTCATTGCACAGCTGAGAGTCTGAAGGAAAACACCAGAAATTGGTGACACCATTGGAAAGCAGCTTTGCTTTGAAGAGGAAAAGTGTAAAGGCTCAGGAAATGCCACTTTTCTCTTGGTGTTTGTGGCAGGAATGGGATCAGCTCTTTTCTGATTTTTTTGCTGTTTAGCAGCTCAAGCTTTCCTGCCCTTCCCAGACCAGGAGCAGGACTCTGGTTTAGGCTGTGTTTATGTCCCCCTGGATTAGGAAGAAGGTCTCAGGAGCAGGACTCTGGCTACACCTTGATTAGGAAGATCTCAGGAGCAGCTCTCTGGTTTACGCTGTGTTTAGGTTTCCCTGGATTAGGAAGGTCTCAGGAGCAGCACTCTGGTTTAGGCTGTGTTTAGGCACACCTGGATCAGGAAGAAGGTCCAAACTTGCCGTTTTGAAGACCACAAGTTTCTACAAGAGCCTTCAATCACCGTGCTCAAGCAAGAAGGTGCTCAGCCTGACTCTGGCTCATCCATTGCAGCATCCCATGGATGCAGCCATGCCCACCCTGGAGCTCTGCAGCTTCAGCAGGGTTGGGGGCTCCCCCCGTGCTGTGGGAGGTCCCATAGGGTGGGTTTGGGAGGCTTTGGCCACGGGGTGGGAGCAGGATGCCAGCCAGCCCCAGCGATGGATGCGCAGCATCTCCCAGCGTGAGCTCGTTTGAGGAGTGAATCCAAGAGGAGGACTCCATCCCCAAGCCTTTGTTGGGTGGTGTCTCCATTGTTTTGGAGGGATTTGGGTCAATTTCTCCCTGCTTGGTGTATTTATGCTGATGTATTTATCAGTATTGGTGTGTGTGGGGATGTGTTTTCATCCCTCGTTCAGCAGCCCGGGTCATTTCTGCCTCTGACAGTGCAGGCATTGTTATTTTGCCAGGACAGCAGAGCAGTAACAGAGTAATGTCAGCTATAATTCATCCATTATGATTATTTGGGTTGAGAAACTCGCATCACCATGGAGACATTTTGATAATAATGAAAAAAAAAATTAAAAGCAGCTTTTTAATGAGTTGGCAGCTTGTCCAAGTTGAAAGGTACTGTATTGTGGGTTCATAATGAAATTTTGGACATGAACTATTTTACATAAAAGGCCCAAATCTGTAGGCTGTAATTGGAGCCAGGAAGGCGTATGGTCCTGCCTCAGTCCTCCAGGAGGGTTTGTGCACAGGGGAGGGAGATAAAGCTCAGGGCATCTTGTGGGAGGCACCAAAACCAGAGCTGCTTTGGCCAAATATCTGGGGCTGAGTCCTGGGGATAAATCAGAATATAATGGCATTTAATTCCTGACTGGGAGGTCCCTCTGCTGCTTTCTGCTGCTTCCCAAATGTTATTTACCCAAGGTGAGGGGGATTAACTTGGTACAAAGTGTTTCTCCATAGGTATCCTCAGGTATCCCCCTGAAATTCTCCCTTTGCTCTGCAGCAATTCAGTTTTGATGCAGCTCCTGCCTCATTCTCTTCCCTGCTGTAGGCAGATAAATAAATTAAAAACACTTTGTTCCTAATAATTAAAGCACCTCCCAGTCAGGAGAGGAAGAGGATGAGCTCAGGGTTTCTGTGTTTGAGCTCCAACTTCGCTGTGGTGCCAAGAACTCCCCACTGCCACGTTCCTCATGCCCTCCCTGGGTGAAACCCCCCCCGAGGAAAAACCTAAAGAAGTGAAGGAAATCTATTTGAAGCTTCTGGGCACTGAGCTTGATGGTTTTTGTGGTTTATTTGGCTGCACATCTGCAGTTTAAACAGGATCCCTGTGTTCCCTGGGTGCCACCAGTGCCACACGTGTCACAAACCCCACTGTGGGGCTGCCCCGCTCTGCTCTGCCCTGCTCTGGTGGAAGATTTCTCCAGAGGTACAAAGCAATCCTCGGTTTGCTCCTGGAGGAGATTCCCTGAAGGCCCCATGCTCTGAAATGCAGCATCAGGGGGGTTGTGTGTGTAATTTGACCAAGAAATCTTTTTTATGAATGCTCCTGGTGGTTTTCAAGCTGCCCTGTTTGGGATGTGCATCCAGGATTTTCAGTTTGGGCTCATTTTTTTTTTTCAGTCTGAACAGCAGAGGAACCCAAAGATGACGGAAGAATTTGGGTTTCTGCAAGAAGGTGATGCTCAGATTGAAACTTTAAATACGTTTGCCTGGCCTTGCAGGTTGACCCTGCACTGACAGACTTTAATGGCTTTAATCCTCCAAACCTTGCAGAAATAAAGACAGAAATCACCTGTGATCAGACACAGCTCTTTCCTGAGAGGAGGAAAGGTCAGGAAATTAGATGCTGTTTAATAAGCAGAGAAATTAGCATTTTCCATTGATTGCCAGACTTATTTCCTTTTTCAGATTTTTTTTTTGTGTGTGTCTGCAGCAGCCCTGAAAGCCAAAACCACGAAATCCTCTGTTCTCATCTGGAATGAACAAATCCTGGTGCAATTCTCTGCTCCCTGAAATAAAAACCCTTCAAGATTGTGTTGATGCTTGATTTCCTCTGTCCTTTCTACAACTTAAATTCATTTGGAGCACCCCATGGAAGTTTTTTGCCTTGTGTCCTAAAAAGATTTAAGGGAGCTTCTTTTGGAAGGGTTGGGTGCAAAAAATACAAATTTAACCCAATGACTTCTGTAGAACTTTTGTTTCCCCAGCACAGGAGTTTCACCCCAGAGTATTTGGGGAAAAGCCACGTTTTCAGCTGGCCCTATATAAACATTTAGGGCTGCTGATGTGCACACATCTGGGGACAAACCAGCCGTGGCTTCTCAGACAACAGCACTGTTGATGTAGGGATTATTTCCAAGGAAACCTCACTAACCTCTTTGCTTTTCCACTCCAGCTTCCCCCTTCCCAGAGGACTTCTCCATTCTAACCACTGTAAAAGCGAAGAAAGGAGGTCAGTCCTTCTTGATCTCAATTTACAATGAGCAAGGGATCCAGCAAATTGGTGTGGAGTTGGGTAGATCTCCTGTATTCCTGTATGAAGACCATACAGGAAAGCCAGGCCCAGAAGACTATCCTCTCTTTAGAGGCATTAACCTAGCAGATGGCAAGTAAGTGACATTTTGTGCACCAAGGAAAAAACAGTTCATTGTTTGTATCCATGCCAGCATGCTGAACATTGTATAAAATAGGAATCGTGCCTGTAGAAATGTATTTGCACACCCCTGGCAGCTGACAGGTGCCCCAGTCTGTCATTTTGCCCTTTGGTGGATTAATCTGACACCTGTAAGAATTGTAAATGAGCAGTCAGTGCTGCTGTCTGGTACTTGTGGGGATAGGGACATTGATTTTCCTGCGAAGGGCCTTAAAAAAAAAAAATCAGTTTGTCGTGAAAAATCCAGGCTGAGGCTTGTGCAGGGCTTAAAAAGAGGGTGGAAAAGGGAGACAACAGTGGTTTTATCCCTGCTTTTTGCTGAAGCCAGAGCTGGCCCTCTCCTGCCTGATTTGGAGGGATGAAAGCTGTCAATCAGCATTTCTCTTGCCAACCAACCCTTTAGGCTCTGCCCAGGGAGGATTTCCAGGAAAGTTCGCAGAGCATCAATTCCTGAAAGTTCATTTTTTTTGTGCAATCATTGCCTTGTCCTGCAAAGCCCAGGGCTGTGCCTGACACGTCTGTGGGCTGTGTTCTCACAGGTGGCACCGAGTGGCTCTGAGTGTGCAGAAGAAAAACGTCACCTTGGTTCTGGACTGCAAAAAGAAAATCACCAAGTTCCTGGACCGGAGCGAGCATCCCATCATCGACGTCAACGGCATCATCGTGTTCGGCACCAGGATATTGGATGAGGAGGTCTTTGAGGTGAGCCACGGCAAGGAGCAGCTCTGGAGCTGTTCCACAGGGGTGATGAGGCACTTCCAGCTCGTTTTTGAAATGTTTGGGTGCTTTTCTTCCGTAGTAGAACGCTGTTGTTTGTGATTTTTGAGGTTTTATTTCCACTTTTTGTGGTGCTGATGAAAACTGGGGGCCAGGTGGCCTTGGTGGAGTGAGCTCCTCTGGTTGTCTGGTTTCAAGCCCTTGCTGGGGTTCTGGACCATCTCTGCCTTGGGATTTTGGAGCTCTTGGCACATTTAATCTGGGAAGGGCTCACAAGGTTTTCATCCATCCCCGAGCTGGGATTTAGAGCTGCAGGGGCAGTGAATGAAGGCTGAGGGAAGCAGCTCCCTCCCAAGTCCCAGCTCACCCTGGGGCTGTAGGAATTTGCTCTTTTTCCACTCATTGGCCATGGGTTCTTGATTCTTTTGCTCCATGACACGAGGGGACTCTCCTTGACAGCTTGGTTGGCTTGGTTGTCACCTCCCACACTCTGTTTCCAAAGGCAAAGCAAATTCCTGAGGGGTGGGATGTTCCCATGAGCCCCTGTGATGGAAGCAGAGAGGCAGAGCATTATTTATAGACAAGGTACAGATGGGAGAAGCTTTTTCCCATAGTTCAGCAGCATTTTAATATCTGCATTTCCCTGGCAAAATCAACTTTTGTGCTCTGCTGCACTTGAGGCTTTCCTGAGGATGAGAATCCCATTCCTGATCTTTCTTGTGAGTTGGAATTGCTTCCTAAAACCAGCACCAAGTGCAATGGGGTGTAATCAAGCCCTGTTGATCTCTAGATCTTTATTTTTATGGAATTTATTTAGAGGAAGAGCTGGATCTCTTGTTACTCCCCAGCCCAGCAAAGGGCTGGGAATATCTCCTATCCCTGGCTAATCAGAGCCATAGCAAAGCCAGTTCTTGCCTGCATTTTGCTGTCACTCAGAGGGAAAGTTCCAGTCTGTTTAATATTACCAACATCTGGGAGCTGCTCTGCTGTAAACAGAGCAGGAATCCTGGGCTGGATGGATCTGCCAAAATCCCAGTTACAGAGTGAGGCCTGGATCTCGAAATTGTATTAAATTAAGAGACATTCCCTGGGAAGTTGAAAAATTAAAATGGAAAGTAAAATCTGGGTTTAATGGGCACTGGAGTGTCTTTCACAAGTGTTGGACATTGTGCCAAATGTTTCAGCACTGGATGCTGTGTTTTGACTTGTTACATAAAAGTGGTGAGTTCTTCTCCAGCTCAGGTCCAGTAGAGCCACTGGAAGGACTTGGTGTCACATCCAGGCTGGATGAAAAACCTGCACTTTCATTTTGTGAAATAACAGGATTTCCAGAACTGCCTCTGAGAGCTGGGGGTTCCCAGGTGGCTTTTAGGGTTCACCTGACTTTGGGGCAGCTGATTCCTCTGCCAGGGAGGGAACTGAACCCAGGTGTTCATTGGTGCTCCCTGCTCCTCTTCTAGCCCTTTCCATGGCCATGGCTCCCCTGCTGTAAATACTTTAAATCCTGAGGGGCTGTGGCACTGATGCCTCAGGTTTAGCTTTTCTATTTTTCACATTCTGTGCTGCTGTAGTGTGCAGGTAGGGGCTTCACATCAGGGGATGGTGATCTCTGCACAGAGAAGGGAGACAAAACAATTTCTGCTCCAGCTGGGCACCAAGGACAAATGATCCAAATCTCAGGCCCAAGAGCACAAACAAGATGGGGTGGAGAGAGAAAAACAAGCAGGATGGGAGTGCAGGGGCTGAGCTGGAATTGGACAATGAACTGCAATGTGCACATGGAGCAGAGCTGATCCCAGGGAGAGACCCCGTGAGCACTCGTGCATTTTGGGACCATTTTGGTTCATCTTGGGTGCAGACCTGGCTGGGCTCTTGTGCTGCCCGGGGTGCATCCATGGAGGCCTTTTAATAAATCCCTGCTTTATCCTGTAACTCTGTCCAGCCTCTGCTCTAGCTCAGCCTTCCCAAGGCATCAGGACCTCCTCAGGTTTTGGGTGCAAAGGAGCCTCTTGCCTGTTCGGGCTGTGAGTTCAGCTACAAGATCTTGCTGGCACTTATGAGATGTGGGTCATTAGAAAATACTTTTTTTTTTCTTTGTCTTACATGTACTGATATTACACAAGATGGATATAAACCCCCTCTAGTTCTGATATTTATCCTTTTTTTCTTTTTTTTTTTTGGTCACCTCCTCACGCACCACTGAACCCACCAGCAGCTTTAACTGGGGTGGAAGAAGCTTTTCTGAAGTCAGTGGACTAGAACCTAATTTCCTTCATATCTCAGCAACTCCATTTCCTTTGGCCCCTCCTTTCTCCTTTCTGCAAGGCTAAGCAGAAATTGTGCAGGCTCAGAACAAAGGGTTCCATGTCTGTGTTCCTGGAAAGCTGAGGGATTCTGGAGCATGTGCAGGAGGTGAAGCTGCTGCTGTCCCACCCAACCTGCAAACCCCAGCTAGGGAGGTTTTCTGCTCTGATGTGTTTGTCATTTTTGCTGGAAATTAAAAGAACCCAGTGAGGTGGGAGTGGGGTTGGAGACAGGGCTGGGGTTGGCTCTGTGTCTCACAGGAGCTGTAAAGCAGTGGGAATTCATCTCCTCCTTGTCAGGACTGAAATCAAACCAGCCCCAAACACTTTTTGTTTTGGAAGCTGTAATTATTGAAAGGCTGGGGTTGTGAGGGGAGCAGCTCGAGAGCGCGGATGGGAACTTCCTCACTCATGTTTCTGCTGCAAAAAAAAAACCAAAAAAACACTTAAAAAAAAGCCTGGCAGGAAAGGTTAGGGGAGTTTCAAAATATTTCTCTAGCAAAACATTCTTCCAGTGGAAAAATGACTTCCTCTCATTAAAATTCAATTAGCTGGGAGGCTGTGAGGGTCTCTGTACGGGACTGGGGAGGGTTGAAAAGGGGCCAAGCCCTGAGCCCAGGTTGGACAAGTTGAGTTTTGTGCTGGGTTTGTTGTAAACAGGAGTTTACAAATGGCAGGACAGGCTCTTGCAGGGTTGGGAGGGTTCAAGCTGTGTCTGAGGGGATGAGACTGCAAAGGGATTTTTTTTTTTTTATTTTGCAGGGAGAGAGGGAAGGACAAAAATCCAGCCTGTGGTGGTGGATAAATTCTCTCTGCTGCAGTCAGAGGGGTTCCTGTGGTGCAGCAGCACTGGAGGGAGTGAAACCATGTGAATGTGTCTCAGTTTTAGAAGGAAAAACTCCTTTTCATTTGCTTTCTTTTAAATATAAATTAGAAACCAAGTCCTAGTGGTTGAATGTAGGAATAGAGAGAGGGGGAAGCTTGGGAAAGGCTCTTTTGCAGGAAAAAAAAACCCAACAAAACAAACATTTTCAGCTTGAAAGCCAGGAAGAATTCCCAAACCATCCTGGTGATGCCCATTTTGTGCCCATGGTCTGTCACAGCTGGATCCCAGCAGGGCATCCCAAAACCCACAGCTGGGGGATCTTTGTGGGGGGAAAATGCCCCCAAGCCTGGGCAGGGAAATGTTTCCACCCCTGGGCTGAATTTAACCCCTTTGTGGGGCTGTTTGGAGGCATCTCAGGGAAGAAGCTTAATGAGAAATTTGGTTTCTGCAGCAGGGAGGGGCCCAGCCCTGTTTTTCTGCTCTGTGGTACTCCAGTGATGAGCAAAATGAGCTTTGTTCAGACCTTGCTGATCCATTTTCCTGCTGCATTTCCCATTTTGTCCCCTGATTTTCCAGCCAGGGGCTATTGTGTGCTGATAAAAGTCTGTTACAGCCCCTGGCTCCAGAGCTGGAGTTGGCATCATTAAATTGTGGCGTGGACATGGGTGAAAAATTGAGTAGGTTTTGGCAAAAATGCTGAGAACAGCCAAGAACGAGTGACTGCTTTCACTGCCAATTTTTTTTGGTTCATCTGTGTAAAATTTTGCAGCCTTGTCCCACAAGTTAAGTGGGGTTTTGACCCTCTTGGTTTGCAGCAGTGCCTGGAGTGGCTGAACTGACTTTTCCCATGTGTGGAAAAGCTCAGGGCAGGAATATATTGCTTTTTAAGGTCACTTTTGGCTCCTTTAGAAGAAAAGAGGAGTTAATTTTGTGCAGCTGAGTGCCATAACTGTGTCTCAGTGGTGTAGTTGGCGCTGTAAAACCTAAAAAAAGTGGATTCCTCTGATCTCAGCACCTGTGGCCAGGAGGGGCTGACAAAAATTGTGCCAAAACCTGTCCTGGGATGGGACGCAGCACCCTGGAGGGTGCTGAAAGATGCTGCTTTTGATTTCTTCTCCTCCTTTGTGATTTTTTTTTTGTTGTTGTTGTTTGTTTTTCTGAAGCCCACGAGTGAAATCAAGCCATCAGAAATGGAGGGAAAGCAATTTGGGATGAGCCAGAGAGGCCGGGCAGGGTGCCAGAGGTGCTCTTAGGGCTGCTGAGAGTTCCAAGGCAGCTCAGGACAAAGCAGGACAGACACATCAATGCGCCCAGCCCAGACATTGGGGCCCTTCTGCTGCTCTTGGGGTTGAAATGCCACCTCTCTTTTCATCTTGGGCCTTGTTGACACTCAAAAAACCAATTATCCCTGGGGTTGATAATCCCAGATTTCATTTCACTCTCATCAGGGTTTTCTCCTTCCCTCCCCAGCTCTTGGCTGTGGTGTTTGCATCTCTGGGAAGTGCTCTTGTTTTCTAAGTTTTGTGGGTTATTTTACTCTCAGCTTGTAAGGTTGGATCAAAAGCTTTTGATTTAGTGGAAGGGGTAGAAATAAAAGGACATTTTTGTACATGTGGGTGCATTTTATGGTGGTTTTTGCTGTTTTTGGGGATGGAGAAGTTTCAGAGCCTCCTGTTGCAGGCAGATCTGCTGTTAACACATCAAAGAGCTCTGTCCACTCCAGGAGGAGATTAATTCTGTCTTCCCTCCAGGACTGGTGTGCTGGGGTGCAGAGAACTTGGAGAAATTTCTGCTAATTTAAGTTAGACTTTGTCAGCTCCTCAGGTCTGAATCCACGTCTAATTCATGTTTAGACCCAACTTTGCCTCAGCACCTCTGTCTTGGCTGTTCCTGGTGGCAGGAGGGTCCTGTGCAAACATCAACAGTGCCAAGGTGTGGGGCAAGACTTCTGATAGAGGGGAAGCAAGAAATTCCCTGATTCATTAGGAATTCCTTCAAGGAAAGGGTGGCCAGGCATTGGGAATGGGCTGACCAGGGAGGTTTGGAGTCCCCAGCCCTGGAGGTGACCCGAATGTGTCACTCAGAGCCCTGGTTTGGGACAAGGTGGGGGTCAGACACAGGTTGGACTCAATCTTGGAGCCTTTTCCCACCTAAAAAACCCTGGGATTCTGGGATCTTCAAAGCAGCAGCACCCCAGAGCTCCCCATGAGCTCAGAGCTGGACCCGTCACATCCTGCAGGATCTGAGCTCAACCCAGAGGCTCAGGAAGGAGCGGGGGAAAGCCCAGATTAATGAAGTTTTTGTTAAACTCCAAAAAACATTTTTTAAAATGAGTGGTTTTTTTACTAACCTGGATTTGTCTGTCAGGATGCACCACGGATCCATGTTCCCATTTCTCTCTCCCTGCCTTGGCAGGCTGCTGAAAGCAGGTAATTTACAGAGCTGGCTGCCTGCTCTGCTGGCCCTGCCAAATCTGATTTCACCTCCTTTGCTGCAGAGGCTTTCAGGGAGTGCAAAGAGGGGATGTTTTACACCACCACCATATACCACGGTGTGAGAGGATGGAAAATAAAACCTCCTGAGCCAGCATTTAGGGATCTTTATTGAAGATGTCTGTAGCTTTCCCCAGTCTCCTAATAATTCTCCATTTGCTTGCTGGTTTTCTCGTCATTCCTTCTGCTTTGCCTTATTTTTTTTTAATTTTTTTTTTTTTTCCAAAGGATCCTCTTTAAAATGGTGCATTTGAGACATATGGATTAAATCACAGCTCTGGGCTCTTCCAGGAGAGCAGTGCTGCCTAGAAAATGTCTGCAATTATTGAGGATTATGCCTCTGGATGGGTTTGCAATTAACAGGGAGGTTTTTGGGGCTGCAGTCCAAGCGATGCAGTCGATCTGATCAAAAATGTGAAATTTGGCCCCATTTGGCAACACCTCAGCCACAGCATCACCTTACACAGGTGCCCAGGGACGTCATCTGGTTTTATCAGGGAGGGAGGGCAGCACCTGGGCCAGAATAAGAATTGCAAACCAGCTTGTAAAAGTGACTCTGTGCTTTCATTTCCACCCCAGAGTGGCGCTGGCTCCTCTGACCCCTCAGTGCCAGGTGCCAGCAAGGAAAGTGAGAGCCTGGCTGGAAACATCAGCTGGATTGTTTGCATACACTCTGCTGAAACTCTTGTTTTCCATTTCCATTCGCTGGGTAATTGCAGGTTCAGCCATCTGGCCTGCACTCAAGCTTGGTGACTGGGTCAGCCTTGCCTGTAATGATGGAGCCTCGTTAGTCATGATTACAAAATACACTTTTTTGGGGGGTTTTTTTTTGGGTTGGTTTTTCCGTGGGTTGTTTGTTCTTTTGGTTTGGTCAGTGGTAAATTCCATTTCATGAACTGTCAAAGCAACTGTGTTGGCATGTGTGGATAATTAGTGCCGTTTGCTGGTATCGAATGCCTGCGGGCCTCTGATAGCTTACAAAGCACTTTATTGTTCAAACAGATCATAAAAGTGCTTTTATTGATGTTTCAAACACTCCTGCAGTCTATCATTTATCTTTTCAGAGTGCCAAGTGAAACATCAGCCTTAGGAAGCTGCGTGGTCTTAGAGCTTGTCCAGATTCAAGGCCCGGTTTTAGGAGGTGCCACCACCGCCACCGGGGGTGGAAAAGATTAATTTTTAATGTTCCTCCCACCCCAAACCAGTCTGGAATTCGGTGATTTGGGTGGTTTTTGGGCCAGGATGGCACTTTTGAGGGTTTTGTTGGCAAAGGGTGGGAAATGCTGAGGGAATGGGGCACTTAGGCCTGAAAATGCAGGGTTAATGCCCTCTGGGAATTCCTGGTGGAGGACATGGGACCTGATCCCTGACTGAGGAACCACTGACGTCCTGCTGCTCTGGGCACTGTAGCAGGGATGTGCCAGTGGAAAATCAACACTTTTTTGGATATTATCCTTCAAACAAGCAGTTTGTAGCCTGAGGGTTGGGTTGAGCCTCCAGGGGCTCCCACAGGAGAGCCGGTTTGGAGGAGCATTTTCCAAAGGGATGCTGAGGGGAAATTGGGCTCTGCCATGAGTTTGGGATGTGCAGGGCTCTCCATCCCTGCTGGCCTGGAGGGGACAGGCAGCTCGTGTCCCCTTTCCCTGGCCTGGGGTCCCTCCTGCAGAAAGGGGCTAAAAAACCAGAGAAAAACCGAACAATCTCTGTGAGGCAAAACTCATCCTTTGGAGCAACTTCCACCCCTCCAGGGACTCTGTGGGATTTGGGGAGCTGTGCCTGGTTGTTCCTGACATCCCCCTGGCAGAGTTTTGTGTTTCAGTGCTGGCAGGCTTGTCACCAGGGGCTCCCACAAGAGAGCCGGTTTGGAGGAGCATTTTCCAAAGGGATGCTGAGGGGAAATTGGGCTCTGCCATGAGTTTGGGATGTGCAGGGCTCTCCATCCCTGCTGGCCTGGAGGGGACAGGCAGCTCGTGTCCCCTTTCCCTGGCCTGGGGTCCCTCCTGCAGAAAGGGGCTAAAAAACCAGAGAAAAACCGAACAATCTCTGTGAGGCAAAACTCATCCTTTGGAGCAACTTCCACCCCTCCAGGGACTCTGTGGGATTTGGGGAGCTGTGCCTGGTTGTTCCTGACATCCCCCTGGCAGAGTTTTGTGTTTCAGTGCTGGCAGGCTTGTCTGGAGGCTCGTTTGTGGTGATGGATGCTCAGAGGTGCGGGGTCATTACTCTTCCAGCCCTGGCTCCGTTTGGAGTTTGTTTCCCCCCTCCTTGGATGGGAGGAGGGAGGAGGGAGATGAATTTCTTCCATGGAAAGTCTGAGGAGCAGGAGGCTGATTGCAGAGCCCAGACAGGCTGATGTAATGCTGGAAAGCTGCTCCTCTCTCCAGTGACATCATTGCAAGGTTTGCAGGGCTGCTGTGGACAGGGGGATCTGCAGGGACAAGGATGGAGTTTCAGGGGCAGGAAAAGAACCACAAAGAGATTTGGGAAGGAGCAGCAAATGTATGTGTTTGGGAAAGATGATTTTCCTCAGCTTGGGCAGCGGGGGAAAGCCAAATCCTTGTGCTTTGGGGGAGAAGTTTCCAGCTGAACATTTTTGGCAGCATCCCTGAGCAAGATGGAAAAGGGATTTTTGGGAGTAGAGCGTGACATGGAGTCCTGGCCCAAACCAGGGCATGTTCCCCTTCCCTGCTCACTTGGGAACCTTGTTCTACTTGGGAGGTTATTCACCAATTAGACCTATTTGCATAAAAGTTAACTTTTTTTTCAGCAGAAGCCTGTAAATAGGAAAAAAATCCTTTTTTATTTCCAAAAGGGTGGTGGGTTTGGATTGTTGCAGTGAATTTGTAGGAAGAAAAGGCTCATCTGAGCCAAACCCTAGGAGCTGGAGGAAGAGGATGATGAGGCTGATCAGGGTTTGTGTCCTTGTCAACCTGGTGGTGCTCAAGCTGCTGCTTCTCTGCAATTTCGATCTCTTTTGCTATTTTCCTGCCTTTTGCCACTTTTCTGAGGGAAGAACAGAGTAAAAACCCTTCCCAACCTAAAAACTTCTGGGCTGACTCCGTGTTCACGCCCTTCCCCCGTCACTCAGGCCCGAACAAATGAAACACATGTTCCTCACACATGGTGAGGTCTTTCTAGTCCTCTTTTTCTTTTTGGAGGCGGGCTGGGCTGCCTGCCAAAACCCAGAGGAAAACCCAAGCCCACTGCAGACATCCCCAGCGTGCAGGTGTAGTTCTCCCTCTGACAGAGCTGAGCAGGCTGCAATGGAAATGTTCCCAATAAACACATCCCCCTGGGCTGGGAGCTGGAAGAGGGGACTCCTAATGATTTATGCAGAAGATTGGATGGGGATTGGGGTGTCTGGGAGTTTTCTATCCCCTGCAAGAACATGGAAAAAAAAAATCCCTGACCGTGGGCTCGTTGTTCTGCACACGCAGCCAGAGCTGGCTGGGGTTCAGGAGGTCAGACCTGCTGGAACAAACACAGCTTTGGCCACTGCAGGGGAAAGTGTGGGGAAAATCACTGCTGAAAGTGACTTTTGGGTGCTGTTCCATGCTCTGGAATGGCTGCAAACATTGCAAGGTTCTCCTGAGGCTTTGATGCCTCGCAGGAGCAAATTTATCTGTGGGCTTGGTTTGCCCTTCTCCCAGCTTGCTGCTCAGAGAGGTGAAGTCTGGGGTGGGGATGCTCAGAAGGGTGAGATCTGCGGGTGAAATCCAGGCTGGAGATGTTCAGAAGGGTGAAATCCAGGCTGGGGATGCTCAGAAAGGTGAAATCCAAGGGTGAAATCCAGGCTGGAGATGTTCAGAAGGGTGAAATCCAGGCTGGGGATGCTCAGAAAGGTGAAATCCAAGGGTGAAATCCAGGCTGGAGATGTTCAGAAGGGTGAAATCCAGGCTGGGGATGCTCAGAAGGGTGAGATCTGAGCTGGAGATGCTCAGAAGGGTGAAATGCAAGGGTGAAATCCAGGCTGGGGATGCTCAGAATGGTGAAATCCAGGCTGAGGATGCTCAGAAGGGTGAAAACTGAGCCCTGCTCTGGAATGGCTGCAAACACTGCAGGGTTCTCCTGAGGCTTTGAGGAGCAAATTTATCTGCGGGCTTCCCTCATTGCTGCTCAGAGAGGTGAAGTCTGGGCTGGGGATGCTCAGAAATGTGAGATCTGTGGGTGAAATCCAGGCTGCAGATGCTCAGAAGGGTGAAATCCAGGCTGGAGATGCTCAGAAAGGTGAAATCCAAGGGTGAAATCCAGGCTGGGGATGCTCAGAAGGGTGAGATCTGAGCTGGAGATGCTCAGAAGGGTGAAATGCAAGGGTGAAATCCAGGCTGGGGATGCTCAGAATGGTGAAATCCAGGCTGAGGATGCTCAGAAGGGTGAAAACTGAGCCCTGGGGCTTCTCAGCTTCCACTGCATCCAGTCTTGTTCCTTCATGGGTTTGCTTTGGAGAACCTCGTTCCTGGGATGAATTTCACACCTGATTTTCAGGCCCCAGGGTGCACAAACCCAGCTCCCTCCCTTGGGATGAAAATTTGGGGCACTATTTCATGGAACTATGCAGGTTTTATGATTAAAACATCAAAAAGGAAGCTGATCAGAAAGATCAGCTTTCTCCAAAGATCATCCAAGTCCACCTCCAAGGCAAGATTTTAATTTTTTTTTAAATGCTGAATTTGAGGTGGCAGATGCTGCGTGGAATAAATGAAACCCAAATCATTTTTCATGGCCAAAAACTAAAAACCCAATTGAAAAAATACTTTGTGGTTTGAACATTAGCAAAGGGCACATTTGAATTTCCTGGAAAACGAGGGAGGAAGGTGTGTGGATGAGAGGTGTCACACCTTGGTTTGCACACCAGCTCAGCTTTCCATTCCCAGCTCTTTCCCCAGCAGCCAAATTTCCAGCAGTGGTGGGAATTAGCAACAGGAACCTGCACAAAGCCTCCTCCTCGGGTGGTCCCAGCAGGTTCCTGTTCCATGGTTGGGTGATTGTTGCCAGCCAGATGCAGGAAAATCCTTTTCCAACCAAAATTTGGTGTTGAGTTGCATTTTCTGAGTGTGTCAGCAGATCTCCCCGAGCTGAGGGGTGTAATCCCATTTCTATCCCCAGATAACTTTGGCAGCCAGGTCTATTTTCCCCCATATTGCCTTTAATCCATAAAACCTGGATTCTGTGTTCACCTCCTGGGGCAGAAAACGTTCCAAGTGCTGATTGAAAGGCTCTGTGCACACAAAGCCCCCTTGGTCCTGAGCCACCTTGGTGTGGAGGAAAGCTCAGGGTGGATCTTGGGGGTGCAAATCCTGTCTGTGGGGCTGAGGAAACAGCAGCTCGACTTCCACATTAATTTGGCTCTGAGTGGGGGGAAAAAAAATGGAGTAAAAGCAAGTTTTGGGTACCTCAGGAGGCTGCAGCTGCTGTGGGGTGGGACTGGAAGCCCTGATGAGCTCTGGAATCCAAGAGCCACCCTGTGGCACTGGGAGTGAGCCCAGGTGGAACTGGATCACCTTGGAGGTCCCTTCCATCCCAACCCATTCTGGGGTCTCAGGATTTCCTTGCTGCCCCCTCCCTTTCTGTCTGAAGAGCAACTGCTCCTCCAGCCCCTCTTGTTCCCCACCTTCCCCAAATCCTTTCCCTCCCTGTGCATCCCTGACCTCTGCTGTGGCCAGAGGTGGGAATGAAATCCTCTGGATCTTTGGGATCAAAACCTCCCAGGCAGACTCTTCCACCCTTTTTTTACACTAAAACCCAAGCAAGTGCCTCCACTTCAGCTCAGTGAGTTCTCAAATGAGTAACTCAATCCAAAAGCTTTGCTTTACTCCATATTTTCCACGTGAGAGACCCCCTCACAATCCACTGGCGTATCCATCCTCCTGTGGGCAGCAGAATTCCTCATTTTCCAGAGATGAAAGGGAAATAAATCAACGTGAAACCAGAGCCAGGCAATGGTGCAGAGGGGGAAGACACAAAGGAGCAGCTTTGTGCTGGGCTTGTAATGAGGGGGAATCTGTTTTTAAACCATCCCTGATGGTTCACACATATGTCATGGAAAAAGAACTTCTCCAGGAGAGCTCTGGGTTATTGGCTGATTATTTGATTTGGAGGGAGAGGGGAAACTTGGAATGGTGTGAGCAGGACTGGGTGAGGAGGTGACAGCAGGGGGATGGGGTTGGGAGAGGGAGAAAGGCAGCACTCAGTGGGATGGTGGAGGGAATGGGGAATTAGGGTCAGCTCTGCAGGAACAAGGAGCCTAGGGAAGGCTGGGCAGCCTCGAAATTTGGGATTGAGTGGAGTTTTTGTAGCCTCCTCTCCAAGGAAATTCCTGCAGGCCTGCAGGACCAAGGAGCCAGGGGAAGGCTGGGCAGCCTCGAATTTGGGATTGGGTTGAGTTTTTGCAGATTGTGCCTCCTCTCCAAGGAAATTCCTGCAGGTCTGCAGGAACAAGGAGCCAAGGGAAGGCTGGGCAGCCTCGAAATTTGGGATTGAGTGGAGTTTTTGTAGCCTCCTCTCCAAGGAAACTCCATAGTTCCCTGTGGACAGCCTGGATAGCAGGGCCCTGCTGAGATGGGGACAGCAGCCAGGCTGTGGGGATGTCACCTTGGTGAGGTGACAGCAGAGTGGTGGCACAGCCCAGGCTGGCCTGGCCTACCTGGTGCTCAGAGAGCAGAGGAGGACAAGGGGAAACGGGGCCTTGGGTGTCTTCCAGGGATCCCTAATGAGTGGGATGAGGAAAATGGAGGAAATCTCTTTTTGAGGCTGGCCTGAGAGCGCAGGGCATTGAGTGTGGGTGTCCTTTGGGGTACCCCACACACAAAACCAGGGGATTCTTTCAAAATTGCTTCTGGCCCCATCCTCTCCCCATCCCAGCATTATTCAGTGCCAGTTCCAGGGCTGGCACGGCAGGGCACACAATGCCAGCCATTCATTTGGCCCCATTCAGTTTGCACAGGCCTGGGCTGGGCTTTTGTGGGATTTTTCTTTTCTTTATCATTTTTTTTTTTTTTTTTTGAAATTTCCACGCTGGACACTGAAGGTCAGGCTGACCCTCTCCTCCTTTATGTAAATGTCTCCCACAATGTGCAGGCCATAATTTAATGCAGCTTTCCAGAAGGTCTAAATGAGATTTTTGGGATGCTGTCCATGGGATTGAGCCTTGCTTGGCACATGGGACACTAGGGGTGGCTCTCAGGGACAGCACTACCATGTCACCCTGTCCCATTGCTTTGTCCCTGCATGGAAATTTCTTTTCCTGACTGTGAAGATGAGGCTAAAATTGCAAAATCCCATTTTTAGGAGCTCCCTGAGTTATTCTTCATAAGCATATCCAGGCAAGCAAACGTTTTGAGCAAGGATAAAGAGATTTTTTTTTGGTGAATAGTCTCATTTGCTGCTTCAGAAGCATAATCTGACTTGATGCTTCAATTAGGGAACAAAACAACTCCGTGTGAATGTACCTGAGCCAAATCAGCTCCTGTTGGAAAATAATGGGAAGGAACTGCTGGAAAAACTGCTGCTGAGGGGGTTTTCACACTGGTGGTTTTGTGAAAGCTCTGGAATAGAGAATAACTACAAAAAAGGGTAAAAAACGTCCACGTTTGAATTCTGAAGAGGTATCTGAGGGATGGATTTGGGGGTTTTGAGGGATCTCTTGCTATGAAGTCCCTCTCAGGGGGTGGAATTAATATTATGAACAGATGGAGGGTGCCTTGATTAATAAAACCCCTGAAAACTTACTTCTGAGCAGCTTTTCAAGGATTCCTTTCAAAGTTATCCTCTGGATTCCCACTAGGAATTTATCCTCTGGAGGGGGAGAAGGAAAAACCAGCTGTGCAGGGACCACAGCACGAAGGTCTGGATGTAAAAGCAGTGAGAGCACAGCACACGGTGATTGCAGGGCCTCTATTCTTAGGGCTGTAATTTGTGCGTAGAATGACAGAAATGCTGATTTGGAGCCACCAAATGAGGAGTTTGAAGGAAGAAATCACAGAGTGCCGGGCTGCTGTGTGGTCATGGAGGGGAAAAAATAACTCCAGGGAGTGTTTGGAGGGGCAGGAGTGACTCCAAGCATGTGGAGCAGCCACTGGAAAGGCTCAGCTGAGGTCACCTGGGTGGCAGTGCCAGCCTGGATCTGCTGACAGGTATCCACAAACCCTTGGATCTGCTGTATCCCATGAAATCCCTCTGGAATCTGTTAGCTGAGGCCTGGACACGCTTCCTTTCCTCCTCCATCTGTCTTGGTGCTGGAAAATTGAGGAGAATGTTGGGTTTTTTTCCATGGATAGGCACAAAGGAAACCTGCTCATTTTGTGGTGCCTCAGCCCATCTTTTTCCAGCAGCTGTGGGAATTGGGAAGCTCAGAGATGCTCTGGGATTAGCCAGGCCTAGATTCCTTCTAATTTGTGTCTCGTGGTTGCCTCAGCTGCTGGTAGGGACATGAAAGGGGTGGTGGGGACATTAAAGAGATGTTTGGTGCGTGCCTGGGTCTGATCAGAGGAGAGCTCACCACAGACAATGCTCTGGGATGAGTTCTTTTCCTGAGCTGTCTGTTTCCATGACATTTATAGCAGTTTAATTATCCTGAGCCTCTTCTCCCTGTCAGAAGTGATTGAAATCAGCCATCAGACAGAAGAATGTTTGGGACAGACAGACACACCTGTGGCTGTACAGAGGGATCACCCAGGGCTTGGTTTTGGGGGGAAAGCAGCCAAAAAAAATGCAGGGTTATCCTCATGAATTGATGAGAAGAGAGAGCTTCCTCATGGCTGGCTTTAAAGCTTCAGATGAAATCCCTCCACCAGGTTTCTGGAGCCCACGAGGTGAATATTGAGGGATGAGCAGTTGTGAACTGGGTTTACAAAGGGTTTTTCCTTTGGTGAAGGTGTTTCCCTCTAGGAAATGCCTACAACAACTCTACTCCAAGTCTTTCCTCTGAGCAGGATCCTTGTAGGGAGAGATCCAGCCCTGCCTGAGCTCCTTGTAGGGGTTAAAAATGAACTGGTTGGGACTGGAGGCTCCACACAGGAGAGGCTTGCACCTACCCCAGCTCTGAGCTCACCATCCCCTTCCCTGTGGTGTGGCTGTGCCAAGCACACCCCAAATCTGCTCTTCTCTCCTTCCAGCTCTTCTCAGAACCCAGTTCCCCCTTTTCAGTCCAAACTGGACAGGGGGAGCAGCAGGTCACACTCTTTGCTGGGTTCATGGGAGATTGGGAGCAGCCAAAGGAAACAGAGGCACTTTGGGTTTTCTGCAGGCAGGTTTTTACCTTTTCCTTTTCCCTTCTCCCCGTGAAATCCAAGGGACAGCTTGCCCAGCAGCTCCAAACTCAGCCAGCAGAGGAATTCTTTATTCCAGTCAAGGCTGGTTTGTGGCATGGGTTAATTAGATCCAAACTGGATCCAGTGTGAGGTTTATAACCCAGGGAGAACCTCAGGTGACTCAGCCCCAGCTCCTGTCCTGCAAAATGACAGAAATCCCCCAGAATTCCCCAAATCTGGGTGTTTTTTCCCCTCTCAGTGGAGGAGCTGGTTGAAGTCAGCACTGCTTGACACCTGAAGGTGTCACAAGGACAAATATCCAGGCTTAGAGAGCCAAAATCAGCCTCAGCCACGCAGGCATGGCATCCCTGGGATCCCTCAGGGTTATCAGCACCCAGGGACACCCAGGCAGGGTGTGTGGACATTTATAAACCACCTCTGAGGGTGACCCACCACGCAGCTGCTGCTGGAGAGGGAAAATATTCACTTCAATGGGATGAAATTTGAACTACAGTTTAATAAAAACCTGTGGTTCAGGTTGCTGGTTCTTCACATGTGTTTCTGATCTGCTGGAGGTGGGGGGCTCAGGCCATCTGCTCAGAGCACACAATTAAAAAAAGAAAAGTTTAAAACTGCTCATTTTGCAAATGTAAGGAGTGACTTTGCTCTCCAGTTTCATTTTCCTATTGTGATGTTCTCTCTTTATTGGGGTGGAGAGAAGTGGGACTGTCAGGGGTTTCTTTTTTTCCTTTCTTTCTATTCTTTGCCCTTTAAAAACCAGAACTGTGCCATTATTTTCCCCCATCTTTGCAAAAGAGCTGCAGAAACCTCTCAGATTATTTTTGCCTCTCAGATGATTTTTGCCTGTGCTAGCTCAGTGCTTGGCCAGGGTGCAGAGAAGGAGGGAATATAAAGCAGCCTTTTGTCCCAGCAGCCCCTTCCCAGTCCAGCCACCCTTCCAGACTGGGACTGCAGCCCCATCCTGCTTTCTGTGGCCAGAACTGATTGTTTTGCACCCAAAAACCCCGGGAGATAAATTGTGGTTTGTTCAACAGACATAAATATATAAAAATAGCCAGCAGAGTGGCTGAGCAGGTTGTTGATTTAAGGATATGTCTCTCTCTAGGTGTTTTTAGCAGCTTTGTTATTTTTTTAAGGCACCTTGGCTGCCTTTTCCCTTTCCTGCAGTCCCCACTGCCTGGCTGCTTTTCTCTGGCTGCACCTCCCCATCCCACTGAGGTCAGTGAGGAGAAATGCAGAGAAAGGCAGTTTTAAGAAAGATCTGGAAAAAAGGAAAAGAGAAAAGCAGCGGGAAAAGGAAAGTGAAAAGCAGGGAAAGCGAAGTGGAAGTGAAAACCCAAATCTTGCCAGTATTTGGTCCCAAAGGGCTGCAGTGGTGATGCCACCAGCCTTCCCAGGGCTGATGTCAGGCAGGAGGAAAACCAGAAGCCACAGAATCATTTTTCCTCAGGGTGGGTCCTGCTCTCTGGTGGAATTCCCTGCAGCAAACACTAAAAAACCACTAAAAAACCACTTTTGTGCTCTGAAGGGGAGCACACAGCCCACGTCTGGTGGTTTGGAGCCCCAGACATGAGTCAGGGGACAGCTGGACACGTCCCTGCCTGGGAGGGACCTGCCTGGCCCAAGATGCAGGGACAGGACACTCAAACCTCTCTCCACTTTTTCCTGCTTGTGTTCCCTACCTTAAATCTTCCCATTTTCTACAGGAAATCCCAGCTGCAGCCTGGCTCTGTCCCCCCATGCCAGCCTGGAGGAGGGCTGGGCAGGACAGCCCTGCTGAGGGAAGCTGTGCCCTTCCCAAAGTGCCTTTTCCAGCTTGGAAAACCAAAAAAAAACCTGGAGAAATTCTCTGCTAGGGTGCTCAGAGGGTGCTCGGGGTTGTGCCTGCCAGGGAGTGTTTGCTGTAGGGTTATTGACTCTGGGGTAATCTGGGATTGGGATGGAAGTATCCACCTGGAAATGAAGCTTGTGGTGGTGCCTCCTGCCCTGCCATGGAGTCCTTGACTGGTATTTGGGTGTTGGCAGAGCGACAGCTTCTTCAGGAGAGCTTTCCAGAATTAGCAAAGCCATCTGGCTTTTGTTCTCCTCTGAGGGAATGGCTTGTCCTTCCCTTCCAGTGAGGAGTCCTTGCTAAACTGCTCCACACTTGGCTTTGGGATAGCACACAGGCAGAGCTAAAGTGTTCTGTGGGCTCTGCAAGCAGCCCTTTGCTCCAAAAAACCTCTTCACTTTAAAGCATGAGTCTTAATTGAATTTTAAACAACAGCCACGAGGCTGCTGATCCAAGGATCGTTTATGGGTGGAAGAAAGAGGATTTGGTGGTGGGGCAGGGTTGGGAGTTGGAGACAGCATGGAGAAGTGCCAGGCTTCAGGGCACAAGGAGGGGACAACACTTCCCTGCCCTGTTCCTTCAAACCCTGCAGGAGGAACAGCGAGTTCAGGGATCCTCACATGATGGGAAATTGCCTTCCTCCCTGGGACTGTAAAATACAAAGGTTGAGAAATTACCAGAGAGGTTAATTAGCATCGAGCCTGAGGGCTGATGCTGCTCTTGCTGCTGTGGTCAGGGGAAGAGGCTCGTGGGCTGTGATAATTGCAGTGTTTGTGCTCTGCAAGCCCAGCATCAGGGATGCTCCTGGCTGGGCTGGGGGTGCAGCACTGGCTCAGGGGCTCACTGGAGTTCCCACCCAGAGATGAAATGAAAAAGAGAAACTTTCCCCAGCCCTCCAGAGGGTTTGCAGACACATTTCGTGCTGGTGACACTTCTCTCCCTGCTCTGCTGAATTAAACCTGGTTTTTCCAAAAAGGACTGGGCAGAGGCTCCTCCCTGAGAGCCCAAAGCAGCAGGAGCTGTTCTTGTGGCAGCCCCAGAGCAGCCCCTTCCAGCCCCTCTGAGCAGGATGGGACGCAAACATCCAGCTGGATTTAACCAAACCACCAGGAATTTGTAGCTGAGTCACGGCTGTGTGCGAGTCAAGCTTTTCTTTTTTTAATTTATTATTATTTAGCCTAACTTTCAACAATTACCTTCCCATTTTGTAGTGCCCAAAGGAGGCTCTTTAGGCACCAGCTGCTCTGTGTGGTGGGGTCACTCCTGTCCAGGGCTGGCCAGGAGAGGGCTCAGGACATGGGGACAGGGACTGGGGGGATGGTGAGGCTTTGTTTGACCCCTTTCCTGCAGTTCTGCTGCTTTTCTGGAGCTGCTGTTTAAAGGAGGGACTCTGGGATGCTCTGAGCACCTCCAGCACCTCTCATTTTTGGGGTTTCCTTGTGGCAGAACTGTGGTGATTCCTGGGCCTTTGCTGATGTCCCCAACACCACTTCCACTCCAGGCTGGAGCTGGGCTGTGAGAATCCATGGGAAGTGCTGGTGACAGGATTTATCAAGTGGAACATCTGAGGGCTGCCAGGCTGGCTCCAAGACAGGGATTAGGGGTTTTGGAGGCTGAGCTTCCTCTTCATCCTGGAGCTGCACTGAACTCCTGCCCCTCTCCAGCCCCTGTCTGGGTTTGGGGATATGAAGCCAGGGAGTTTGTCAGGATAAATCTCAGTGATTCCCAATAACTGGGAAGATTTTACATTATCACTGTTCACTCTGGGCCTGTGTTCATCCAGTTGAAACACAGGAGTTTCCAAAATCCAGCAGGATTTTCTCTTAGGGATGCTGACTCTCAGACTTTTGGGGTGATGCCCTAACCAGAGTCCTGTTAATGATCAGTGGGAGCCCTGAAGAATGCCAGGATTCAGGGAGCTGCTGCCAGTGCCAGATGAAGTCACTCTGATCCTCCTCTCCAGCTTTTTTTTCTTATTATTTTTATTTTTATTGAACCACAACGATTCCTGCGAGTTCCTGAAGTTGATGTCATTGGAAGTGATGTGACATTTTTTGCACGCATATAGAATAAGTGTTAAAAAATGCTCCAGAAAGAGCTTTTCCAGCCTTGTCTGGGAGCTGGCTGGGGAGGTGAGTTAAACTGGCTTTGATGGAACTTAATCCATAAAGCAAATGAGTCATCAGGCATAAATGGCTTTACCATAAATGTCAGGCAGATCCTTACTGGTCCTGACAGTTAGCACTTCCATCTGTCTGGTGGAGCAAATGAAACCCTCACAACTCACAGTCCTGTTCACAAATGTGCTGTCCTGCCTCTTCCTCTTCACCAGAAGTTTTAGGAATAAAGGCCAAAGTGTGATTTATCCCACTTTTTTAAACACTGCCTCTCCTAATCTGTAAAATTATGGTTATTTGCAGGCAAAAAATTGATTTTTTTTATTCTCTACTTCAATTTTTTTTTTTTTTTTTTTGTTAAACCAGCAAAACACAACGGAGCTCTGCCTCTGGATGCTACCAAGTGCTCCAGTCACTGGAGAACTTCCTTGAGCCTTCTGCCCAACTCATTACCAGGCCAAAAAAGAACTTTACCCACTGTGTGGGTGGCTGGAGGACGCTGCTGGTGACTTCCACAAAGCAACACCAGAGTGTTTCCGTCTTGCTCCCCGCCTGAAATAACTCATTACTTGAAAACAAGTCTTTGATTTGGCCAGTCAGGCCTTTAAACCACTTTCTTGGTGCATTTTTCAGCTGTCTCTCTTGGAAAACCCTGTCCCACGCAGAGCCGTGCGTGTGGATTAACGGGATCTTCGTTAGCGCTGCAAAAATCCAGCTGGGAAGGAGATTTTGGGGTGGTTTGTGACCAAAACAGGGAAACAAACGGACGCTTGAGGGAGGAATGGGAGCAGGGCTGGCTCCCCTTTGCCAGGCAGGATCCCTGGATCCCTGGGCACAATTTATTAGCAGCAGCACACTCGAGAGGACACAAAAGGCTCCCGAACCTCCCAGCGCGCCTGGCTCTATTGAAAGTTGGCTTTTTAAATCCCAGAAATGGGGCTCTTGACAGCAGAGCTTTGTGCAGCTTTTGTGAGGTGCAGATAGTGGGGCTTTTTATTGCAGCCTAAATTAGCCCCTTTTATTGTTTGCTGCCGAGGGATGAGGTCAATTGACTGGGAATCTTGCTAACAAGGTTTTTACTCCTGGCTGCTTTTTACAAGTGTTAGCACGGGGTATCCCCCAGCGCTGGGTGCTTGCTGGGAATGAAACAAAGATGAATGGGCTGAGCTCTCCTCCTTCCCCCTCCCCGGAGTTGCTCAGCCTCTGTGCTGGGCCTTGCGTGCTCCCTGGGGCTCTCAGTTGTCCCAAATTCGGTTCTAGTGGATTTTGCATGGTTTCAGCCTTGGTTGTCCTGCATTTTGCATTGGTCCAGCCTTGGTTCTCCTGCATTTTGCGTTAGTTCAGCCTTGGCTGTTATGGATTTTGCTTTGGTTCAGCCTTGGTTCTCCTGCATTTTGCTTTGGTTCAGTCTTGGCTGTTCTGGATTTTGCTTTGGTTCAGCCTTGGTTCTCCTGCATTTTGCATTGGTTCAGCCTTGGCTGTTATGGATTTTGCTTTGGTTCAGCCTTGGTTCTTCTGGATTTTGCTTTGGTTCAGCCTTGGTTCTCCTGCATTTTGCATTGGTTCAACCTTGGTTCTCCTGGATTTTGCATTAGTTCAGCCTTGGTTCTTCTGGATTTTGCTTTGGTTCAGCCTTGGTTCTCCTCGATTTTGTATTAGTTCAACCTTGGTTCTCCTGCATTTTGCATTGGTTCAGCCTTGGTTCTCCTGGATTTTGCAGGCTGCAACAAGCCAAGGATGAGCTCTGGGCAGGGTGATTGAGTGGGTTTGAAAAGGAGAGGGGAAGCAGCAGCCTGTGGAGCGATGCTGGTGAAGCGTGGTGAGCTCTGACGGAGCCGTCTGATGCTTTTTCCTGGCGCTCCCCACGTCCCAGATTTATTCAGTTACGCACTGATTTCCCCAAGTTCCTGACCCAGAATGAGCAGGAAGCTTCCCCTGCTCAGCCTCCCCCTCTTACCCAGCACAAACTGTGGGCCCCACGCTGTCCTTTGGTGTGTTGAGGTTCAGTTTTCTGCTGTGCCTGCAGGGATTTGCAGGTGGTTTTTTTTCCATATTCTCCAAGGCTGAGGATGCCCAAGCTCCTGCAGGGAAGCAGGGTGGGATCAAGGTTTTTTGCCCATGCATAGCTCAGGAGCTGCCATCAGCTGAGACTAAAAACAAACCCAGCTTTAGCAAATTCTCTTCTGCTTAACCTTTGGCACTGTGTTTAGCCAAGATGCCTTTCCTTGCTTTATCTGTTCCTTGAGGAAACGCAGTTCCAGCCCTGCTCACTTATGGGATGCAGCCTATCAGCTCTCCATGAGGTGTAAATCCAACCTTATCAGGGAGAAAAAGCATTTTCAGCCTCCCCTGCCTCTTGGAGACAAGTCCCAGGTCTGCTTTGGGGCTGGTTTATTTCAGCTTATCCCAACAATGCCAGGCACTTGCCTTCTTCCCATGGAAAACTGGGAGCTTTAAGCACCTGAGGGAGAGAAGGGCCCAAGTGGCTTAGTTGAGGTGTCAGGGAGGGCTGACTGAGGTCCTGGGGGCAGAAATAGCAGCTGGAAGGGTTTTCACATCAGCCACAGATTTCCTTGGCCAGGTTGGGTATTCCCTCCTGGAGGGAATTCCAAAGGAACGGGTCTGGAGCTCTGGAGACAGGGATGCTTTTATAATTTATGGTCTGAGTAACCCCATAACACCCCCAGGACCCCCAGCTCAGGGCTGGAGGTCCCACCATGGCCAGCTCCCCTGTGGATCCCATGGGCAAGTGGTGGCCAGAGCTGCTTGGAAAAAGGAAATATTCTACAAGGCAAAAAACTTGGAATTTTTTGTTTTCTCAATACTCTAAGCCCAGTTTTGGTGGTTACATTGCAAAAGAAAAAGCTGGAATAGTAATGGCAGGACTGGATTTATATTAACAACAAAAAAAAAAAAAAAAAAAAAAAAGGGAAAGGGAAGGAAAGATGTTTCTTGTTTTAAAAATGGAAAATTGAAACCCACTTTGCAGACATTTCTGTTAATTTTGTAAAGGTTATTCACTGGAAACAATGACTAATGAGCTTCAATGAATGCTCTTTGAAGGGTGACTCGGGTAGGTCTGAGAGGTGCCCAGATGTTCATGAGCTGCTGCAGGGAGGGAAGTGACAACCTGGGAATGCAGGAGGGAGCTCCAGGCAGCTCTGAACTGCTCCTTCCCCAGTGGATCTCTGCCCAAAATGTGAAAGCATTCCCTTTTTTGGGGGGAAGTCAGTGGGACACAACCACGATCCAGCGACACCAAGGCAGATTTGGCCCAAAATTTCAAAAATATCCTTTTCCACAGGGCTGTTTGCCAGTCTGGCCAGGCTCCCTTTGGAGCTTCTGGTTCCTATTACTGCCCAAATCATCCTCCCAGTTTTGCTGTAACACTCCTGCTTTTCCCCCTGATGCTTTAGCCATGTTTGTCTATTATTAAATAAGATTTTTTTTCCCCTCTCCTAATTAAAGTATCAGCTCTAAGCATCCAAGTAGTAAAGTCTTATGTAACTGTCTGCTGAATGAACTGGATTTTGGCATCGTGGTTGAGCAGCGTGGTGGCTCTTTAGGAAACTCAAGAGCAATTTCTGCTCTGACCTTCTGGCTGTGGCTGTGTCGGGCTTCAGGGAGCAGCTGCTCCATTAACCAGCCCTGGTGCCTAATGAGCAGGTTCCTCTGCACCTGGTTTTTAGTATAAAAAAGCCTCCCTTTGGCTCTTTTCTGGGTTTATCAGATGCATTTCTAATCTCTCGCTGTGTCTGTTGCGGGTGGAACGTGGAAGTGAGGCAAGATGCAAAAAAAAGGGGGTGATGTGAGACCAGCTGGTGGGGTGGGAGAAGCAGAGAAGTTTTGAGGCCAATAAGCAGCTTTTGGGACTGGCCAGGGTGACTCTGCAGCCCTGCACAGGACCAGCTGTAAAGGAGTTGTTGTATCGCTGATTTGGGGGGTACAAAGCCCTTTTGTTTTTATTTTTCCTGCACTTTCCTTGCTTGGGGGTGCCCTGGGTGTTGTACTGAGCGATTTGTCTTTTGGGGAGGTGGACTGGGGGCTGGGGATGAAGCACAGTGGGTTCACACCTCAGGGAGCAGCCCAGGAGAAGCAGCTGCTCCCTGGACATGGAGCTTTTCCCCTGCCTCATCTCAGGAGACGTGCCCGTCTCAGGAAGGTGGCCCTGGCACGCGTTTTGCTTTCCATTTCTTTGTGTTTCTGGCTTTGTTTGCAGCCTCAGGCTGGTGTCTCCACGAGCACCACCCATCCCTGACCCTCTGTGCTCCCCTCCCTGCAGGGTGACATCCAGCAGCTCCTGATCGTGGCGGACCCGCGGGCAGCCCTGGAGTACTGTGAGCACTACAGCCCCGACTGTGACACTGCCATCCCCGACTCCCCCCAGTCCCAGGACCCCAACCAGGATGAATACGTGAGTCTCTGGGGATGGTTTGGGGTGTAATCACCAATATTTGTGTTTGTTTCACCCTTGCAAACACGTGGCTCCTTCCTCCCGCTCAACTTCCCCGCGACTCCTCTCCAACGTCCAAGACAGAGATTGCTTTTAGGATTTGCAGGTTCTGGGTTTGGCTCTTGGGAGTTTCCCTTCTTTCTGAGCTCCTTCCATTTCCAGAGACGGAAAGGAACATCCTCTTGGAGCTCAGAAACACAGGAGAGACAACATGAGCCAAGTGTGGATTATTGATCTTCCCTGGCAGCTCCACTGCTGTCCAGACCAGCACCTGTTTCTAAATTTCCAGTTATGCTGTTGGACTTGTAAAAGGATTAAACAGTTCTTTCTCAATATTCTGTGAAACAACAGGTGTTAAAGGAGGGAGAACTGTTTCTTCCCTGGATTTGCTTTGAATCTCATTTTGGCAGAAATATACCCAAGTCATCCCTAGGAGCTGCTGTGCCCAATAATTTTTGTATGAAGGGTTCACCCCAGGCATTTTCCTTAAAGAAAGGAAACACAATAAAAAAGGCTGATGCAGGAGGCATTCATATGTTTGTTGCCCAATCAGAAATGTCTGGGTGTGGCTGAATTTAATGAGCATCACCTGAATTTTGCCCTTTTTAAGAGGTCTCAGCTCACTGCAGTTACTGTCTGGCACCCTGAGCCACTTTCTTGGGCTGATTTGCTTTCAGCTGAGCCCAGACCTGCAGGGTCAGGGAATCCCCATGAACCAGTAATGCCATCAGCCCTGCCAGTTTATCTTTGGGATTAAATTAATCCAGCACCTAAGCGGGGCTTTGGGATGCTCACGGTGAGGCTCAGCCCCAGGGAAGCACCGCGGCCGCTCCGCCAGCGCTTCTGGAGAAACAATAAATAAGACAAATAAAACAGCACTTTGGTGGAAATCTGTGGCAGCAGGAAAATAAAACTCCTCTTTTGGAGCCAGCAGTCCAACAAGAGCTGGCTTGTCCCGAGGCTGTGTTGCTCCATGTAGGAATAACTCCTCCACGCTCCGGCGGCCGCTGCCAGGGAGAGCTGGGCTGGCGAGGAGCGGGGCCGTGCCCGCCTGGAACCAGCCTTTGTTTGGGTTTCTTGCTGAAGACTTGGATGCTTTGTTTGGGTTTCTTGCTGAAGGATGACTGACGCCTCGTGGGAAAGGTTGCAAGGATCTGCTTCTCCAAGGCCTGCAGCCTGCAGGCCTGGGGTGGCTGGGCAGCCACAGGGATGCTGTTAGCGCAGGAACGGCACCGGAGTGGCCGTGGGGCTCGAGGGCTTTCTGCCCCTCTCTTGGGGGGCCAGGTGTGGCAGGTCTGGGAGGTTTCAGCAATCCAAGGTTATAAAAATATCATAGAGTCACTGGTTTGGGTTGGAGGGATCTTAAAGTTTATCAGATTCCAGCCCTTGCCAGGGCAGGGTCGCATTCCGCGATCCCAGGTTGCTCCACATCCAACCTGGCCTTGGACACCTCCAGGCATGGAGCAGCCCCAGCAGCCCTAGGTGATCCATTCCAAGGGTTCCCCACCTTCCCAGGGAGGAATTTCTCCCAAATATCCCATCTAAACTTGCAGTGTGGAGCTGTGATGTCCAAAGGAGCTGGCAGGGACGCGCTGGGTGCTTCCCTCTCATTTCCCGCTTCTCCTCCTCTCCTTGCAGTACACGGACGGGGAGGGAGAAGGTGACACTTACTACTACGAGTACCCCTACTACGAGGACGTGGATGAAGCTGTCAAACCAGAAACCCCCACCACCAAACCCGGCCCTCCTGAGGTGGCTGCTGGAGAGAAACCCGAAACCAAGGAGGTACCGAGGCGGGTCCTGGCAGGGGTGTAGGTGCTGAACCTTTGTAAAAGGGCAGGATGACACAGAATGATTTTGTTCCTCTGATGGTGGCGTTTTATTTCCCACGTGTGACAGGATTATGCAGCTCCCACAGCACCCCCTGAGAGAGGGAACCCCGGGAAGCAGCCCAAGGAGGACGGAGCAGTGGATGATCCCCTGGTTGATGAGTACAACTACGAGACCATCAATGAGGAGTATTTTACCCCCATGCCCTATGAAGATATCAACTACAACGAGGAAATCGATCCCCAGGGTGGCCTCACTGAAAATGCAGTGGAAGCTGAACTCCCCACAAGCACTGTCGTCACCTACAATGAGACTGATGTAATTTTAATTCATTAATTTTAATTTTTTTTTTAATTAATTCTGCTGTTTCATAGCCCTGGGAGTAAAGGAGATGGGAGCAGCCAGATGGTAAATCCATAAGTGGTTCAGGCAGCTGCAGGGAGAAGAAATTTCTTGGAAAATGTTTTCACTCCAGATTTTTCAGGGTGGGGAACGCAGATATTTAGAATTTGGTATAAGGATTATTCCCCTGGAAAAAGCTGCTCATATTGACATCTGCATTTCCTCGGGTGAAGTGGTTGTCTGACAAAAAGAGAAATGAGGGTTGCTGTTAAAATCTCAGTAAAAGCCTTTTATCCCAAAGTTATTAATATAAATCCTTAAAATGTTGATTTGCTGGAGAACATCAATATTTTTCATTTTGCCATTTCCACTGAAAAGCATTTTCATGTTTTTCATTTTGTTGTTTTTAAAAAAAAAAAAAATATGTTTTTCATTTTGTTGTTTTTAAAAAAAAAAAAAAAAAAAACCACATTTCAACACGGGGACAAAGCCTTGATTCCAAAACTGCTGCATCCACCTGGTGTGAACTCCTTTATTCTGTGCATGGATCTGCTCAGAGCTGGGATCAGCCCAGACCCCACAGCTTTTTCTGCTGGAATATTGAACTTTTACCTCCCTGCACTTCAATACCCTCCAGCTGAAATGCTGCACTCAAGACTCTCCTGTTCTTAAAACTTGCCCAGCTCTTGCTTTTTATGTTGATGCTGAAATAGCATAATGAATGTTGGTGAGACTGAGATGAATTTTTGGGGAGCTGGGTGTTGTGGAGGACATGGAGCAAGGAAATAATGACAAAAAAATGGGGAAAATGGAAAAATGGGCAAATTCTTCATTATCCAGGGGCAGCAGCAAGGGAATTGTGGGATAACATGGAATTGTTCTCTGAGCCACCTGCTCTAGTGGAAGATGTCCCTGCCCATGGCAAGGCTTTGAAACTGGATGAGCTTTAAAGTCCTTCCAGCCCACAGCATTCCATGTTTCTGCAATGCTTCCAAATCCCATCCTCATTCCCAGGAAGAGCTTAGGGGTGCTTTCTCCAGTGGAGAATTACTTGTTGTGGGGCTGTCACAATTCAAGGCAGAAGCTGGCCAGGATCCCTGGAGATGGAAATTTGAGGGAAAAGGTGTCAGGGAAAGTGTCCAAGCAAAGATCTGAGCAGCTGGAGTGAGGCAGGTGCAGATCCGAGGGCAGGGGGAGATCCAGTCCAGCCAAAATGGGGTGGAGGAGGTTGGAGAGCCCAAAATGATGCACAGGGAGAAAAGGAAAAGGCTCCAGGAATTGAGGGAGACAACGTGAGGGAACCCATGGATGGGAAAGTTTTCCATTTCCTGACCAAGAGCCAGAAATCTTTGGCCAAGCTTGGATTTTCTAAGAGAGAGAAATTAAAGATTCGATAGAGAGGCCTTAAATAAAAAAGTGGAAGAAGAAGGAAGAGGCTTCAAGGGCCACTTTAGTTGTTAAGGAAAGGAAATAGAGAAGGAAAGCTCAGGCAGGGAACTGCACACTTACTCCAAATATCATCTTTCCATGCAAATAGACCTGAGGACCTCAATTAAAATATCAAACCAGACATTTTTGATATTCATTTAATGCAATTTGCTGTTATCCTCAAACCCTTAGAGGCAGATGAGATTTTTTTAGATTAGGGCTTTAAGGTTTCAAAGTGCCAAACCAGGTGAAGTATTTCAGCCAGGATAAAAGGGGGAGTGTGGTAGTAACAGATCCATTTGAACCAGCCCAAAGGAAAAATAATCCTGACTTTTCCAAGTTTTCTAATGAAATAATTGCCAAACTATAATTTCTGCCAAGGCCAGTTGGTGTTTGCAGAGGTAAGAGAAGGTGGGGTGGTGATTACCTTAGTCCTAGGCTTAATCTTAGTTTAAAACCTCCTGAGTTTAGACCCAGATGTTCATGTTTACGAGTTCTGAGGAGTTTTGGCATAGAAAGAAGTCTGGAAGTTGTGATGACACTGAAGTGACTTTGAATTTGTAGTAGTGAGGAGCTATTTCTCTAGGAAGCACTGGAAAAAATTCAATTTCTGGACTATTTTGGTCATTACCTGGATAGGAAAGAAACCAAATAAATCTCAGCAGCACATGTTGTTCCTTGCAGGGCTGCTCAGAGAGAGGAGTGCCAAAGGCCTGTGCCTGCCAGGCTGCTGGGAGCACAGGGAGATGGAGAGCAGCAAGGAAATTCTGAGCCTTGTCTGGATGTCCTTGCTGTGCTCCGTGGCATCTGAAAGGATTCTGAGAGGATTCAGGGATTGAGACATCAGATTTGTAACAACTTCTGCTCCTTGGATGAGCCCAGGAGCAGATTGGATCCCAGACTAAACAAACAGGAGGTTTTCACAGAAGTGAACTTGGGTTTTTCCACATTTCCTGCTGTAATTGGACGCTGACAGTGACACGTCGTGGGTTTGGTGTGCATCTGAAATCTGGGAACGGATGTGGGACTCCTTGGCCTTGATAATCCAGGGTCTCCAGCACCAGGGCTGTGAGGGATGAGGAGGATTTGGAGCTTGAAACTTCCATTACCTCTTTCTTCAGGCATTTGCAGTTTGCAGGATCCTCCTGGCATGAGCTTTGTGCTGTGTTGTGTTTTCCTCACTCCAACTTTTCTACTCTCAGTGTTTTACTGGGGATCAGTGAAGAAATCCCGGGGAAAGCCAGAGTGTGTAGTTGACATGAAGCTTCTCCCATCTGTCTTCCTGCTGTTGGAGAACTCACCGGAGACTTAAAAATTCCAGAATTTAACTTCTCCCCAGATTTTTCCCCTTGTCACTATTATTATAAAGCATCCTCATTTTACAAAATTCCAACAACATATTAATATTCCAGCATGTCCAGCTAGGAGAGAACTCCAGCCTGACCCACTGCTGCTCTTTCCTCTCCAGGCTGCTCAAGGAGGGGATGACCTGGATAAAGATTTCACTGAGGAAACCATAAAGGAATATGATGGGAATTATTATGACAATTATTACGACCGGACGGCCTCTCCCGACATCGGCCCCGGCATGCCAGCCAACCAGGACACCATCTACGAAGGGGTGAGAGGTTTTCTGCTCCACCCAGGAGCATTCTCCTTCAAAATGTTGGTCCTTCCATAACTTAGAGCAGAATTAGTGCAAAAAAAAAAACAGGATTCACCCACCTGCAACTTGTATTTAAACAAGGAGCTGCCCTGGGTCTTTCCTGCAGGAACCTCAGCAGGATTGTGCCAGGATCTCCAGTTCCTGCTGGGATTGGTGATGATGGTGATGGTGGCAATGTCCTCTCTGACTGTGTGGCTTTGTGTTTCCCTGTGTCCCACAGATCGGTGGCCCCCGGGGTGAGAAGGGGCAGAAGGGGGAACCTGCCATCATTGAGCCGGTAAGGAGCACCTGAGTTTGGGGTTTTGTTGGTTTTTTTTTCCCCCCATGGAAAAAGGTGCAGAGAATTTGTTCTCAGTGGGACAGCTGGGAGGGAAACTTCCCATGAAAGAATTCCCTGTTCATTCAATCTAAAACACTGTAATTATATAATTTTTTTTTTTTTTGAGCTTCAAGGAGTGACCTAAATCGTGAAGGAAGTGCAAGAATTCCCATGAAATCTCTCATTTAGCAAAATAAAACCTGGGGCTGAAGTGTTAGGCAGGGGGCAGCTCTCATCCCTCAGGAGTTTGGGAGCATCCAAATGATGGCAATGTCCTCTCTGACATTGTGGCTTTGTGTTTCCCTGTGTCCCACAGATCGGTGGCCCCCGGGGTGAGAAGGGGCAGAAGGGGGAACCTGCCATCATTGAGCCGGTAAGGAGCACCTGAGTTTGGGGTTTTGTTGGTTTTTTTTTCCCCCCATGGAAAAAGGTGCAGAGAATTTGTTCTCAGTGGGACAGCTGGGAGGGAAACTTCCCATGAAAGAATTCCCTGTTCATTCAATCTAAAACACTGTAATTATATAATTTTTTTTTTTTTTTGAGCTTCAAGGAGTGACCTAAATCGTGAAGGAAGTGCAAGAATTCCCATGAAATCTCTCATTTAGCAAAATAAAACCTGGGGCTGAAGTGTTAGGCAGGGGGCAGCTCTCATCCCTCAGGAGTTTGGGAGCATCCAAGTCGTGTCCTGCCCTGAACTCCCAGCTTGGGGCTGGCTTAAATTGGGCCACCGATGGGAATAATTTTATCCCTGTGACAATAAAAGGGATATAAAATAAATCCCTGCACAAAGCTGTGGAGAGGTTTGCTCCTGCACCAGCTCCACAGTCCCACCAGCTTTTCCTTTGTGGAACCCTCTTCCTTTGTATTTCTGGCCTGATTTTGAGGTTGATTTTCCTTCTGAAGAACAATTCCAAGCTGTCTGTGCCCTCTGCAGAAGCTGTGGGTGCCCAGCCCAGCACCCCGAGGTGGGGAAGGAGCCTCGTGGTGGGGCTGGCTCAGGGGCTCCTGTGAGCAGAGCAAGAGGCTCTTGGTTAATTCCCATTTTTTCCCCCCTCTCTGTGTGCCAGGATGCCCAGGTACCCCATTCCTGCTCCTCCCAGGCTGGAATTGGGGATCAGCTCCTCACACCCACCTGCCCCAGCCCGGTCCCCACGGGCTGAGCTCCTGCCGCCTGCACACCCTCAGCAGCTCAATTAACCTCATTTTCCTTGGCAGAGGGCCAGCACAGCACCCAGCCCTGCAGCAGCACTTCCCATCATCCTGAGGCCATTATTTCCCTTTTAATTTTTCCTCCTTTTCCTCTTTCACCTGAAATTTCTGCAGGTGCTGGGGAGGGGAGATTTTCCCCCTTGAAGTCGGGGTGCAGAAGCGTGGCTTCAAAAACTCCAACTGACCAGGCAGAAGTCGGGGTGCAGAAGCGTGGCTTCAAAAACTCCAATTGAGTCCCTTGTAAAACATTTGTGACCTTTCCTTCCTTCTCCTCCTTTCTGGGTCTCTCACTCTGCAAACAAAAGGAGGAGCCAGCAATTTCCTTATCAGAGGGGTGGGAAGGGAAGGGGGGCAGCCAGACCCCACGAAGATGATGGCAGAAACCCAGCCTGAAAAGCTACAAAGCGAACAAAATAGTTAAGTTTAATCATCCAGAAAGAATTTGGCCGCCTTTGCTATTTCAAAACACTGGAGCATGGATGGCTTTTGCCAGAAAGTAAACAAGACCAAATGCTGCCTTGTCCCTCTCCGTGCAGCTCCTCTTGAGCGGGGAAATTCAGATTTGCTGCGCTTTTTAGCTCTTTTTTTTTTTTCCCCCAGTTTTTGATGGGAGCTGCAGGAGAAGGGAAATAAAACCCAAGCACAAAGTTGGATTCTGCTGGATTTTTACTCCTTCCCTTTCAAACCCAGCTGTCCTTCAATCCTTGCTCTGTGCTGACACTTGCTGGAGGCAGCGGGGCAGGGCAGGGGCAGGAGGGATGGAGAGGAGGGATGCAGGGATCCCAAATATCCCAGCTGCGGGGTCATCAGGATGCTGGCACCTCCTCAGAGCCCTCTTTCCTTCTGGGGGGACCCCGGTGCTCCCCTCTAGGGAGGGTTTGCTCAGCACCTCTGAATTGCAACAGGATTTCAGGGTGGCTTTGGGATGTTGGCTTCACTTGTGGGTGGTGTCTGAAGTGGAACCCTTGCCCTGTTTTCCCCTGGGACAATCCCAAAGCCACGGTTGGCTTGTCCCCCTCAATGGGATCACCCCACTGGTGCTGTCCCTAAATCCCTGCCACGTTTCCATGGCTCCCATTGGTGAACAATCCATGGAAACACAGGAGGTTTCCTGCCAAGGAGAATCTCCAGATGTCCCCAAGGCCCCAGCTCGACATAAACCAGCAGATAAATATGGGAAGGTGCCAAGGATGTTTGCATCCCAAATGGGCCAATTATCCCTGACCCTGCCCCCTGGGGAGGAGTGTCCTGGGGAGCAGAGCCTTGGTGCTGTGTGTGCTCACAGCAGCACCCCAAAAACCTCCTGTGTGGGCTGGGATTCTCTGCACTCTGATTAATTTCTGCTTTAGAACCTATCACACCAGAATGTGCCATGACTGGTCTCCAAAAAGGATGGGTTTTGGGGTGCCCATGTGCTGGGATCTCAAGGAGGATGAATTTTGGGGTGTCCATATGCTGGAATCCCAACAATGATGGGGTTTGGGTTGTTCATAAGCTGAGAAGTCAACAAGGATGGGTTTTGGGGTGTTCATATGCTGGGATCTCAAGGAGGATGGATTTTGGGTTGTTGATATGCTAGGATCTCAAGGAGGATGGATTTTGGGGTGTCCATGTGCTGGGATCTCAAGGAGGATGCATTTTGGGTTGTTGATATGCTGGGATCTCAAGATCCATCCAAAATCCATCATTTTGGAGTGTCTGTATGCTGTGAGGGATTTTGGGGTGTCTATGTGCTGGGATCTCGAGATCCATCCAAAATCCATCATCTTGGGGTGATGGGCCACGCTTATTTTTGGTGCAGAACCCCTGATGGAAGCAGGGCTGGCTCACGGCAGGCTGCTTTAGGTTATTTTTTGCTGCTCTGGGCTTAGGGAGTGTGGGTTTTTGGGGAAGGAATGCCTGGATTTTCCTGCAGACATTTCAGATTCGTTCAGCTCGGTTGGAGTGGGGTCAGCTGAGGCTTTTGGCACCAGAGCCTGAGAACATTTTAGGGTGACCCCAAAGCAGCTCCTGCATGGAGCCAACTGCTCATCCACAGATTTTTATAAGAGTTCATCCCTTAGGAAAAATGTCCCTGTTAGCCACAGGTGAGCTGGGGATTGCTGACTCCACCTGAGCTGCTTTATCCCTGATCCAGAGAAAAAAGGAACATAGCTCTTCCCAAACCATTACCCTGATCCTTCTGGAAAGCATTTTCCAGGTGGATTGGGAGGTTTCTTTCCTGATTCTTGCATACTCATGAGGGAAAAAAAACCCCAAACCTTAATTTTCCTGAGTGCATGATAGATGTGATCTACAGTGATGACAAAATATTTAGATTGAAGAGGTTGGAGTAACAATATCCCAGAATTTTTCCCACACAGTGATTTCCTACGTTCACAGAGGAAATCACAGTGTGCAGTCTGCTGGAAGAAAATCACTTAAAAACCACCTTGCAACGTGATTGCTAACTTCTTGTGGAGCTCTTTAGGGCTAGGAACAGCTTTTTCCTCAAGCTCCAGGACCATCAAGGCTGGATCAAGTCCAGGATTTGCTTTTCCCCTGGCTCTCAGCAAAGGGAGAAGGGGAAGGTGATGCTGGGGAAGGTGGTGCTGTGCTGGGACTGATGCTGGGAGTAAGGGCTGGCCTGTGGGATTTAATTACACATTATTTGGCTTTTCCATGATCCTCTGCACTTCTGGGAGAAGTCATCCAGAGGGAGTGCAAACCCTCCAGCTCTGGGATGTCTTCAGGCAGCAGCAAGAGCTGAAATATTTAATAACAGATCTCACACTGGGCATTTCCCTGTGGACAAAATGACTTTGAGGATGTGTCTAATCCCTTTTTTTTCCTTCCTCTTGCTCAGGGAATGCTGGTGGAAGGCCCCCCTGGTCCCGAAGGCCCAGCAGTAAGTGGCATTTTCCCCCTGCTCCTGGGGTGGGATGCTGTCCCCGGGCTCTGTTGCTCCCATCTGCCACACACGTGCACGGAGAGAGCTTTGGGGTGGATTTTGTGGTGCAAAAATAAACAGAGAGCTCAAAAGCTTTTCCTGCTGCTTGTAGAAATCTGCTACAAATAATAACAGAGTTTCGTGGCTTAGGTTTTTTCCCCCCCTTTTCTCTGCCAGGGCCTTCCAGGACCTCCAGGACCAACTGGACCCGTGGGCTTGATGGGTGACCCAGGGGAGAGGGTGAGTGGTTTTCTCCTCTTTGCTGGAGCTTTGGGTGGGTTGGTGTGGGCAGAGTGGGGCTGTGGGCTATCCCTGGAGCCTTAAAATCCTGTTAAAATCCTGTTAAAATCCCTCTCATCCTGTGAGAGCAGCTCCCAGAGGAGTTCCTGGTGGGATACAGGGCAGGGCAGATTCCTGAGCTGCTGGGGCATTCCCATGGCACTGTCCCCAGCTTGGGCACTGTGTTTGTTTTAGGTCAGGTTCTTTGTTGCCTCCTGGGTCCCTGGGGCTTGGCTGGAGCCCTGTGGCTGCTGCACTGTCCCTTTTCCCCTGGAGCAGCGCTGGGAACACCCTCCCCTGCTTTGCACTGCTGCTGTATTTACTGATGGAGCAGAAATCGCATTTCTGGTGCCTGGGACATGATTGAGGACGAGGAGCCCTGCCTGTGCTCCATCGATCTCTGCCTGCCAGCACAGAATCAATCCAGGCTCAGCCCTGGGGGCTCCTAGGCCTGGCTTAACCCTTGTGGCACCGCACTGCTGCCCAGCACAGGGAGCTCTACAGCTGGATTCACAGAGGGTGGGTGAGCTGGGCGTGCTTTGCATCTCTCCATGGTCCAGGGCGAGCCCTAAAAATCCTCATTTGGCTTCTGAGTATTTCCAGGGTGCTGTTTTTCCCTGTGGCCTCATCCCTGTCTTGCTTGTCTCCATGGTGTGATGCCCAGCTCTCCCTTCTCCTCCTGCATTCCTGGCAGGCTGGATGCTGGCCCTGGGGACAGGGACACTCCTTCTGTCACCTGTCCAGGCAGATGCAGATATTTGCTGGCCAATCTCCTCTGGAACAGCCCTGCAAAGCCAAGCAGCAGCAGCAGCAGCACTGTGTCCCCAGTGAGAGGAATGATTTGCATTCTAGCACAGGCTGCTCCTGCCAGTGTCCAGAACAGAGTGTAACCCAGCACAGGGTGCAGAGAGAGTGATGAACTCGCAGGAGCTGCAACTGTATTAAAACCCTCCTTTTCAATTAGACCAGCTCCTCTTTTAATCTGTTTATTATTAACCCTGAGAGTGTAGCTCATGAATTTACATGACCCTTCCCTGTGTACAGTGAGGAGCATTCCCTCTGCCTGCATCTGATAAAGAGATTTTTTGATCTCCTGTCAGGCAGGTGCAATGAATTAATAGCCCAGCAATAGTCAGCTCTCTTAATATTGGCCAACACTCATTTAGTTCTGGTTTATTCATTGTAAAAAAAAGAAAGGGCTTTGTTTATTTAAAGCATCTTTCCACGATCAGGAGGCACAGAGGAGTTTGTGTCAGCAGCAGAGCTGAGGAGCAGCCTGGGTGTGGGAGGTTCCAGAGGGCTCAGGATGCTTTGGGATGACTTAGGCAGCTTTCCTGGAGCAGTGGGAAGAAGGAAATATGGCACTGAGGAGAGCAGAGAGCTGTTCCATGGGGGCTCCAGGCTGGGAGGAAGGAAGTGGGAAAACGTGTTGTTTTGAAGGGGGTGAGCTGCAACATTAGAGCAAACTGCAGCTCCCTCACCCGCCCCAGGGTTTGTTTGGAAATTCGGGTGTCTGGGTGCTCTGGGGGGGAAGCACAGCTCGGGGGAAGGCTCATCACAAAATATCTTCACCTTCCGAAACCATCAGTCATTGAATCCCAAGGGAATTACTCCCCTGAGCACAGCTCTGCCCCTCAGAAATGCAACAGCATCCTCAAAAATCCTGATTTGGCTTCTGAGTGCTTCCAGGGTGCTGCTTTTTCCAGCTGCTCCCTTAAGTAGGAGACCCCCAAAACTGCAAGAAACATCTCCTATGATGTCATTTTCTGACCAGGGCTGAGAAATAACCAGGGAGAGAGAGAGACACTTGGTGAATGTTGAGGCTCAGCACCGTGGGCTGCTGGTCCCACACCAACACCCCCAGGTTCCAGCTGAACCATTCCATGGCAATGTCACCCCAGGCTTTGCTCTCAGCCTGGCATTTCAGAGCACTGCAAAAAATGCAAGTTGAAGTCCCCATCCATCCCTGGCTGCTGTATATCAGCAAATCCCCATTTCCATGAGGAGAGCCACACAGATTTACACTCAAAGCCTGGCAGGCTGCATTTCTTCCAGGCATTCATGAATTTAAATTTCCAAAGTGCTTTATGGGTTTGATTTTCCTGTTTCGTTGCCCACCCCCCCACCCTCTGCTGGTCCATTCCACCAGGAAAAGACTTCCCACACCCAGCCTGAAACAAAAAGAGGCATTTATGGATAAAAGCACTGCATCAACACTTGTCAGGAGAGATAAACAAGCTCAGCCCTGCTCCATCATGGGCAGGGCTGGAGTTATAGGAGGAGAGGGAGAGAAAAAAATGTTTATCATATAAAACAAGCCTGGCCTAAATTATTTGTGCCATTTTTCTGCTGATCCAGCCCTGGGAGCAGCATTGTTATTCCAGGCTGGTCATGGTGCCTTGTCCTTGTGGGATGGGGACAGGCTTGTCCTTGTGGGATGGGGACAGGGCCAGCCCAGCTGGGGACAGTTGTTATTCCAGGCTGGTCGTGGTGCCTTTTCCTTGTGGGGTGGGGACAGGGCCAGCCCAGCTGGGGACACCACAGCCCTGGCCAGGCTGGGCAGCTCCTCACCCCCACCAGGGCTGGGCTCTGATTTCTGCTGGAAACTTCAGCCTGAGTGCTTTGGGGTTGGTTTTGTTTTGTTTTTGTTTTTTTTTTTTTTTTTTTTTTTTTTTTTTTTTTTTAAGGGGAGGGAATGAGGGAATTGCAAAGTTGGACATGGAAGAAGAGGGAGTAGAGAGATGTGGGGTGGGCAGATCTTGCTGGAAGGGTGTGGGGCAAGGATAAAGCACCAAATCCTTTGCTTTGGTGGCCTGTTGGGTTGTTTTTGGTCAAATATTCTGGTTTTTAGGCACTTTGTTGCCTATTTGTCTTTCCCATCTTTATCCACCTCCTTTGTGGAGTGACTTCCTGGCTTCTTGGTGTCCCCATGCCTGAGATTTGTGGCAGGATTTTGTATTTACATTTTTTCCTGGGGTCTGAACAGGCTGCAGGCAGGTTGAGGAGAGCAAGAACTACAGAAATGTTCATTGCTTGCCCTTCCAAGAGAGTCAGCTCCCTATAAATTGATTTATTGTTGATGTTTCCTAACTAAAGGAGTAGCCAAGTCCTCAATCCTGACCTGCTGGCCACAAAAGGAGCACTGGGGCTTTTCTTGGCCTTGCTGGGATGAGGTCAAATCCCTGTTGCCATAAACTGCTGTGAAAATTGCAATTAGCCCCACACATTGCTGTCACCCTCATTTGCATAAGTTTTTGCCAGGGAAATTGGCTATTTTTGATTCTTTATGGCCTCATCAATAGATCCTTGACTGCCCACTCATTGCTTTAGTGCCAATTAAAGATTCTCCACTGGAGATCCATGGATTTGGGCTGATTTACAGCCCCTGACAGGATCACTCCACTGGAGGTGGATGGAACCTCGAAGGACTAAAATAATTTTTTAAAAAAGAGAGAAAAATAAAATTACACAACTGAATGCATGCAGGAATGAATTTCTCTCCCTCCATTTCTCTCTCACTGAGTTAGGAAGTTTCATCTATTTTTGGGGTTTTTTAATAGGTTTTAAGAGATCCAACTCTAAACATTGATTCTGTTAACTTGGAGCATGGCAGGGGCTTGGATTGCTCCAAAACTGCACGAGGCAGACCCTGGAAATAGCAGGGGCAGGATGGGAGAGGAGGGAATTAAGAAAATTGAAGAAAAATTTGGATTGCCACCAGCTCAATCCCTGTCATGACAATATCGTGGCATAGCCACAGCTGTTAGACAGAACGAAAATGATATTTTAGAAGTTTATTTTAATTTCTTCCTCTTTCAGGGCCCACCTGGACGCCCAGGTCTCCCAGGAGCAGATGGATTGCCAGGACCACCAGGGACAATGCTTATGCTGCCTGTGAGTACAAACAGTACAAAAAAAAAAGGATTAAAATGAGTCAGATTTCTTAGTTTTGCTGCTGTTTAATGCCCCTTCCTGCAGAAATGTCCCATCTCCTTTACCCCAAGGACATGTTTTCCTTGAGATAAAAGATGGATCTGGAGGTTGTAATCCCGTTGTAAATCGACTTTTTGCAAAGCACTGGAGCTCCTTCGCTAGTCAAAAGCAAGTCAAAAATTTCTAGCAGTGATGGATAAGGATAAAAATCATGGGATATCCCAAGGTGGAAGGGACCCACAAGGATTATTGAGTCCAGCTCCTGGCTCTGCCCAGGACAAGGCCAGAAATCCCACCCTGTGCCTGAGAGCATTGTCCCAATATTTCTTGAATTCTGAAGGAGCTGCAGAGTTTCTGACTGGACAGAGATAAAACCATGAAGAAACAACTGAAGACACCTCCAAGAGCCAAATTTCCATGCAGAACCCTCTGTCCTATACTCAGGAACCTCTGACAGCTCCTCAAAGTGCCAGATTTTCAGTCACCTGAACGAATCCACCTCTTTTAATGAGCAGTGGTTGTTTTGTGTGGTTCTCCTCCTCCTCCACAAAGCCAGCAAGTCCCAAATCAGCCTTGTTGCTCCTGGGACAGTAAAGAAATGGTTTGTTTTTTGTTTTTTTTTTATGTGAGGCAACCAGCTGCTGGAAATGAGCACTTGGGTAGCAGAGGGAAGGAATTTTTAGGGAAAAATCTCAGCTCATTGTCTAGCCTGGGGAGGTTTCTGGCAGGAGCCTGGGCAAGGAGCTGCACGTGGAGCTTTGCTGGCCACCACACCACGGTTGTTGGCCACTCCTGGAGCCAGCCGTGGGCTTGGGAGCTGAATTCCTTCACATTTCCCTGCCAGGCTGGTATGGTCACACACCTAAAGCCAGCTGAGGTGAAACACAGGTGACAGAGCTGTCCAAGGAGGTTCTTCCAGCCACCAGGAGTATCCTCCTTGCAAAATCTGCCAGCTAAGGCAGCAGCAGGCCAAGGAAAGGGGGGTGGAAGGAAATATTAAACTCCTTCTGTTTCAAAGTTGGGGAAATAAAACATCAATATTTGGGGCATTTTTGAGTGCTGAAGGCTCCTGGCTTGAACAGCAGCCCAAACTCTGGTGTTTGGTCAAAGTGCCACACTCCAGCAGCTCAGCTTTGTCCAGAGCTGCACAAATAACCTGAGACAACCCCTGGGCACCAGGGAATGCCAGTCTGGGAGAGCAGGGATGCCAGTCTGGAAGAGCAGGGAATGGCAGCCCTGGGAGAGCAGGAATGGCAGCCCTGGGAGAGCAGGGAATGGCAGCTCTGGGAGAGCAGGAATGGCAGCTCCAGGAGAGCAGGCATGCCAGTCTGAACAGCAGGGAATGGCAGCCCTGGGCACCAGGGAATGGCAGCCCTGGGAGAGCAGGGATGCCAGTCTGGAAGAGCAGGGATGCCAGTCTGGAAGAGCAGGGAATGCCAGTTCTGGGAGAGCAGGGCTGCCAGCCCTGGCAGAGCCCCCGTGGGTGCTGGATGTGGTGTGGGAAGTCCCCGAGGGCACAATCCCCCTCCTTGTTGCCACCCCGAGCTGGCAGCGTGTGGGAATCGCTCCCTCGGTGGCCCTGAGCCGTGAGCCGAGGCCACTGGAGTTACTGGGGTTACTGGGAGGGCTGGGGTGGGCTCGGGGCTGGACGGAGCTGCTCAGGCTCAGCCTGGGGAGGCCGCAGGGACAGAGTTGTGACCTGCTTTGTCACCTTGCTCCCACCAGTTCCGCTTCAGCGGCGGAGGCGACGCGGGCTCCAAAGGACCCATGGTGTCGGCCCAGGAGGCGCAAGCCCAGGCTATCCTGCAGCAGGCCAGGGTGAGTGCTGCCAGCTGGCAGAGCCTGCCACGGCTCCCAGAACCCAGAATTCTGCCCGAGCAGAATCAGCCTCTCACATCTCTGTGACCACGCTCATCCTCAGTGCTGCTGGTGGAACCTCTCGCCTGCCACGGGATTGCAGCGGCGTGGTCCGGGTTTTTACTAACACCCAGCTGATGGAAAGATGGGTTTAATCTCCTGCAGGCCTCTGGCTTCGGTGTATTTGTATTTTGAGGGTCCCTATGAGCAACTAGGGGCTGGGCTCAAAGCATTTCCTTATTTTTGTATGGTTTTTCCCCCCCCCAGTGAACCCTAATAATGAAACCTATGTCACAGACAGAAGCTGTCCCCAGCTCCCAGAATCTCAACAGGCAGATTTGTAATTTCATGCATTTATTTGGGAATACATGCTGACCATCCCTGGAACATTTCTTTCCCCGGATGGCCTTATTGATTGATGTCCAAATCATCCCTGGCTCACTGGTGAAACACGATTGGCACATTCCCAGTACAGCTCCTGCTCCCTGCCTGCATGGACACTCAGTGGGAAAGGCTTTGTGCTCCTCTCTTCAAAATAAAACTTCATTTTTAGCCAGTGGAGCTCTGAAATTGTCCTCCCCTGGGTCTCGTGGGAGCTTTCCTGAGTGCTGACATTAAAAACAGAGATGCAGAAAGAGAGGAGGAACCCACAGTTCCCAAACTGCTCTGTTTGCCCCAAAGGGACCAAATTCTGCTGCAAACACACCCTTGCCACGAAGGAGAACATTTCTTAGGGTGGCAATTCCCAAAGGGACACAGCTTTGGGGCTGTTTTATTTGGGGACAGCTACAGAGCCCACATCTGGCTGCAGCTGGGATGTGTGGTTGGAGCTGCTTTGTCACTCTGAGCTGTTTGCAGATTTTAACACGGATTTTTTGGGGGCTAAAATAAGCGAAAAACTCAATTTATTTCACCTTTATATGGGATAAAATCCATTGGGATCTCCCCCCATGGGTGGCACCTGCCCCTGGTGGGTTTTTAATGAGGTGTTTGCCTTAGCTGGGAATTTTCTGCTTTCCATCCTTTTCCAAAGGAATTTAATTGGGTTTTTTACAGATTCAGGCAGAGTCCTGATCCTCCCAGCCACTGCATTTTCCTGTCCATTAACCTTGTGCTGCCAATAATATCCTGGATTATGTTCCTGGTGCTACCTTGTCAGTCTTAATTTCCAGCCTGCCCAGCGTTTTTCCATCAGCATTTTATTTTCCTGGGAAATAGAGGGTTTGACCTGATAAACGCTTCATGAGAAGCATCTGCTTTCTCCAACTCTCTGCTTTTGTTCTTTTTTTTGTTGTTGTTCAGCCTGCTGAAAATTGTGATTTACCCAAAAATAAATAATCTCCCTCTCCTCATTAAAAGTCCCTTTTTATTTAAATTTTCAAGTTTGGGATAAAAAACTTTAAAACCCAGATAAATCCTGGGTAACTTTTGCACTGTGGATAAAAAGTTGAATATTTCTAGAAAGGACAAAAATCAATTTTTTCGTGAACTTCAACATTTTGGCTGAAAACCATGATGGAGAAAGGGAAATAAATGTCATTTTTGTAAGGAACTACAGGATATGACAGGATTGGAAAACAGGGTCCTGCAGCAAGCATAACCTTTTCCTTTTTGGGTTTGTTTTTCTCATTATCACTGCTGTTAATTGCATTATTAGGTTGATTTATCCCCTTAAAATTTGGCTTTCATTAGGCACCGAGTGTTGTTGCAGCCAGCAGTGGTTCACAGCATCTCCTTTTTAATGGGGTGTTGTAAAAAGATGCCACAGAACCCAGCATTTGTGCAATATTTCTGCCATTCCAAGCTCAGTCACTGGGTAGATTTTAATTACTGGAGTACACAGATAATTACAACTCTTTGGAAGTGTTGGATTGTCACGAGGGAACAAATTGTCTGAGGGATGTTTTAAAGCATAGCCCAGCTCCATTTCCCACCATGGGAATTATTGGGTTGATGCATGGTTAACACGACTCCTTAATTATGGAGCTAAAAGCCCCCTGTGTTCAGTTTGAATTGGAGTTCACTTTGGAGGATGTTAACCAAAAAAAAAGGGAAAAATTCCTCTAAAATTGAACCACCAGGACAATAAAGAAAAAAATTCTTTTCAGCTGAAGTGGGGTCATAAATATTTATGTCCTCTCAGCAGATTCATGGACAGTCCAGGGGCTTTCATAGAATCACAGAATGGTTTGGGTTGGGAGGGACCATCAAGCCCATCTCATTCCCAGCCCTTCCATGGGCCGGGACACCTTCCCTGATCCCAGGTGGCTCCAAGTGTCCCAGCCTAGCCTTGGACACTTCCAGGGATCCAGGGGCAGCCACAGCAAATCTGGGCAAGGAGAAGTTCCTTGCCCATTGTGGGACAGCATCTGGAATTCCCTTGGGATGTGGACGTTGCTCCAGGGGTTTGTGGGTGTGGAGAGAACTGAGGCTGGTGGCTCAGTGGTGGCTTTGTCACGAGGTGAGCCCCGTTTGTCCTTCTGTTGCAGCTGGCACTGAGGGGACCAGCGGGACCCATGGGCCTGACGGGGCGGCCGGGACCCATGGTGAGTGTGGGACTGGGGGATGGAACTGGGGATGTGGAACTGGGACATGGAATTGGGGCATGGAATTGGGGGGATGGAACTGGGGATGTGGAATTGGGGCATAGGATGTGAAATTGGGGCATGGAATTGGGGGAATGGAATTGGGGGGATGGAACTGGCGATGTGGAATTGGGGCATGGAATTGGGGGGATGGAACTGGGGATGTGGAATTGGGGGGATGGAACTGTGGGATGTAATTGGGGAGTGGTGGAATTGGGAGATGGAACTGGGGAGGGATGGAATTGGGGGGATGGAACTGTGGGATGGAATTGGGGAGTGGTGGAATTGGGGGATGGAACTGGGGAGGGATGGAAATGGGGAGGGATGGAACTGGGGATGTGGAATTGGGGCATGGAATGGGGGAGATGGAACTGGGGATATGGAATTGGGGGGATGGAACTGGGAGGATGGAACTGGGGAGGGGTGGAATTGGGGGATGGAACTGGGGAGGGATGGAAATGGGGAGGGATGGAACTGGGGATGTGGAATTGGGGCATGGAATGGGGGAGATGGAACTGGGGATATGGAATTGGGGGGATGGAACTGGGGAGATGTAAATGGTGAGTGATGGAATTGGGGGGATGGAACTGGGAGGATGGAACTGGGGAGTGGTGGAATTGGGGGATGGAACTGGGGAGATGTAAATGGTGAGTGATGGAATTGGGGGGATGGAACTGGGTAGGGATGGAAATGGGGAGGGATGGAACTGGGGATGTGGAATTGGGGAGATGGAATTGGTGGGATAGAATTGGGGGGATGGGATGAAAATGATGGGATGGATTTGGGGGGATGGAACTGAGGGATGAAACTGGGGAGTGATGGAATTGGGGTGATGGAACTGGGGATATGGAATTGGGGGATGGAACTGGGGGGACAGAATTAAGGGATGGAACTGGAGGGATAGAATTAGGGGATGGAACTGGGGGATGGAACTGGGGAGTGATGGAATTGGAGAGGATGGAGATGGGGGATGATGGAACTGGGGAGGATGGAGGTGGTGAGGATGGAACTGGGAGTGATGGAATTGGTGAGGATGGAGCCAACCCAGCTGATCCAGCTCCCTGTGGGCTCTTGATCCATGAATGGCTTTTCCTTAATGTGGAATCTTCTTCTCTGTCTCCCTTGAGGAAAAATATAATAAATCCTCTTCTCTGTCCAAAGGGACCCCCAGGCAGTGGAGGACTGAAGGGAGAAGCTGGAGAAATGGGACCTCAGGTGAGTGTGGAACAGGGGGAGCTGGAGAAATGAGGGGTGGAGCAGCCAGTCCTGCATGAGAGGCTGTTGGGAAGCAGGGATTCAGTCACCCCGTGCCAACTGGGAGCAGGAAGCTGTGGGAACACGTGTTTGGCATGGAGATGTCCCTCCAAGTGTCTAAATGCAGGCCCTGGACGTGGTTTCAAGCCAGCAGTGTAAAACTCTGCAGCTCCCTTCCTGGGAAAACACCCATGGAGGAGTCCTGTACATAAAAGATAATTTGAACTGTGGAGAATTCACTAATGCTCAGGATTTTGTTCTTCCAAGCCTTAAATCCTGCACTGAGGGAAAGTTCCCATTTTCTGATGCCAAGGGAAGTGATTTATGGGATGCATCTCCACCATGTGCTTGCAAAAGCTCCCCCATGGATAAACACCTACAATTCCTGGAGGCCCAGCCCTGACCCTTCCCTGTGTGTTTGGAACCACAGGCTCTGCTCCAGGGATTCGTTTTGGAGCCCTGGTGGCCCTGAGAGCCCCAGCAGTGCCTGAAGCGGGCACTGATCACCGGCTCTGCTCGTGCTCCCTTCAGGTGACATTTCTTCCTCTCTCCTCAATTCCTTGCAGGGTCCAAGAGGCATCCAAGGTCCTCCCGGTCCTGCAGGGAAGCCAGGCCGCAGGGTGAGTGTCCTGGCAGCTGTGCTGAGCAGGCAGGAGCTGCAATTCCTGCTGGAAACTGCTCCTGCTGCCAAACAATTCCTCTGCGCCGAGGGCGTTGCACAAGAGCCGGCCGGCGGCCAGGCTGGGCTGGGGCAGGGCCACCGTGGGGGACACAAACCAGGGTGGGAGTGACAATTTGGGAGGGTACAAATCAGGATGGGAGCTAAATTCTGGCAGGGCTCAAGGATGGGAGTTAAAATCTGGGAGAACAGAATGATAGGAGTTAAAATCTCGGAGGACAGAAGGATGGGAGTTGAAATTTGGGAGGACACAAATGAGGAGGAGAGTTAAAGTTTGGGAGGACAGAAATCAGGATGGGAGTTAAAATCTGACAAGGAATGGAGTTAAAATTTGGGACACAAATGAGGAGGAGAGTTAAAATCTAGGAGGACAGAAATCAGGATGGGAGTTAAAATCTGGGAGGACACAAAGATGGGAGTTAAAATTTTGGAGGACAGAAACAAGGATGAGGGTTAAAATTTGGGAGGACACAAATGAGAATGGGAGTTGAAATCTGGGACACAAATGAGAATGGGAGTTAAAATTTGGGAGGGCACAAGGATGGGAGTTTAAACCTGAGAGGACATCAGGAAAGGAGTTAAAATCTTGGAGGACAGAAGGATGGGAGTTGAAATTTGGGAGGACACAAATGAGGAGGAGAGTTAAAGTTTGGGAGGACAGAAATCAGGATGGGAGTTAAAATCTGACAAGGAATGGAGTTAAAATTTGGGACACAAATGAGAATGGGAGTTAAATTTTGGGACACAAATGAGAATGGGAGTTAAATTTTGGGACACAAATGAGAATGGGAGTTAAATTTTGGGACACAAATGAGAATGGGAGTTAAATTTTGGGACACAAATGAGAATGGGAGTTAAATTTTGGGACACAAATGAGAATGGGAGTTAAATTTTGGGACACAAATGAGAATGGGAGTTAAAATTTGGGAGGACACAAATGAGGAGGAGAGTTAAAGTTTGGGAGGACAGAAACTGGGAGGACACAAGGATGGGAGTTAAAATTTGGGAGGACACAAATGAGAATGGCAGTTGAAATCTGGGAGGACACACATGAGGAGGAGAGTTAAAATTTGGGAGGATGAAAATGAGGATGGCAGTTAAAATCTGGGAGGACAAAAATGAGGATGGGAGTTAAAATCTGAGCAGTGTGTGGGGAATTCAGAGCTGCACATCCCACTCTTTTATCCCGGGGTGTTTTGGCTCCCTGGTGTTGGGAGCTGCACAAATGCTTTGAACCAGCTTGGAGTCCCCACTCCTGGCAGTGTGTGAGGAGAATCCAGTCCCAAGAATGGATCAGGTGTAAATCCTGCTCTGTTTCCATCCCTAATTCTGATTTTTATTTCACATCCCCCTCTGGCTCGCCATGACTCCACTTGCCAGAGTAAGGAACGAGCAAGTCTTGTGTGTGACCCACTTCTGCCTTCCTGGAAACAGAAACTCTCATTCCAACTTGCAGCCATCATCATTAGCATCTCTTAAAATGTGCTGGGAGATCATTTTTTCACATAAAACCAAGGACCATGGCCCATGTAGTGAAGTGGCTTCGCTGCCATTAGTCTTCCACCTCTCATTAGCCTCAGGATGTGGCTTCAAACACAGAGCAGGGATTTTTTCCCTCACCTGACTTAAATAAACCCTTTCTCTGGCTTAACTAAACCCTGTCTCAGCCCCAGTTGTCCCTGTGGTTCTGTGTTACCCTCTGGATTTGACTTTGGTGTTCTCTGTTGCAGGGACGAGCTGGCAGTGACGGTGCCCGGGGGATGCCAGGCCAGACAGGACCAAAGGTAGTGCCAGGTTTTTATGGATTTGGGGAATCTGCACCTTCTCTTCAGCAGGAATGAGCTGAGGGATCCCTGGAGAAGGAGCCCAGCTTGCTTGGAGGAGGTTGTGAGCTGGTCCAGAGGCTCCTGTGAAGTTAAGAGAGGGAAGTTAAACATGCTTCTGGAAGGCAGAATAGCAATTTTCCCTTTTCTTTTCCTGTTTTTTTTTTAATTTTTTTTTTTTTTAATGAACTGCTGGATGAAATATGCTGCAGTTGTAGAACAAATACTTCAGAATCCCAATTACAAAAAACAAACACGAACGAGTGGCTGGAAAGCCTCTAGAGTGGAACCACCAAAAAAACACCTCTTAACCAGGTGAGGAATTGGAGGTGTGGTGAAGAATTTTAATCCCCTCTATTATTTTTGTTTTATTGGAGACAAAATCCCTTCATTCTGCTGCAATCTGCCAGAATTACCAAGCAGGAAAGAAGCTGCTGTGCTGGAAATGGAATGCAGGGAGAGTTTGCCCAGGGAATGGTGCCTTGGAGTGTTTAAACTCTTTATTATGGAGATATTTAAGGCTGCAAGAGATGGGGGTTTGAGACAGAGATTGGAGAGCATAAATCATTTACCCAGCAAAGTGCTGTTATGAGCCTGTCCCTCTGAGGAGGGGCTGCCAGGCAAGGAGGGGATGGAAAACTGGTCTGATGGAAAGTGAAGGCTGAATGTCTGAGGGAGAAAATCCATCCCTCCTCGGCACAGAAAGGAAATAAATGGGAAGGGTACTCAAATACAGCTGGAAATGTGTTTTGAAAGGTTTTAAACTGGTTTAAAATGGGTTTTAAACTGGTTTTGCTTTCAGGGTGACCGAGGATTTGATGGCTTGGCTGGTTTGCCTGGGGAGAAGGGGAACAGAGTAAGTGTTCTTCCACTGTGACTGGGATGAAACCCTGGGAGGAGGCACAGGAGAGGATGAGTGTCCCTAAGAGCCTGTGGGATGTCTCAGCACCCTCACAGGAGCTGCAAAATCCCTCTTCAGGATCCTTCTGGGGCTGCTCAAATCAGGATGGGGAGGAAAAATTACCTTAACGCAATGCAGCCTGAAAAACCAAAGCAAGAGGCAAAACCTGCTGTTGGATGGGGTGGAAAATGTTTGAAATTGCAATTTATAATTTAAAAAATGGGATGGGGGTGGGGGGAAATGGGGGAAGGTTATTTTGGCAGGCTGGGTGTCCCTCCCCTCCCTGGAGCAGAGACAGAGGCAGCTCTGAGGGCACAGGGACCTCCAGCACAGACAGAAAAATCAAATCCATGCCTTGGTTCATCCCCATTCCCTGGTGGTTTCCATTGCCAGAGTGTTTGCACCTTCTCTGAAGCATTTTCTGCCTTTTTTTGCAGGGTGAGCCAGGACCCCACGGCCCCCCAGGGGCTCCTGGAGAGGATGGGGAGAGGGTAAGTCTGCCTGGGGACTGGGAATTCCTAAGGAACCCCTGGAAACAAGAAGCAGATGCAGCACCAGGCAGGAGCTCCCAGGCCTTGAGCCTTCCCTGGGAGGGAAGCAGGGCAAGGAGATGGGAGCTGAAGTGGAAAGAAGAATTTGGCTTTAAAGATCTGGTCAGGAAACTCAGGTTTTGTTAAGAGGAAAAAGAAAATAGTATTTATAGAGAGTAAATTATTGCTCACGGTGAGCAAATGATGGCTTCTGATTTTCTGAAACCCAGAGGATTGCAGCCAGATTTGGGGAGCAGAAACTCCAGACAGAGGCAGGAATCAAAGATTGAATTGTTCACTCCTCCTTCAGCCAGCAGCAGAGGGTTTTCAGCAAAGCCCAGACTAAGTGATCCCAGCTCTGGTTTAAGGGGAGAGCTTAAAACTGCTGAAGTTTTGTGTGTGGGTTCAAGCTGAGGAGCCAGCGTGGATTTCCCAGCTCTCACCCCCTTCCACGGTGTTTTCTTCCCACTTTGGGCTCTTTGTGTCCCTGTAAAACTCAAATAATCACACAGATAACCCTCACCACAGCCTGGGAGGGTGGGTTAATTAATGGTGGCTGTAAAGTGCTCTGGGGTTGAGCAGAGCAAAGCTGGAGGGGGAAGGAGGAGAGTCAGAATCCCAAAAGGAAAAGGAAAAAACTGCAGGGTGGGAGCAGAGCAGCACTGGAGGGAGGATTCCAAGGGCTCCCTGCTGGGCTTGGTTTCCTGAGGAGGAGCCTCAGGTTTGGGGTGAAAATCAGCTCATGGAAGCATAATTTGATAATTTTGGGGTTTTATCCCAGCAGGATATGGAGAGGAGGGATGGAGAATCAGCCTTTTGCTGCTTCTGGTTTATCTGAGGAGCTCTGATTTGGCTAAACCCCATTCCCACCCTGCCTGCCACTCAGTTTGGTGTTAAATCTTGTGGTTGTTGCCTCACCTGCCCTGAGTTGTGTCTACAGCCCCTTGTCTGGTGGGAAAATCCATCTTTCTAAACACCAGCAGGAATTCTGAAGGATCCTCAGGCCTTTCTAGTCCCTGGTAAACTCAATTTTAGTCCTCAAGCTTCCAAGGTCTTCCTTAGTCACAGAAACCATGTCAATGCTCCAGAGAAACTGCTTTTCTGTGTGAATATTATTTAAAAAGGACAAAACCCCTGAGGGTGGCTGAATTAAATGTGGATTTTTTTCTGTCTCTTGCTGCTTCTCTCCGTGCCTCTGCTGCTGCCCAGGGAGATGATGGAGAAGTTGGACCCAGAGGTCTCCCTGGAGAGCCTGTGAGTATCCCCGTCCCCCTTTCCATGGATTTGGGGTGGGAAAGGCATTTTTAGGGCTCTCTCAGGGCAGCTTTGCCCTGAGATCCTGCAGGGATTGAAGTCAGCTTGAAGCTCCACATGAACAATTTGAGAGTGGGCTGTGCTGGAACAACTCTGCTTTGCTAATTTTCATTCATAATTTTCACTTATTTTCACTCTCACAATGGTGGGAGTTCTTCTGTTTGTTTGTTTGATTTGGTTTGTTCTTAATGAAGAAAAAAAATCTCATTGATTGCTCAGAAAAATCATAACTGTAAATATAAAATGTAGATTAATGTCGTATTTTTCCTGCCTGTATCCTTCTCTCTGGTTTGGGCTTGAGGTAATCGGGCTGGGGTAGAAATTAGGTGTGGAAAATAGATATAAAATACATTTTTTTTGTGAGTATTCATAGCAAATTCCAGTGAGAACAAGGTTTTATCTCAGGGCAGTGGCATCTTAACCACAGAGCTCCCACATTTTGTCCTGAGCAGTGTCAGTGACTCCTGATAAACCTCGGGATGAAATCCTGGCAGGATTGAGCTCAGGGAGACTTTTCTGCCTTCAGTGGGGTCAGTGTCCTGCTCCCAGCACACAGAACTTCCTCAGTCTGCATTTTGTCAATGTTTGGGCCCCAGCAGAGCAGCTGGAGGAGGAGCTGCAATTCCTGGTGTGAGGAAGGATGGAGGAGATCTCACTGGGCTTGGACAAATTCTTTGCACCAAGCCAAATAAATGTTTTCAAGGAGAATCCCACTAAAAAAACCAAACAGACAGGCTGTCAATTAAACACTCTGAAAAGGCATTTTTCCCCCCTAATACTGAGTATTTCTCACTTTATTGCAATGCAAGCTGCTGGTGCTGGCTGTAGATTTCTGTGTGCTGCAGTTGCTGGCTGCTGATTCCATCCTGAATGCATTTCCTTTGTTACGAAAAGAACATTCTCCATCATTTCTTTCAAAATCCCTGGTTTTGTTGTGCTAGGGCCCAGCGTGGTGGCCTGAGATTAATTGATGGGAATTGCTGGGCACAGTTCATGGCAGAGAGGGAAGGGTTGGCATTTACAGACTCGCTGGAACTAAATTATAGACAAGATGTCTGATTAACTTCTGGGGAAGATTAATCAACTCAGCTATCTCCTTAGCACATGTCCAAGCAATAACTTATGGCTTATTAACTTCTTAAAAAGCATTTATGTGCTCAGGTAACACAGCAACAAAAGAGGAGCTTCAATGAGGGTAACACACGCAGGGAAATTTATTTTTATTTCAGCAGCACGAGTGAAAATCTCTGGGCTGGCCAGGATAAAGGATTCAGTTGCATTAGAGGGAATTTTGCTGTAAATACACACCCCCTGAAGCTGGGGGTTTGTCCTCTCTGCCCTCAGCCAAAAGAAGATCATCCCAAATGTGGTTGAAACCAGTGGTGGGACTTCAAAATGGGTTTCCCTTCATCCTGCTCCATCTCCTTCCAGTTGCCCTCACCTGTGGAGTTTCTGCTCTGGATTCATGCAGGGCTTTAGCCCAGGAGGTCTCCAGTTGCTGGGACAGACCTTGGACTCATTCAGTTTTTGCTGGAAACTGCAATTTTTATTTTTTTTTTTTAGGATCTGAATCCCCACGACCTCCAAGACAGACATTTCATTAATGTCTCCTAGTAGACCATGGACTCATCCAGTTTTTGCTGGAAACTGCAATTTTTTTTGCGTGCGATCTGAATCCCCACGACCTCCAAGACAAGACATTTCATTAATGTCTCCTATTCCACCCTGCAACATTTCATTTTAATTCCTCAGCCCTCTCTGCATCATAAAAAGGAGGCTGTGGAATATTTGGGCAGACAGATAAAGCTGCCCATCAATCAAGAACGATTTTCTTCCCTCCATGGCAGCTCCATCCATACAAATCCCAGAGTTCCCCTCATTGCAGGAAGGGGCTGTGGTTAAAAGTGATCTCTCAATGAGTGCTCACAGCTCCTATCCCTTTCCTTCCACTCCAAAGCCCCCTGAAGGCTCCAGGAGGGGCTGGGCTGGGATTTCCAACAATTCCCTTTGCAGGAATTCCAATTCTCCTGCCATTATTCCATGTGAAGCTCCAATGCTACCAATTTCAGCAATGCCAAGTTAGATCTGGTGAGGAAGGCAGGGACGGAAGGAAAACACCAGGGCAGCAGAAATCCTGACCTGTCCATGCTGGAGAACCCAAAGCCTTTAAAAATGTACATTTATGGAAACCTCTGCCAGCCTTGCTGAGCTGTGTGTGTTGTCCATGATAAAATCTCAATCTTCAGGGATTTTTGGGATGATCCACTGGTGTTGTCAGGCCATCCTTCATGAACTCCCAGCTGGAATGGCTTGGCTGCAAAGAGTGTGGGTAATCCAGGAGGAGGATTAAATTAATTTTTTTTTTTAAAGTTCATTCAAAGGGAATTTGTTCCAACCCAAGGAATAAATGCCTGTAGTAGTAATAATAGTAATAATAGTAATAATAGTAATAATAATAATGTTATTTTTGTTATTGTTGTTGTTATTGTTGTTATTGTTGTTATTCTTGTTATTATTATTAACTGAGGGGTCTGTGCCCACAGGATTTCTTTCCCAGTTTGTAACTCAGGGAAGCAGCTGCAAGGTCCTTCCAAACCCTCCTGTGTCCACGTCCAGCGTGATGCTCATCCTCAGCTGGGAATTCTAACCCTGTTTTTCCCCCCACAGGGACCCCGAGGACTGCTGGGCCCCAAGGGACCCCCAGGCCCCCCGGGGCCACCGGTGAGTCCCTGCTGCCCTCCCCGGAGCCTTCCAGACAAAAACCCAGATCCTCCAGCTGCATCATCTGCCACGTGTGGGCAGTGAGAGGCAGGGGTGTCCCCAGAGGAGCTGGGGGCTCAGAGTCTGCCTGTCCCCATCCTCAGGGCTGCCCCGTCCCTGCAGGGCAGCAGCAGATCCGCCCCACCTGAGTAAATATGAATTCCTTGCTCAGGCTGGAAGGGAGGAAGGAGAGTTATTAACACAGTGCCTTTGCTATTAACTCCTGCCTCAAGCAGTTCCTTCGTATTCCAGGCCAGAGCATGTGGGATTTATTCAGGAGACCTCATCCCTGGAAGTGCTGATGCAGGGGCTCTCCCTAAATCGCTGCTCGCTGGGATCCCAGACCTTAAAAACCCAACCCAAGGGTTCAGTGTTTAATGGGGAACGTTTTGTGGCCTTTCAGCCCTCCTGGGATGTGAGGACAGCTTTGCTGTGAGCTGGGTGCTGCTGGGGTTGAATGAGGATTCAGGATTTGCTCCCAAACTGTCTCATCCCCCACGGATGGGGTGTTACACCCCCCAGGATAAAAAATTATCCTGGAGAAAAAGAGGCTCAGGGAAATCTTATTCCCTACAACTCCCTGGCAGGAGGTTGTGGGGAGGAAGATCAGCCTCTTTTCCCAAGTAACAAGAGACAGGATGAGAAGAAAAGTTGTGCCAGGGGAGATTTAGGATGGGTATTAGGAAAAATTTCTTCCTGGAAGGAGTTGTCAGGCAGTGCCCAGGGAATGGTGGGGTCCCCATGCCTGGAAGTGTTCAAAGCCCAGAGGATGTGGCACCTGGGGACAAGGCTGGGTTCGGAGCTGGGTTCATGCTGGGTTTGATGATTTTGGAGGTGTTTTCCAAGCTGGACAATCCCATGATTCTGAAATGGTGCCAGGGGGACAGCTCCGTGTTCCCCTCTCAGACTCCAGGTGAATTTGGGTTTGGTACAGCTCTGTCCCCTTTACCAGCCAGGGATTTTTCCCTCTTTTCCTTTTCCACTCCACGCCTGTGGGATGCAATCCAGCCAGGATTGCCTCAGCCTGGTGCTGACTGTGCCTCCCAGGCAGGTTAAACCAAAGGGGAAAGCACTGAAATGACTTTAGGAATTCACCTGGATTCATGGAATTGGCTGCTTAACCAAACACCTTTAGGAAATTATTCCCTTTCCACGTGGTTCAAAGGGCTTCCTGATTTTTTTTATTATTTTTATGGCACTTTCCCTGCTTTTGTGGTGTGAAATAATGTGATATTTTCTTACTGCTGTGTTTTTTTTAATCCTTTCAAAGGGTGTGGCTGGCATGGATGGACAAACAGGTCCCAAAGGGAATGTGGTAAGTCCTCCCTGCAAATTTTTACAGGCAGTTCAGATTTTCTATAGGGCAAAATGCAAAATTCTGTTAGATTACATTTGCTAATTGCTTTTTAGCCTGGTCTAGATCCTCATCAAAGCCCATGAAAACACCAGGAGCATCTTCCTGCAGCAAATGGATGTTAATTTATTGTAATTTCTGATGGAATTACACATTATTTCTCCATGAAAGATGAAACATTTTCCTCGAGATGCTCGCTGAGATAATGAATATCAAAATAGAGACATTTAACTGAGAGGGGAAAAAACTGGGATGGGATGGGATGGGATGGGATGGGATGGGATGGGATGGGATGGGATGAATTCCCTGGAGAATAAAGGCAGACCAGGTGGTGTTAGAGCCTTGCTCAGCTCCTTTGGGCTGGAAATGAGGAGTCAGTGAGCCTTGAAGTCACTTCCCCCTTCCTTTTCCCAGTGGGAAAAGCTGTTTCCAGCAGCTCTTGGAAGGTCAGAGAGGGCTCAGGGAGCTGTGGGAGTGTGTGGATCCAGCTCAGGTGGATCCAGCAGTGGGAATACAGGGACACAGCTGGGGAGATCCAGGAATTGTGCTTCCAGCCCCATCTCACCTTTCCCACCTGCCCTTGTCTCCTCACAGGGACCTCAGGGCGAGCCAGGGCCCCCAGGACAGCAGGGGAACCCAGGGGCTCAGGTAAGGACAAATCTCCTTCTCCACAGCTGGGAAAAACAGGGGGGGAGATTTCAGCACCAGAAAGGGGAGCAGCATTTGGAGGGATTTGGCTTGAGGAAACATTTCCAGTCCAAAATCTTCCTGCAAACACTCCCAGGGTGGGATCCCCCGGCTCTCACCTGGCTGTGGCACAGCCAGAGCAGCTCCAGGTGGCCAAATCCCATCCTGTGGCATGGTCAACACCCCACTGTGCAGTTCCTGCAGAGCCAGGGGGACAATTCAGCTCTCCAGGCTTTTTCCATGGCCCTCAGGGAATCCTGCTCCTCAGAGCATCCCTCCTGGCAGCCCACAGCCCCTGCAGCTCTCCAGACATTTTATTGCCCCTCACAAGACATTTTGGGAATGAATGGAGCTGGGGAAATCCCCAGGCCTCACAGGCACTAAAATAATGCACAGCCAAAATGCGTTTGGAAGGAATAACTTCCTCCTTAACGACCTTAATTTTTTTTTTTTTTTTTTGGCTTTTCACAGGGTCTTCCAGGTCCACAAGGCGCCATCGGTCCCCCAGGAGAGAAAGTGAGTTGAAATTCAGCTCTGGATTGTCCTCCCTCAGCCGTGGATTTGCATTTTGCTCCTTCAGCTGCTCCTTTGCCTCATGTGCAACATCTGTTTGCAGCCATGGCCATGAAAGTCTAATGCCTCATTCCAGACAGAGGAGAGATCAAGCCAGCTCAGTTTACCTCTAATTCCTCATATTTGCATTCATTTCCCCTCTGAGGAGAAACATTTTGAAGGCAGCCTATGGTAAAACATGAGGAGAGGATTGAAAATTGTCTTTTTCTGTGGGTTTTGGGAGTCTGAGTGCGATGATAATGGGGAGAGCCCATGGATCCCTTGCCTCTGATTTTCTGGCTGTCAGTGTGGGGTTGGTGTTGGCCTATGGATCAACAGGGTTTAAGGGGGAAAATTTTCCCCCAAGAGCTCTGGAACCAGCAGGATTTAAAGGGGGAAAATTTCCCCCAGGAGCTCTGGAGCTAGCAGGGTTTAAAGGAGGAAAAGTTTCCCCCAAGATCTTTGGAACCAGCAGGATTTAAAGCAGGAAATTTTCCCCCCAAAGAGCCCTGGAACCAGCAGGATTTAAAGGGGGAAAATTTCCCCCAGGAGCTCTGGAGCTAGCAGGGTTTAAAGGAGGAAAAGTTTCCCCCAAGATCTTTGGAACCAGCAGGATTTAAAGCAGGAAATTTTTGCCCCCAAGAGCCCTGGAACCAGCAGGATTTAAAGAAGGAGAAGTTTTTCCTTCAGAGGGGTCATTCAGATCTTTCTCAGCTCCCACAGAGCAGGGCCACTATGTGTGTGTCCCTGTCCCCTCCTGTTTGTTTGGAGTGGAATTATCAATAATTCCCCTGGGAAGGAGCACGCTGACAGCCCTGTCAGACAAGTGGCACCACCTGATGTGGGAGAAATCAGCAGTTGCTAATTAAAAATTGCTCACTGAGCAGCGTTAGAGCAGCCAGTCCAGTCAGCTGGGACAGCTCCTCTCCTTTGCCATTTTTCACCAAAAAATTGGGCATTTCTTGGTCCTGTGAGCCCAGAGTTTGGTATCCTCACCTTGTCATCACCCAGCTGTGCAGCATCCTGGGTTTTTGGCAGGCTGAGGTGCCTGAAGCTCCCGTGGGGCTCTCATTGCTGCATCTTGCCTGTGTGTGAGATGTCCCAGGATGCTGCAACACAGAAATAAACAGATTTCCCTCCAACCTGTGGCAGCTTTTCCACCCCTGCAGCCTCTCAGAGCTGGGAACAGCAGGAAATGTGGCCGGGAATCGCCATCCTCTGATGCTCTGCAGGCTCTGAGTGATTTTCTGTTTGGTTTTAGGGCCCGCTGGGCAAACCTGGTCTACCTGGAATGCCTGGTGCTGATGGGCCCCCGGTAAGTGCTGCTCTCCTCTCCTCTCCCTGCTGGGGCTTCTCCCCACTCTGGAATGGCCCCTGGGCTTGGGAAGGGGAGCCCAGGTTGTGATCTGAGCCCCTCACAGCTCAAAGAGGGGGAAATGGGAAGGGTAAAAGCAAGAAAAGCTTTCTGGTTGGGGTAAAGGCGGTTTAAAATGGAAATAAAGAGAGTTTAGGGTGGAAATGGGATTTAATATGGAAGAAATACAGTGTAATATGGAAAAAAAATGTTTGATATGGAAAAAAATATCCTGCAAGGTCAGCTGACCCTCCTTGGGGGCTGGGGTCAGTTTGGGAAGCCTCCTCACAGCTCTGCTCACCCTGGGTTCTTCTCACCGTCCCTTCAGGCCTCTCTCTCCCCTCTTCTTGCTCCTCCCCTGTGCTCTGGGGGTGTTTATTCCCACCCCAGCCCTGCCTGCCCTCACCCTTGGTTTCACAGAGGTGACAGGAGCAGGTGGGAATTCCCTGTCAATGTTTAATTCTCACAGCTTCCCCCTCTCCTATCCCACTTTAAACATCTTCCTCGCTGTCGAAATCAGCCTCAAAAAAATCCCCAACCTTTCAACCCCATCTCATTGTTAACCATCTCAGAGAGACATTCATTTAAGAATTAAAAAAAAAAAAAACCCCACAAAATTATTTCATTCTGCAAATGCAGAGCACGGCCTGAGGAGAATAAAAAATAAAATAAAATTTAAAAAAAAAAGAAAAATTGCATTTCCCACCCTGGGATTGTCATTCCTACAGAGGGCACTTGGAACATCCGTACAATTGTTAGCTGAGTCAACAGAGCAGCTCCAGCAAAGCCCAGAACATCTCTAAATCTGTAGGTTTTGACGTGAAATTCCTGCAGCAGCCTCCGGGGAGCTTCTGCTGGAGAAATTCTATTTTTAAGCAGCCTGGAGGCTGTGGAGGAGCTGCACAGTGGCTGTGCATGGGCAGGGACCTTTCCCACAGGTGGGCAGCGTTGCAGGGCTTGGGTGGCTCTTTCCAAGGACAAAAAGGGTTCTGTTTATAGAAATCTGTCTTGGAAAATCCCTGAAAATCCCCCAGGGCCTCGCTGCGAGGGCTGCCCATCAATTTGTGACCTCAGGAGCAGCCAGGGAGGTGGGCACAATAAAAATGGGGGTGGTTTAGTGCAGGGTGGACCAAAGCTTTGGAAATCCTGCTGCAGGCTCACCCTGGAGCTGAAGGCAGGAGTGGTTTTAGGGATCCTTTGTGCCCTGATGCTGTTGGTGCCAATAAAATCTCAGGACAAGCTGAGATTTGAGTTTTCTCCCCCGTTTTGCTGATGGAGGAGTGACAGCTGTCATTTTGTTCCTTTATTAAACTCAGCGAGTCTGGCTTGTGTGACATTCCCTTCTGAAACCGATGATGGAAAATGCTCATCATTTTATTTGCTATATGGGTAGAAATTTGTGAATTTCAAGGAGAGAGCTCAGTGAAGACACCAGAGAGTGCAGAATGGCTTTAGAGCAGCTGGATGTGCTCCCACCATCCTCAACCAACCAAGGTGTGCAGTGAGTGCCCTTCTAGAGGTCACTGATACTGCAGATATTGCCAAACCAAAAGTTGTTTTCCATCCCAGCTCCATTTTGTATCCAGCTGTGGGAAAACCACTCAAAACCACTTTCCTGGATTCCCCATTTCTCCCTGACCCTCCCAGCTCTACCTGGGGCAATTCACACTTTGATTTTTTTCCTGCCTGCCACCCCAGCAAAAAGGCTGTAAAGGCTGGTGATGAGAACATGTTGGGAACTCTGGGATGATGAATTATTCAGCATCAAATCCCAGGAGGAATGCTGGCCAGCCTCCAGGCAGCCTCTGTCTAGCAGGGATGCAGGTTAGCTGAGCACTTGGCATGGGATCTGGCGCTGGACTCCAGGAATCAGGAACTTAATGAGGGGCTCTGACCAGTCTAGGCATCTCGTGACCTTGACAAGTTTCCTGCCACCAGGATTTTATCTGTTTTCCTACCTGCAAAATCCCCGTGCTGCTTTCCTTCTGCGCTCCCCCAGGTGTTCTGCTGCACAGAGAATATTCCAGAATGCTTCGTGCTGCTCTGCTGGGAGGTGCTGAAGGGGAAAATTAGAAATAACCAGGTGGAAAAGCACCAAGGATCCAAATGCTGCTCTTTTCCCTTTGGGAAAAGCAAGGCGGCTTCAGGGAGGCCACCTTGTGTCAACAGGAGCTTCCTGGGGAGCAGCTGCTCTCTGACAAATAAATCACAGAAACCAAAGCATTAAATGTGCTCTAAACCCCCAAATTAAATGTTCTCTAAACCCCCAAATTAAATGTGCTCTAAACCCCCAAATTCTCTTTTCTTTGTCTCCTTTATCCACAGGGTCATCCTGGCAAGGAAGGTCCTCCTGGAGAGAAGGGCAGTCAGGTAGGTGTCCACAAACCCTCAGCACTACCAAGAGGGAGGTCAGGCCAGCTGGGTGGAGATGGATCTCCACAGGGATGGCCAGGGGGGCAGGGGAGGTGCTGAGAAGCAAACCCAGCTGAAATCTGAAAGCTGAGCCCAGATTTTGTCTCTGGATGTCTCTTGTGAGCTCCTCCCAGCTCTCCTGGCCAGCAGTGCTCCACAGACCAGCCCACACCAAGAACTGAACCTGGGAGGGGAAGCCTGCTCTTGACAGACACAAATAAATATCCTTTGTGGCACAGGCAATGTAGAAAATAGATTTTTTTTTTTTCCCCTCTTCCACCTCCAAGTTCCTCTTTAACAATATATTTGAGATTATTGCCAGAGGCCAAAGCCCTTGAATTATGCACTGGTCCGTCTGTCCAGGAGATTTGCCAGCTGCATTCCTGCTGCAGCCCAGGCTCCCAGACAACGCTGCCCTTGTCAAAAGTCTCTGCTCAGAGCTCAGCCCAGCTGAGTGGACATCCAGGAGTGCTGCTGGACACAACCACAGCTGGGTTTGTCCCTCTGCTGTCACAGGAGGCTGAAAATTCCAATTTCCTGGAGAAATCAAAAGGGTTTGGGGGTGGTGCCTCCTCTCTGTGGTCATCACCAGGGTGCTTTGGAAGCAGGGTGGAACAGAACATGTTCCTGTTCCCTGGTATTCCTCAACCCAAACCACAAATCATACCTTGTGTGTAAATCCCCTTTCTATCAAGTTGTTTCTATCCTGACCCTCCTCATCCTCCCTCTCCTGTTGGATGGAACTCTGCCATCAGCTCAGCCCACCACACCTGCTGCAGGCGATGCTCCTGCAGCTATTTTGGGTCATTTTGGGCTATTTGGGGCTGTTTTCAGGTGGCTCCTGCCATTCCTATCCCATGTGGCAAGCAGGAAATTTGTTTTTTCCACACCTTCTCCTCATCACTGCGCCTCTGGGTTGGTTTTTGATGTGTTTTTCTTGTTTGCATTTCGTCCCCTCAGGGTCCCCCAGGTCCTCAGGGCCCCATTGGTTATCCAGGACCCCGTGGAGTCAAGGTAAGGAGAGGCAGGAGCAGTGTCCCTGTCACTGGAATTCTCCAGCCCGGACTGGAGTTTGCAGAGATACAATTAAATATCAAAGAAAGTAGAAATCACCACAATTAATGGTGATTTTTAATTTCTGCACTCTAAACTTTACCCTGGTAACATCTTGGTTTCTCTCTCAAGGGAGCAGATGGAGTTCGTGGCTTGAAAGGCACCAAGGGAGAAAAGGTGAGTTCAGTTTGGGTTGTGTTTCTGCAATTTCTGAGCATTTTTTCTTGGTGGATCCCACAGGATATTCCCTGGGAGGTTTTCTCCTGCACAAGGGATTTTTCTTGGGGGAAAAAAGAGGACTGAGCATCTTTCATTCATTCCTGCACCTCCCCAGCAATTCATCAGCAGTTTGAGCTTGGGATCTCCCAAATTTTAAAACTTTCTGGGAAGTGTCTGCACTGCCTCTCAGGGATGAGCTGTAGGATGAGATGCATTATTGATTACTCTGCAATTAAACCTTCTTGGCTGAAGGAAATATTGCAGTGTCCTGGAGGCTGCCTGGGAGCAGGTGCAAAACCTATTTCATGAGAATAAAACCAGTTCTACTTCAGAAATAATTGGTTCCCAGTGCTGCCAAGGTCCTGTTGTTCACATTGGGCTTGTTTGTGGTGCTGGCTTGCAGCCAGGGTGGGATGCAGGGCACATCTGGGGACACTGTATGAGTTCTTTGGGGTTTTGGTGGGTTTCCATTCCTGCTTGTGCACTCCAAGGACTTGGAGAAGGCAATGTGTGGACCTCAGCTTGTCCTCCCTGAACAAATGAAGCTTAAACTTTAATTCTTTTTTTTTTTCCCTATCTCTGCACCTCGGGTGATTTTTCCCCTCTCAATTTTTAGGGTGAAGATGGTTTCCCTGGCTTCAAAGGTGACATGGGCATCAAAGGAGACCGGGTGAGAGTCTGGGACCTGTGGGAACAGTCCAGCAGCTCCTGGTGATCCAGGCAGCTCAGCCCCCATTTGTGGGGTGAGGTCCCTCCTTCCCACTCACGCAGGACAAAAATAGGGATGGACAAAAATAGCTGCCAGCCCTGAGCTGGTGGAATTCAGGGGTTGTGCATGGCTTGGGTCCCAAAGTGGTGGGAAGAGCTGGAGAAGGGCTGGGATGTGCAGAGATGGCTCCTGGGAGCTTTCCTGCTGCTAAAAGGCATTACAGTCCTTTTCCTTGGATTAGGGTTTTTATCTTCCAAGATAACATTATCTAATTAATTAAGGAGAATAGTTAATGACTCAGGGTCTCCCTGAAATTAAAATAAAGCTGCCATTTGCATATTTGCAAACATTCTTTGTAGCTTCTCTCCACGCCCACCTCTGTTCAGGCCATTTCCAAGGCATTTTTTTAAATTAAAACTGTGAATTCCACTCCATAGACTTAGGCTCCAGCCCAGTTTTCACACGCCCTGGAGGCTTTGGGAACTTCTGGTTTTGTTAACTTTTTTTGTAAGAATCGTATTTTATTATTCATGTTCACTGCCTAAAAAAAACCCAAACCAACCCAGGCTTGTTTCATTCTGGAGACAGAATTATCTGCAAGAGATTGTTTCCTGCTTGTGGTGGGGCTGGTTTATTTTTAATTTGCATTTTATATCTGGAGTAAGGTTGGGGGGGGTGTTTTTTTAGCATTTTCTTGGACTAATCCATATTTTAAAAGCAGCAGCAGCAATTCTCCAGGCGCTGGCATCAGAAAGGAACAAGCCAGGAGTTAAATTTTCATGTGCACCACAGTGACTTAGGAGCTAAAATCCAAAATCCTGCCTGGGCTCCCATCACAACCATAGGTTTGGCTTTTTGTAGTGACTGCTAATGAGCTATGGATATTTGGTTTTGGTGTCGTTTTTGGAGAAAATAGAATTTCAGAGGGCACCCCGGGCTTGATGGTTTTGCTGTTATTGGGGGGAGGTTCAGGGGACAAGGGCTGGGAGCTCTGGGATGGCCAGAGCTGCCCCAGGGCTGTCCTGAGCCTCTCCCTCCCTCTCTGCTCTTCCCCCAAGGGCTCCATCGGCTTCCCAGGATTCCCAGGAGCCAACGGCGAGAAGGGCACACGGGTAAGAGCTGGATTCCCACTGCTCCGCTCATTCCTTTCTCTCCAGAGATCATTCCATTGCTGGGCTGCTGCTCCAGAGGCTTTTCCACTCAGGAATCGCCCAAAAAGGCTCATCCCAGGATGAGGTTCCTGCTGCAGGACAGGAGGATGCTGGGGATGGCACAGCCAGCAGCTTCCCAATTAAATGCTGGGAATTTTCCCCTCAGGATATTTTAAGAGGCTCCTCTGAACCTGAATCCTTTGCTCAGGGCACAAAGAGCTCTTTAATTAACAGTAATTATTAGAGATGGCTGAGTCTGCTCAGAAGCAGCCAGAACCATCTTTCACCTAACTTGAAATTCTAAATGCATGGCTGAGAACACTCAGTGCTTTTAATAAGCTGCTCAAAATTCAGAGACACCCTGAAAATCAGGGGGTTTCGTCCCCCAGCCTTGTCTCTGCCTCTCACCCCACCTCCACAGCCTTCTCTCAGAGTAGGGATTGTCTAAATATACTGATTTATTTTTTATCTGCTGCAGAACATGCTCGAATTAAAGGATTCAGAGTACAAACAAAGTCATTTTCTGCACCAGCTCCGGTCACAGTGACAAGAAGGGGGAGTGAGGACAGCAAGTGGAATTAGTTTCCTTTTTACTCTCATTTAAATAGAAATGACTTCTAACAGGCAGCTTTGAGAGGAGCCCAGCAAATATAAATCACTTTGCACTGCATTAATGTCCTACCACTGCAATTTGGGTCCTATCCACCCCCCTTTTTTATTATTTCATTTCATTTGGAGCTACAAATGCTCATCCCCATCCCTCCCTCTGCTCTGGCAGGGCAGGAGGAGGGAGGCCAGGAAATTCAGCCTGGAATTACCCCCCTCCCTCTCAAATATCCAGCAATAAAACCCCTGGGCTGGATTTTTGAGGGGTGTAGAACAGCAGGGGAAGGATGTTCTGCTTTGAATCCCTGCACATCCATGAATGATTCTGTTCTGGGATGGAATCAAATCCAGCTGGGAGGGGATGGGAAACCTTCCAGGGAGTGGAGAAGGTACCAGGAGCTGGGCATTTCTGAGGCTGGAACAAACCCTGAGGGGGTTTAGGCTGGAATTTCGGCATTATCCAGCCTGAAAGGGATTGGGAAGGGAGCAGATCTGATGGGAAAGGGCCCAGCTTCAGAACCAAGCCATGAGAACAGAAGAAAAGGCAAAAAAATCAGCACTTTCCTCACTTTTATTGCAAATGAGCTTTGTGCCTTTAATGGAGGTGGTGAGGATATTTAGTTACACCCTTGGCATGCCACACATTTCTTCACTTCAAGAATTAAAAAAAGGGCTTTTTAACCTTTCAAGCGTTGATTTATTTCGTGGTAATTCCAATTTTTAATTTTTTCTTTTTGATTTTCAATGGGTGATGAGACCATTTCTACCATTCTATATGAAATTAATCACCCTGCATTCACTTTATCAGTGTAGAGAGAGATTTTCATGGACAAATCTTCCCATTATCAACAAGAACTCAGCCTGGAAATTTAAGAGTAGCAGAAATGCTGATTTTCAGTAACAGCTTTGCTATCCATCTATATTTTTTTTTTCCTCCCAAGTATCCCATTTGAAATAAGAGAAAAGCAATTATATACAGAATTATAGGCTGAGCTGGGGTCACTCTGCTCCAGTCCTCATCTTAATTTAAGCCTCGTTGAGTCAGACTTGATAAATCCCCCTCTGCTTCTCTTAAGACCACTCAATTTGTTTGGTTTATGAATGTCTTCACATGGAGTCAAGAAATAAAATTTCTAGGGTTTTTTTTTTCCCCTCCAGTTCACAGTGGAACAACTCAGTTTGGAGCTGCAAAAACCCCAAATCATTTGTCTTTTCTTTATCACAATATCCCCATTTTGTTCTTCAGTTCTCTGGTTTGTGTGGCCAAAATCATGCAAATCCCACATTTCTCTCCCAAAGTGGAGCTCAGCTTTTCAGCTTGTTGTTTCAGCAGCACAAAGAGTCTCCCCAAGTTGTTAAATAATTCAAAAAAAGGTGAAAATCAAAGGTGGAAGGGCAGGATCTGCACAGGCAGCTGAATTTTAGTGCTGAGGTGCTGAACATCTCCAAACACAAAAGTTCAGCTCGTGGCTGTTCAGTTGTACAAAAAAGGGCTGGAAAGGTAAAAATGGGGAGGGAAAAAAGGATGAAGATGATTAGGGGATGAGCTTTGAAAAGGCTGGGAGAACTGGGATTCCTGGAGAAGAGAAGCTTTGGGGTGAGCTGGTTGTGGACTTGCAGAATTTGGAGGGAACCTGCAGGAAAGGTGGAATAAAGCTATTTAAAGGAGCCTGGAGTGGCTTTGGATGGGGCTTGGAGCAGCCTGGAATGGTGGAAGGTGTCCCTGCCCATGGGAATGTTTGGAATGAGCTGAGCTTTAAGGTCCCTTCCAGCCCAAAGTAGCTTTTGATTCTCTGTTTGATGCTTTTGGAGAATCCTGACCCATTAAATCCCCCCAGAGCTGCTCATCACGGAGCCCCTCCTCAGCTCGAGGTGGGCTCAGCATCTTTTCAAGCCCTGCTCATGAAATCAATAGCTAAACATAAATAATAAATCTTATTTTAAGAGCTATTTTCTTTCTGCCTTTAGCAGGGGGCAATAATTTTCCCTGCTTGCCCAGCTTGACAGAGCTCCCCAGATCCAACTATTTCTTGGTGTGCCTGGAAAATAATCTGAGTTTAGCTGCCTTCATGTAAAAATCCTTGTTTGACAAATACAGGTCTGTGTGTATGTACAGGGAATATAAATTCTTTGCAACTGTACACGGGGCTGAATGCATGACTAATGACAGCAATAAGCAAGGGGGAAATTTGGCTTAAAAATAGAATTGTGGGAGAAGCAGAGGAGTGTGGGGGGCTACCTGAGGGGAGGCAGCACCCCTCCTCCCCACCTGCTCCCAATTTAGCCTCCCAGAGCTCCAACAAAACCAGCTGGAATACTTTAAAGTGAATTTTGTCATTAATTAAAAAAAAAAAATCCAAAAACGCCAGCAGGCTTTAATAAATGGAGCTGCAGAACAAGGAAGATTCAGCAGGACTAATTTTAGCAGCTGCAAGAAAGTTGATGGGAAAGTTTTGCAGCTCCTGTTTTATGTTCTGCTGGTTAATGAGTGTCAGAGCTGAGCAGGCTCCAGCGAGGTGATGGATTTGGGGCAGAAAATGGCAAAGGGATATTTTTAACACCCTGGGAATCGAGGTTTCCTCTCCTTTTCTTTAGAGGTGATTGCTGCCATTAACAGGCTGCAGGGCCACAGGGCAAAGTCAAACCTCTCAGTGGTTTTTTGGCCACTTGACACCAGCCAAAACTGGGCTTTTAGGCCATGCCTTTGCTTTTTGGCTCAGTTTAATGTGCTGCCAGGTTTAGGTGCAGGATTTCCATGGCAGGATTGATCCCAGTCCCCATCCCAGGGAGCTGAGTGCAGCTGTCACATCTCATGAGCTGCTCCAAACAAAGCCTGGAATTCCTTGTTTAGCTCTGAGTTAGGGAAGATCTGTAGATATGTAGGGCAGCTTAATTGGCCTGGGTGCAGGAATCTGTGTCACACCTTCCAAATCCCACAGCAGCCCCTGGCAGCAGCGGGGTGAGGACCCTGCCCCACTCAGGAGCAGGGATCAGTGGGGGAAAATGGGATTACAGGTGTTGGGTGGCAGAGCTGAAGAGATTTTGGCTGAGTTTTTGGGATACTGAGGGGTTTTAAAGTTTCAGATGCTGCTCCTGAAGAGATTCATTCCCTCAGACAGCAGATGTTGTCCGGGCATTGGGATCACTGTCCAGACCTGCCCAAGTGCTACAAATTCAAATAAATACAAGAATCAGGAGGTGGAGGTGAACCTGTCACTGACTTTTTCGTGGCAGATGAGGAGCAGAGAGGTTCTGAGGCAGTGTGTGTGTGACAGGCTCTGCTGTGGGCTCCTCTGCTGTGCTGCTGGTTCCTAATCCCTTCTCCTTTTCCATTCCAGGGCACTCCTGGCAAACCAGGTCCGAGGGGGCAGCGTGGTCCCACGGTAACCAGTTCTTCATCCTTGTGCCTTTCAAAACCTCGTCCTGGCCAAAGGAAAACTGGGATGGGCTTTGTGTCCTCACTGGGGGGGATCTGACCTTCAGCAGCTGCAGCTAAGCCAGGGGGACACAGATTTGGGGCTGGGTGTCACCACTGGAGGTGGTTTAAATCTTTCTGGTGACTTTCCTGTCACCCCTTGATGATTTGTTGACCTCACATAGCTCAGGTGCTTGGGGCAGCAGAAAGTCCTCAAATGTCACCTTTGATGATTTGCTTGATGATTTGTTGACCCCAGGTAGTTCAGGTGCTTGGGGCAGCAGAAAGTCCTCAAATGTCACCTTTTGTGTCTTTTCAAGGGTCCACGTGGGGAAAGAGGCCCCAGGGGAAGCACTGGAAAACCTGGCCCAAAGGTAAGGCTTGGGGGAGCCTTTGGGGTGGTGTTCTGGGCAGTGTTGGTGTGGAGAGCAGCTGGTTCATCTCCCTCCTTTCCTTTTCCACTGGATTGGGAAAGCTGAGCCCTCCTGGGGTTCATTCCCAGCTCGTAAACCACTACAGAGAAGGTGCCCAGGCTGTGTAAATGTGCTGGTCCTGGAGCCAGCAGGACTTTGAGGGCACATCCAGACTGGAGACCAGCACAGCACCAACACCAGCACAACCCCACAGCCCCTAAACCTCCCCAGCCCCTCAGTTTTGGGGTTTAAATAGAGTTTAAACCCCCTGAGAGTCCTCAGGCTGTGCTGTGGGTGAGGACATGTGGTGCTGTTGGTCTCCAGAGCCTGACTGAGCCATTTTTGCCTTCCCACTGCTGAGCCAGGATTGGGCACCAGGCAAAATTTGGGATTTTTCTCCAACCAACCCGTATGAACTGTCTGATTACCTGAGCGTGGATCACCAGGCTTGATGGAAACAAAGCTTCTGTTGTGACACATTGTCACCATCACACTGCCAGATTTACAAACTAATCTCTGGGCTTTGTGTTGGCATGAATTTTGGATAAATCCCTCCTCTTCTGGGTGGCATTTACATCTCTGAGGGAGCCCACTGTGTGATGAAAATATCCCAATGTCCCCAGGATTTTTATGAGGGGATGTGGGGGGAACAAGCAGCTGCTCATTTGTCACTGGCTGCTGCTCCTGCCACAGAATTATTATTAGAGAGGGCTGGGGGAGTTGCTGGGGTGTGGTGTCACCGTGGGCTTGGTGCCATCTGAAGCCTTTGCACACAGAAGCTGTGATGCTGATTTGGGTATTTTTTTAAAATGCTCTCTTGTTTTCCTTCTTCCTAAAAGGGCAACTCTGGTGGTGATGGCCCCCCTGGTCCTCCTGGAGAAAGGGTAAGATGAGCTGAGGGGGGAAGCAGGACTCAGTGCAGTGCTCTGGCAGAGGAGGTGGGCTTGCAGGGCTGAGGGGTTTTTGCCAAGGTGGATCCTCCTGGGTGCCCTGTTAGCAGAAAGGAGTGGGCAGGAGCCAGGATGCAGCTCAGCAAAAGGAAAAAAAAAGGAAAATTCTGATTAGAAATCCAAGGTGAAAGGTGCTGGTGTGGAGAGAGGTCCCCCAAGCCACCTCCAGGCCCTAGGTCCTGTCTGAGCTCTCCAGGGAAGGCTCAGGTGGGACTCTGGGTGTCCTGTGGAAGCATCACTCGTGGGAGAAGGGACAAGTCACCACCCCTGGGTGGCTGCAGGCAGCCAGAATTCCAGGCACTTTCTGGAGGATGTGGTTCTCTAGGACCTCCTGCTGCTTTCTCCAGATCACAGGCAGTTGGGAAATCCTGAAACAATGGGACTTTCATGATTTTAGCCTCAATTTCTGAGGGGTTTTTTTTCCCCCACTAGGTTTTGTTCTGTTTGTAATTTTGTCTACACAATCACCCAGCATTTGGCTTTCCAGACCTTTGTGCTTACCTGCTGCTCACACAGAGGTAATATTTCATATCAAGTGTTGCAGGTTCCTTAACCAACTTCTCTGGCTTGTCTTTCATCCCAGGGACCACCAGGACCTCAAGGACCGACTGGATTTCCTGGACCAAAAGGCCCCCCTGTAAGTAACTCAATTCCTAGGACATCCAAAGGGGTAATCCAGCCTTTCCCACCCAGCCTGAGCTGATTCCCTGACAAGTTCCCAAGAAAAGACATCACTGAGACATGTTGATAACAACCCAATGGTTTCAGATTTTAAATAGCCAAGTAAATTGCAGCTGATTATAAATGTTCATTTCCTACTGACTCAGGATCTCTGGGATCTTTTGTGGCTGTTCTGTGCTTCATTTTCCCTCTGTGGATGTGGAGGACAGCCCAGCACTGCTGTCCCTGCCGTTGTTGTACACTGGGGGGACCTCAGCAATGGTTTGGGAGTGATTTCCTGAGTGTGGTGAGCAGCTCCTGTACGACAAATCCTTTGGGAGATGTGTGGGAGGAAAGGGGTGCAGCTTTTAGGGTCTGCAGCTCCCTGTGAAATAGCTGAGAGCTGAGGCAAGCAGGGGTGATTCAATGTTTGTCACAGTTTTATTGCCAAGCACTTGGTGATGCTGCTTCTCCCCCTGCTTTTCTGCCACAGGGTCCTCCTGGGAAGGATGGATTGCCTGGGCACCCTGGACAGAGAGGAGAAACTGTAAGTAGCCAAAAAACCTTGGACTGGTCATCACTCCAGAGCCTCATTTTGGGTTCTCTAAACCCTCCTGTGCTGCTGGGGAGGTGCAGCCCCAGTCTGGATTGTTTGGGTTCCCTGAGGATCTGTCTCTGTGGGAAGCAGCCCATTTCTCCCCACTGCCTTCCCCAGCAAATGAGCATTAAGAAGGTTTTGCACATGATGCATTTTTTCCCCTCAGCTTATCACACAATTTAATTAACTTGCCTGGTATTTGCTAAGCAAAGCAGTGCAAACACTGCTCAGCCCAGCACCAGATATTTATTTACACGCCATAAGACTGATTTTAAAACAAGGGGTTTGAGGTATTTTTGAGCCAAGTCCTCAGGTCAGGATTACCTTAAAGGTGAAGAGTTTTCACCTGCCAGAGCCTGACTGACATTGAGTCTTCCTTGAGTTCCCCATGACATCCAAGGTGGAGGGAGCAATGAGAACTTGGACAGCATCTGCTGTCATCTGCTTCTGAGACTGCAATCAAAAGCATCAACCTCCAAGTCTGCAGGAGTGAATGGAGAATGGTCTTTTAATTATTTTGGGGTCTGAAAGCTCTCCCTAATTGCTTTCCTCAATTTGCCTCTCCCAGGAAAGAGAATCTCTGTTAATCTGTGCCATCAGCCTTGCAGAGACCACTTTCCCCTGCAGACCCAGGCAGCACAAATCCCCTTTTTGTCCCCTTTTGCCCTCACATTGCCAAAATGCAAGGAGAGCAGCATAAAAATGAATTAAATGCTCTTTCTACATCAGTAGCCTGGTCAGTGCAATGTATCTGTATGCAAGATTGAAATCTCTGTGTCAAACACTTCCCCTTATTGAAGTTCCCATTCAGCAGCAAACAGGCATGCTGAGATATTTGGTCATATTAGATTTGCAAAGATTGGCTCTAAAAAAAACCGTGACAGATTCTAAAGCCTCTGTGCCCAAGGCTCAGAGAGTACAAAATGAAAGCCCTTTCTCCAGGTTAATAAGGAAAGTCCTGCACAGAAATGGTCTAAATATTTGTCTGTGATAAGAGTTTAAATTGCACCTTCATTACCCAAGGATATTTTGCCATTTCCCCATCAGTGACAGGATATTTTCTGATCTGCAAGCAGCCAGAACAGCATGGAGGAGTTATTTAAGCATGACAGGCTAGCGTTGGCATGGGATTTATCTGATCCTCTTTTGTGGCAAGGAGAGAATAGCCCGTGTGCCCTAAATGCCATTCCTCAAGCTTGTCAGCAGGCTGGAGTAACAACCATAATTAATGTGCTTTTTAAGGAGTAGCCTGGGAGAGCCAAACAATTGCAGTGGTGAGAGTTCCTCGTTGTCACTCTTCAAAATGCCATTGGAAGGAGCTGTCAGGGAGACTTCCCTGCTCATCAGCCTTTGCAGACAAACACGGCTGTGGTTCCTTTCAGCAAATGTTGATGGAGGAGATAAAGCTTCACTCAGCCCCCGTGGGTTAAGCTGCCCCTGAGCTTGTGGGAGCTGAGCTGAGACAGAACCGAGCCTAAACCAGCATCAGAATGGGGAGCAGGATAAGAGAAATTGCTTTAAAGAATTGCTCAGCATGAAGACATTCACACTGATTTTAATAGTCATTTAATGGCCATTAATGGAATTTTTAATTGCCATTTCCTCCATGGTTTTATGAGCAGAACAGATTTTTATAGATATACGTATATATGGCCAAACAACAGCAGCTCCATCCAAACAGCAGGGCTGAGCTTTGAGAATCCCTTCTTCTTACTCTGTTTCACCCTTTAGTAATGCACAAAGACATTTTTCCCATTTTCTGTTTGATTTTTTATTTGCCTTTCCTTCGGATGCCCACCCTGGTCAGGGGTTCCACTGGGGGAGGAACAGTTGGTGGCAGTGTGACCCTCACAGGAGGAGTCCTTGGCAGAAGTGTCACCTCTTTGTCTTTTCCCTTTCTCTAACAGGGTTTCCAAGGCAAGACTGGCCCTCCAGGCCCCCCTGGTGTCGTAGGGCCTCAGGTAAGAAGGAAATTCTTACCCCTGCAACTGGTCTTTACTGGTCCAACTGGAGCTGCTTGCGCAGCAAGGGACTCCTTTTCCAGGGAAGGCAAAGCCTTGGCAGGTGGCTTTGAAATTCCTGAGGCAGGTGTGAAATGCCCCCATGACCCCAGCCCACCTTGCTGAGGGGCTGGGATGGGGTTTAGACCAACTAAATGAGGTGGTTGCTGTGAGCTCAGCACAACCACCCTGGTGTAAAACCAGTGTAGGGTGAGAAAACAGCTGGAAAACACAACCCAGCTGGAAAACACAACCCAGCTGAAAAGCACAACCCAGCTGAAAAGCACAACCCAGCTGAAAAGCACAAAACGTCTGAAAAGCACATCCCAGCTCAAAGACCTGAAGCAGACAGGGAGTTAAATGAGATCTCCAAGGGCTGTGCAGCTGCTGGTGGTCAGGGCAGAGCAAACGTGGTGCCAGAGTGCTCTTCCGTGTCACTGTGAGGAAAATCATCCCTCTTTCATCTGAAGTGCTGCCAGGTTCTGTCAGAGCTGGTCTGCTTTGCTTTCAGTCACCTCGAGCTCTGTGGGGACAAGCACAAGCACAACTTGCAGTGAGCCTGCACTGAGCAGGACTGGCTTTGGGTCGAACCTTCTTCCCTGAGCTGCTGGGGAGCAGCTCTTTAATTAGAAACTAATTAATTTGTCCTCTTTAATGACACCATAAAGTCCCTGATTTGTAAATTCCCTTATTAGGGGCAATCCCCTGACGGCTGTGGCTGTCTTCTCAAGTGCAAATTAGGCTCGGTGGCAATTTGGTGGGGCTCTGCTGGGTGTAGTTGCTGTGATCTGTGGCTGCTGAGTGAGCTCTAAGTGGCCCCCCTGCAGCAGGACATGAGTTACAGCCCTGTCCCCAAAGCCACCAACGGGTAGGGACACCGTGGCTTTGTGCAAGTGGCTTTTGTCCTCCTAAAAACGAGCCCCTGGGGAGCCCTCTGTGACACTTGTCACCCTGAGTGCCCTCGGAGGGCACGGAGGCAGCCGGTAATTGCCAGGGAGTACGAGCCTCATGCATTATTTATGCCCCATCCGAGCAGGAATCAGCAGGGTTGGAGAGTGCTTAGGAAGTTTTCAATTAAAAAGGAAAAGCTAAGCATAATAGTTGTAGTGGTAACATCTCATTTGGGTGAAATTTGGGCTCGCTCCAGAGGTTCCCAGTGCCTCCAGTCTGCTGAGGGTGATGTTGGCCACTTCCAGAACAGATGGAGAGGGGGAATGTCTCCAGGGATTGCTGGTGGCACTGAAGGCACCTCTTCCACCCCATCACAGCCCAAAGGACTAAAATGATACCCTGCACTTTTCCCTTCCTCAGTTGTTCTGCCAATACCCACCCCATTCTCTCTGACTGGTTTTTTCCAGGGTCCAACTGGTGAGACTGGACCCATGGGTGAGCGAGGCCATCCAGGCCCCCCAGGTCCCCCAGGTGAACAAGGCCTTCCTGGCCTCACTGGAAAAGAAGGCACCAAGGTAGGGACTGGAATTCACCTCCTCGCTGCCTGTCCCTCCCTGGACATGGAGAGGATGATTCAGAAAAGAAACGAAGCTCCTGCCTCACCCCAGCTGGAGGCTGAGGGGATGAGCTGGGCCTCCATGGAATGAGCAGACCCTCATCTCTTTCTCCCTGTCCTTGCAGGGGGATCCTGGTCCTGCTGGCCTCCCAGGGAAGGATGGTCCCCCTGGATTGAGAGGGTTCCCTGGAGAACGAGGCCTCCCCGGCCCCATTGTGAGTAGAGGCTGCTGGGCCTCTCCAGCTGGAGAATTCCCAGCTGCTCCAGTTGTTCAATTCCCAGCTGCTCCAGTTGTTCAATTCCCAGCTGCTCCAGTTGTCCACCTCCCCAAATGACTGTTTTCCTTCCTCCAGGGTTCTCCAGGGCTGAAAGGCAACGAAGGTCCCCCAGGCCCTCCAGGCCCAGCCGTGAGTATCCCTGTCCTTGCAGGCAGCACCATTTACAAGATTGGCAGGGCCAGGCCCGGGTTAGTCACAGCTCCAGGCTTTATCCTGATTTTCCTGACGACTCCCTGCATGTTCCTTTATTTTACAAGCCCTGCATGTAACAGCTCAGTCATTTGTGGGGTCAGCTGTGGATGTACGTGACAGGCTGAGGGAACTGCAAGGGTTCAGGACATCCAGGATTTTGTTTGTAATCCACCTGCTTTCCCTCTGGAAGTTGTCTCCACTTGAGATCCCTGGAAGGAAACATTCATCATCCAACCCTCCCTGCTGGCTGTGAAGTGGCTCATGCTCTTGTTCCAGGCTGTTTATGTGTCCCCAGGAGCTGAGCTCTCTGCACCATCCAGAGGAGAATCCAGCCCTTCCAGGGATTTCAGTTCAAAAAAACCCATGTGCAGGGCCCTTAGGCTGGTGGTACCAACTCTTCCCGTGGCAGTTATCCCATCAAACGTGCACAAACATGGATGAAGAGCTTGGGTTTCTCTCTGTGTGGGCATGGGTGAAGCTTGATACTGCAATTAAATTCCTTTCCTCCTCCTCCTCCTCCTCCCAACAGGGCTCCCCTGGGGAGCGTGGCCCTGCAGGATCAGCTGGCCCTATAGGATTGCCAGGGAGACCTGGCCCTCAGGGACCTCCAGGACCTGCAGGTGAAAAGGGAGCTCCAGTAAGTACCAGTATGAAGGATGAACAGTTGTGGGACAGCTGGAGATGTGTGCAGTAGGGAGCTGAGCGTCGAACCAGTGCTTGTGGAGATTTAAATTGTAAAAAATAAGGATATAAAGTTCAATTAGAAAGGAATTTTCTCGTCTTGAGCATATCAAACCACAATGTCAGCGGCTCAAGTGACACCCCTGTCAAGCATGGCTGTGACCCCAGGGAATGATGTGTCCTCAGGCAACGAGAAGGCCTGGGGGCTGAAAAGGTGACACAGCCTGTGTCACCTCCTGTGTCACCCTCCTGCCAGGCCTGTGGGCAGAGAACTGAGCCAGCTCCATCAGCAGAAGGAGCCAGAGGTGGCTTTGCTGGTGTCAGGCTGCTCTGGTGGTGGTTTATTGATATCAGAAGTGTTTATCAGCCGCTTGCTGGTTTGTTAGAAACTCCAGCAGCTATTCCAGAGGCGAGAATTTCCTGGTGAATCAGTTTTAGGAACATCTGTCCTGCTGAGTACCTAACCATGTGTCAGTCAGGGCAGGGATGAATAGGCAATTTATGTGGCATCTAATTTATTTAGAGCAGAGCACCCAGGATTCAGATGCAATTCAATCATGGACGAGGAAACTGGAAAATATTCACTGTTAAGTTCCTGTAAACAAACAAATGTGATTGAAAACTCCTGCTCAAAGGAGTACAAGTAGATGTTGACACAGAGTGTGTTTTATTCACTTCAGGTGGTTTTATTTGTCCAGAATCTCAGGATGGGCCTCCTGAGAACCCCCCTTAGTTGGGGGTCAGCAAGGGAGGGAGCAGCTGGGGCAGCCAGGACCAGAATCAGCAAAAACTGGCTCGTGGGAGTAAAAATTGCTTGGGGTCTTGTTTGTCATCCAGGCAGAGATGGCAGAGGGTTCAGATTAAATCAGATTATGTTGCTGTAGCGGTGAAATTGCAGCTGTGATCTGGGTATTCACTGCTTACATTTGCTTGTTCTTTTCATTATCCCTCAAGACAAGTTTTGTCTCCTTTCAGACAAGGAGCACAGATGAAATATCAGCTGGAAGCGGCTTTGCTGTTCCTGCCCATCCAGCCAGGAGTCATTAGCAGCTGAATAAAACCTTAATGGGCTGTAATGGCTGGCTTGGAGAGCTCTGGGTGTGACATGCCTGTTTCTCTGCTTCCAGGGGGAGAAGGGTCCCCAAGGACCGGCTGGCAGGGATGGCATCCAGGGCCCCGTGGGACTGCCGGGCCCCGCAGGTCCTGTTGGACCTCCTGGAGAGGATGGAGACAAGGTGGGGACAGCTCCTGCTGCCTGGGGTCACTCTGGCACGGAACTGGGCAGCATTTCCACCGTGGTGCATGCCACACTCGGGTGGGATGTGCTGCTGGAGGATTTTTGTGGAACTCACAGTCCCGTGGGATGAGCAGCAGCAGATGGGGCTCCATGTGCTCTTCCAGCCACAAAATTCCCTTAAATCCAGGTTGCCGCCCCCGAACCTGCAGCAGGTGCCTGCCCACGGATGCCCAGCCTCTCCAAATTAATTCCCTCTCTCATTAAGCCCCTCTGGAGTGGAGGATTCCCGGGAAACATCAGCTGGGACAAATCCCTGGTGGCTGCTCAAAGGGTCTGCAGGATGCAGCTTCATGCGTGGCGTGGCAGCCGAGGAATTGGAGGGTGGAAAAGGGTTTGGTTGCACCTGGAGTGTCCAAATCTCTGGAATTCTTCAGCCCGCTCACCCATTCAGTCCCTGTGGGATTTGGGATGAGGATGCAGACCCTCAGGGTGCTGAGATGTGGAAGTGGTGATGGATTAATGTTGTCCCTTTGTTCCTGGCAGGGTGAGATCGGGGAGCCTGGGCAGAAGGGCAGCAAAGGTGACAAGGGAGAGCAGGTGAGTGGAGGGGACTCTGCTGTAGCTGCTTCTCCTCAGTCTGGTTCATTGTGTGACTTGCTGGAAATAGAAATTAAATTTATATCGTTTTCTAATGTTGATTCATCTTCTGTGCTTCATCAAATACCCACATGATGTAAAAAAAGAGTGAGAGCCTCAAGTGGGAGCCTCCAGCTCCCAGGAACACTGAGATATTTCCACATCACCCACTTAGCATGGAAATATCTATGAAACATGAGCAGTGTTGCCACCAAAGTTGGGTCTTTGGCTGAAGTTCCCTTTCTGATTTAGTTGAAGATGTCTCTGCTCATGACAGAGAGATGGACCACGAGATTTTTAAAGGTTCCTTCCAACCCAGACCATCCTGTAATTCTGTGGTAATTGCAGTTCCACACCCTTTTTGTGCTGCCCAGAGCCTGAGGAACATGAGTTACCCAGGAGTTAGGGCTGAATGCTGGGAGACCTCACCCTGTTCTCCATCTCTGTTTTGGGAATTAATGCAGTTTTAATGGAGTTTGTATTGAAGGAATTCACCTTTTCCAGGTGAATTTGTCACTCTCTCCTAACACTGACATTTTTTTTTGCGACAGGGTCCCCCAGGCCCCACTGGTCCCCAAGGCCCAATTGGTCAACCTGGCCCAGCTGTGAGTATTGCCCCCTATTAGCAGAAATCCCTTTTTTTCCCCAAAAAGCCCCCTGGGAAGCACTGGGATGATTCCTGCCTGGCACTGCTGCTGGCTTTTTTTCCCCAAAAAGCCTCCTGGGAAGCACTGGGATGATTCCTGCCTGACACTGCTGCTGCCCAACCCGAGCAGGGGGTGGTGGGGTGGGGTTGGTGTGTCCCCAGGTCTGTCCTGGGCTGATCAGACCCTGTCCTTGCAGGGAGCTGATGGAGAGCCCGGGCCCCGAGGACAGCAAGGCCTCTTTGGTCAGAAAGGTGACGAAGGACCCCGAGGTTTCCCTGGTCCCCCCGGCCCTGTGGGCTTGCAGGTAATTTGCAGCATCCAGGGAGGGTTTAGGGTGGTGAGAGCTGGGGCTCACCTGAGATGTTCACAGCTGAGATGTTCACAGCTAAAATTCATCCTCTGCACCTCCACAGGGGCTGCCTGGACCACCTGGGGAAAAGGGAGAAACGGGTGACGTTGGGCAGATGGTAAGGGGCTTCCAAATTTCTTATTTCACCACTGACATTGCTCTGAGAAACCCATCTGAAATTTGTCCTCCTTTTCTCTCAGGGTCCACCAGGCCCACCAGGACCCAGAGGTCCATCTGGGCCACCAGGAGCAGATGGTCCACAGGGTCCTCCTGGAGGAATAGGAAACCCTGGTGCAGTAGGAGAGAAGGTAAGGCACCTGGACGAGCCTGAAGCAGGAGTTTGCTGCAGCACTCATGCAGTGGCTTTGCTGTGCCAACAGAAAACTCATCCCCCTGCAGAAATGTGAATATTTCCACCCTTTTTTTCCATGTGTAGGGTGAACCTGGGGAATCTGGTGAGCCTGGTCTCCCTGGAGAGGTTGGCCTGCCGGTAAGTGCCCCCTGGGAGAGGCATGGATGTGCTGGAGAGGTGTGGATGTGGATGGGACAGCAGGGACTGAACCAGCCCTGTCCTGGATTTGGCTATTGATGACACATTGCCACGTTCCTGGGTATTTATAGGATCACGTTTAGTCACCAAATCTGGGCTACCCACGACTGAACACCATGAACACCACTCAGTCCTTGTGGGAAGGGACTGTTAAATCATGTCCTTGTGTTTGGAGACACAAATAGAGCTTCTTGCTCAGAATTGATTAAAGGATAATTAGAGATCAGTTTGGGGTTTTTTGCCTTGATAATAAAGTTACTTTTCCTTTACAGGGCCCTAAAGGTGAAAGAGGTGAAAAGGGAGAAGCAGGTCCCTCTGGTGCTGCTGGTCCACCTGGCCCCAAAGGCCCACCAGGTGATGATGGCCCCAAAGGCAGCCCTGTAAGTACCCCCTCAGTCTTTCCTTGCTTTGCCAGCAGAGATTTCTGCATGAAAAGATGTTCCCAGAGATATCTGTGGAAATTTAAACTAGTATCCTAACCATGGAATTTCTCCTCTGGTGACCCATGATCTCAGTCCCCTTCCTTAGGGTGCTGATGAGGGAAAGACCCTGCTGTACCGTATTTCCCAGAAATACTGGAATTATCAGTGCTTTTTGCAGGCTATCAGGAATCTCACCCCATGGAGAGGAGCTGCAGTAGGGTCACTTTGTGTTTATGGCTTTCCAAGGTCTTCTGCACCAGAGCAGAGCTTCCAAAATAGGATCAAGGAGATTTATTGGGTTTGGGAGCTGTACCTGCACACCCAGCTCCCTGCTGCTGATAATTTCTACAGCTCTGCTGAAGCCAGTGGAGCTCTGCTGATTTTACCAGGGGACAATGGCACAGGGTTTATCTTGCAGGCTCCTCTGATGCCTGAAATTTGTGATGAGGTAAGGCAAGATGGCACAAAGAAGCAGAGGAGGCAGGGGAGTTTAGTCATCCCTCCTAACAGATGGGATTTGGGATATCTGTGATGGGTTGCAGGCTGCTCCTGGAATCATGTGAAGCACCCGACAGACATTGTATGGGGAAGAATGCTGAAGTGTTTCAGTCATTAAATGCTCTGAGAGGCTCCTCCTGTGCAAAATGTCACACATTTGCAAAAGCAAAACCTTCCAATCTGCACGTTCCCAAAGCTGGGAGGACTCTGCTGTCACCCAGCCAGAGGATTTTTGAAAAGCTGGGATGGAAGTCCCAGCGTTGCCTTTGGAGCTCTGGCAGTCAGGATGCAGATCTGGACTAGCTGGGACAGGGTGAAAACACTGCAGCTGCAAAGAGGGGTTGTGGTTGTAGAAATTGGGGTTTACTGCACAGGGTGGCTCCCCATGTTGTCACTGGTGCTCTCCAGGTGCAACATCCCTCACTTGGGAATATTCTTCTCTCTTTGCAGGGTCCAGTTGGTTTCCCTGGTGACCCTGGTCCTCCCGGAGAGCCTGGCCCAGCTGTAAGTTTTGGTCTCACCTGCTCCTGGGGTGATGAAACTCAACTGTGCTCCTCATTCCCAGCAGCTCCCCTGGCATTTCCTCTGCTCATTCACACCCTAAAAACACCTCCTTGTTCCTTTTGCCTTCCTTTTTAGGGTCAAGATGGTCCCCCTGGTGACAAAGGTGATGATGGTGAACCTGGACAGACTGTGAGTACCTGGAGAGATGAGAGCTGTTCCCCACAGTGCCCATGCCTCTGTGTCAGCTCCAGGAGCACTGAGCCTCTCATTCCTACCAGAATTTCCCAGTGGGAATTGCCCAATGAGGATCTCCTTCCCTCCTGTGTCATCCTCCATCCATCCATCCATCCATCCATCCATCCATCATCCATCCTCCATCCATCCATCATCCATCCTCCATCCATCTTCCATCCATCCATCCATCCATCCATCCATGGATCCCTCCATCCATGGATGGGGCACTCATGATTTGTTCCCCTCCCCTCTCTCCCTGCAGGGTTCCCCTGGGCCCACAGGAGAGCCAGGCCCCTCTGGACCCCCTGGAAAACGGGTGAGTTGTTTTTTTAGGAAGATTTTTGCAAAAGCACTTCCATTAACTTTTTAAAAGTCATGGTGTTACTAAGCCTCCAATAAATGCTGTGTAAATACTGTATAAAATATTTGATAATTAAAAAAATAAAATGATGCACCATCCACACCCGTTAGAAATTGATGGGAAGCTGCCAAGCAAATCCCATGGATTTTTTTTAAAGATGTTAACAGCCCAAAGAAAACCCAAGGATGAGGTGCTCCTGCTCTTCCTGCCTTGCTGGCAGAACCCAGGGATTCATTTAGCAAGGAGCTAATTTAAAAATCTTTTCAGGGATATTTGTCTCCATTTTGTCTCCTTCCCTGGGGCTGCAGCATCATTTTGCTAATTCCAACAGACCGTTGCAGATCAGCAGGATCTAACTGTGTTTTCCATCTACTCTGGGCTTTCTTTAGGGCCCTCCTGGTCCAGCTGGTCCTGAAGGAAGGCAAGGAGAGAAAGGAGCCAAGGTGAGAGCTGAATGGGATTTCACTTGTGCTGTGTCCTTGATAGTCCAAGAGGATCTCCCTCTGCCAAGGCAGGGAGTTGATTTTGCTGCGTGTTACAACAAATTAGCCTGGATTTGGGGCCACTGGCCTCAAATCTGAGCTTATGTTTCAGCCCTTAACAAGCTCTGTGGAGATAATTAGGGCTTGGTAAGGTCAGGGGAATGTTTTGCCTCGTTTGAAACATCCAAGTGCTATATTTGGCAGTGTGATGTGTTGTAAATAATGGGGTGTGCAGAGCCCCATGTCCTTTCCCAGGGCAAACACAGCATTCATGGGCTGGGATTGTTTGGGGAAATGGAGATGGGATTGGAAATTACAGATCCCGTTGTGGCAGCACAGGGGAGGGCGGATGGGTGGATGGAGTGGTGTCCCTGAACCCAGGAGAGCTCAGAGCCAAAGGGTGGTTCCTGCTGGAATTCAGGCAAGGCTGGAAACTGAAGGAGTCTGGAGAGTTTGGAGGTGGAGGGAGCAGCAGGAAAATCAAGGAGCAGAAAGTTTCACGTGCTTTGCATGGATCTGCATCCACTCCATGACATCCTGGCACCATCTCACAAAATCCTCTGATGTCCCAACCCAAATTCAACACCCTGCTTCTTCGTCCAGGGGGAAGCTGGCTTGGAAGGACCTCCTGGGAAGACTGGACCCATTGGTCCCCAAGGTGCTCCAGGGAAGCCTGGCCCCGATGGCCTTCGTGGGATTCCTGGTCCAGTTGTGAGTATTCCCAGCCTGAGAAAGCTCAGCTTTGTTCCTGTATCCCAGCTGCCTGGAAGATGCCTTTTCCCAGTGTTCTGTCCGTGCTGGAATGCCTGACAGCAGATAAAACTTATTTCATGGGAATAATGGGATGGTGAATATCATCTCCCACATGTTTCATTTGAGTCTTGGGTCTTCAGCCACTCTCCAGCAGTGATTTTCCTTGATCCACAAAGTCCCTTTTCCAGCAGAGATTTGAGCATGGAAGGAACATAAATCCTTTTGCTTTTGCCACCTGCGAAAAGCCAGGACAAAGGTTCCCTGGCACAGGTGAATAATCAGAATATTCCCAGCTGGGAGCACTGCTGTCACTGGGAATGAGGGAATTGCACTTTTTTTACAGGGTGAACAAGGTCTCCCAGGATCCCCTGGCCCAGATGGTCCTCCAGGCCCAATGGTATGTCCTGAGCATGCAATTCCAGGAGTTTTTGAGCTGGATAAATGAGTGTGACATGAATTCATTCCCTCTTTTGTTTCCCTCTGTGTCCCAAAGGGCCCTCCGGGTTTGCCTGGTCTGAAAGGAGACTCCGGTCCTAAAGGGGAGAAGGTGAGAATCCACTCAGGATCCCATTGCCTGATCCCTGGTGGGGTGTGGGGGCACCAATGGCACTGCACAGGGGTTCTGCAGCTGGCAGGACAAGGCTGGGGAGTGGCACCAGCCCCAGTGACAGCTTCAGAGGAGAGCTGGAGCACTCTGAGTGTGCCCCAAGGGGCTCAGCTGTGGGGGAGTGTGGAGGTGCAGAGCCCTGGCTCATTTTTGGGGTGATTCTCTACCCTATAAACATTTCTGTCATATATATATATTTATATAACCCCAGGGAATGAGCAGTTGCTCTATTGCAGAGGTTCTTTCTCCATTTGTAGCATTTTCTCCTGTAAAAATCTAATAATTTTGTCCACTCTGCCACTTCCACGTGTCAGGGATTGCTGCAAATTCCTGTCACCTCACTCAGATATTTGGGGTTGGATCTGGAAATGTCTTTGCTCTCTGCAGTCAGAAATCCTAATTAACATCTGCTCTTTTCCCCCAGGGTCACCCAGGTTTAATTGGTCTTATTGGACCACCAGGAGAGCAGGGAGAAAAGGGTGACAGAGGCCTCCCAGGGCCCCAGGGCTCAGCAGGACCCAAAGGAGAGCAGGTAAATATTCCCTAAACCTTCCTGGAACGTGCTTTGGAGCATTGCACCCTCAAGGAGGTGCAGCATAGCAGAGATGGGCAACCCTGGCAGGAGATCCTTGGCAGTTTTTGAGGGATATTTTCTGTATTAATGTGGTTTATTCTATGTGTGAAACATGGATTTCCTCCAAAATGATCCATTTTAGTGGGAAGCAGATTCTCAAGGGTCCTATGAAAGAGTTGAATAGACTTGGAGGGATGGTGCCATTAAATATTCATCTGAAGGGCTGATTTTTAAAAGTGTTTTTAAAAAATGAGATAGGACATTCCTTGTCCATGCTCTAAAAACCAGGTAAAGCTCCAGATTGGACTGGAATCCCCCAAAACTGGGTGCTCACCTGGGAGCAGGGGTTGGATGTGTAATTTTAGGCCAGAATTGCTGATCAGTGTTATTTTCCTGTTGTCTTTTAGGGTATCACAGGTCCCTCTGGACCCATTGGACCTCCAGGGCCACCAGGATTACCGGTAGGTGACAACCAATGACCTTGGAATTCCTTGGGAGCCCTCAGGAGCCACTTTGGTGCTCCCAGGAATGCCCAGCACAGCCCTGGCTGTAGCAGGATGTTGGTCACAATGGGTTTTTTTTTCAGCTGAGCCCTTAAAAAACCCTTGGATGAGTTCCAGGAGTGCTGGAGATGATGTGGGAGATGGGTTGAAGATGTGGGAGATGGGCACAGGGAAATCGTCCCACCTTGTTTCCCTCCCCCTTTCTTTTGGAATATCCACAATCCCACGGGGATTTCTTGCCCTTTTTTGCTGATTTTTATCACTTTTTTAGATGCCCAAAGGCCCTGTGCTACCCTGGGGTGCCCAGCTGGGTGTCCTGAGCAGGGAGTGGGATCAGCCCCACATTCCAGGGATCACCCAGCAGCTTCCCCACTCCCCACTGGGGCAGGAGTGTGGAGATCTGCCACAAAAGCTTTTTGTCTGTTGGCAAATAAAAGCAACACCCAGCTGAAGTGGATGGGGAAAGTGGAAACAGAAAGGGAGTAAATTTTTTAAAAATTCCCTTTCTGAACTCTCTGCTTGGAAATGAGCTGACTCCTTTCTGTGTTTGTCTCTCCACAGGGTCCACCTGGTCCCAAAGGTGCTAAAGGCTCATCAGTGAGTATGGACACAGCTAAAGGAAGAGGCTGAGGGGTTTTTATTGAGTGTAGGACACGCTGGGACTCCCCTCATCAGTAAAATGAATGCAATTAGCAGAGAGGACTTAGCAAACTCTACCTAAGCCCAGCAATGATAATTGGAGAAGCTTTCTGTGCCACAACTGCACTTCCCTGAAGAGCAGAGCAGCAGAGATCTTAAGGAGCAATCCAGTGCTTAGTCCTGAGGAGAAAAGCTGCTGCTGGAGAGTGGAGGGGATTAAAAATAGCCCGTGAAAAGCGGGAGGTGGGAAGTTGGAAAGTGAAGAACTCGGTGAGAAATGAGACTCTGGAGGTTCGTGGTGCAGAGCTGCTGTGCAGGCAGCTAAAAATTCCTCTTTTGGGCAACTTCTTAGTGTCTTTTTGCCATCCAGAATTCGATGTTTTATTAATTTGAAGATTTTATTTGACTTGCAGAACTGTTGGGTTGGTTGGGAGAGTTAAAGATTTTATGCATTTTATGCATTCCGTAGGAAGCATAAGAAAAATCTGACTGTTAACTCCAGGTGTTTGATCTTTTCTTTCACCTAAACACCAAAAATAACCAAAAATACCATTTTCTTGGGATATGGGTACAGGGAGACTCCTCTTGTGTGCCTGAAGGGACAAAAATGAGCACAGTTAAAATAATGTTTGGGATGTGATAAAAGTACCAGGTGAATTCTCCTGAGTGACTCCTGATTTTCCCTTGTTTTTCCATCCAGGGTCCCACAGGTCCAAAGGGTGAATCAGGTCTTCCTGGGCCCCCAGGACCTCCTGTAAGTAGAACCCATAAGGTGAAGGATGAAACGAGGTTCAGACTTCATGGGTGCTGGAATTTGGGAAGCAAAAAAATCTCTGGACAAAAATTCCTTTCCAATCCTAGCAATGGGTTGGAATCTCTTGGAGACACTGGGGGAGAAAGCAGGATGGGAAGGGAGGATTTATTAATGGGAACAAGGGAAGGTGGAAAATGTTGAAGGCAGAGGTTTTATCAGCACCATCCATGGCTGTTTCCCATGTCCAATGTGTATTTTGGGATGTTGCTGCTTTGTCCATCTCTCGTGTCCTTTTCCCAATGAATGAGAAGTTGAGCCTTTTGTTTCTCCCCCCAAAAATCAGGGTCCTCCTGGAGAAGTCATCCAGCCCCTGCCCATCCAGGCTGCCAAGAGGACCAGGAGGAACATTGATGCCAGCCAGCTGCTGGACGATGGCAATGCTGACAACTACATGGACTATGCTGATGGCATGGAGGAGATTTTCGGCTCCCTGAACTCCTTGAAACTGGAAATCGAGCAGATGAAGCATCCCTTGGGCACTCAGCACAACCCAGCACGCACCTGCAAGGACCTGCAGCTCTGCCACCCTGATTTCCCAGATGGTGTGTCCCAGGATAGGGGGGATGTAGGGAATTCTGTGGGTTTTGCAGCTTCACGCAGAAGGAAGGGTTGGAAGAGCAGGAATTTGGGGAGTCCATGGGGGATGTGGCTGGTGGAGAAGGAATATGTAGAGCTGGACTGGATGTCACTGGACAGCCCTTCCAGCTGAAATGTCCTGCTCTAAAAATGGGGATATGGGATGAAAAACCTTCTTCAGCTGGCAGCAGAACATGACCAGCTTTCAAAAACTACACATAAACAACAACCCATGAGAGGTGAAACATCCCAGGTGAGGAGGTTGCTGAAGTGACTCTGAGCTGATCCTTTCTTCCCTTCTCTCCCCTCATCCAGGTGAATACTGGGTTGATCCCAACCAGGGGTGTTCCAGGGACTCTTTCAAAGTTTACTGTAATTTCACGGCTGGTGGAGAGACCTGCATCTTCCCTGATAAGAAATCTGAAGGAGTAAGTCCACACCACCTTTGCTTTCCCCTCTGTCCTGGTGATAGATGGTTTCCTGATGTGAATCTTCATAGACAGCCAATTGAACAGCAGCAAGGAAGGATCAAAGTTCCAGAATGTTCCTTTGTTACACAACATTACCTTCTGAAATAACATGGAATATGTTGACAAAGAGAAAATCAGATTTAAACTGTGATTTGGGCCAAACCTCTGATGGTTTCCCGGGCATAATAAATGCTAAGACCTTAATTTTTTGGACTTTGCTGTCCAAGGCAGAGGTGTGTGTTGGTGCAGGAATTGGGAGCTCTGTTTAACTCATTCCCTCCCACAGCCCTGCTGCACTGCCTGCATGCCCAAGCACCACTGACTCCCCTCCCCTCCCTGTGTCTCCAGGCAGGGCAGATAAATGTTTACCTCCTGTCATTTTTCCTGCTGTTCCTTGTGGGTAAATGATCCTAAATGATTGCAGGCAGCCTCAGAGCTCTCCCTGGCACGGCTGCACAAGGTTGATGAAGTTATTTGTGTAATGATGCTCTTAGCTCAGCCATACCCATCATTTTTGTCCTGTATCCCTGCACTCTGTTTTCCAGAGCTGCTCTTCCCGCTGCCTGGGGACCAGCTGTGGCACTGGCCAAGCAGAAACACAACAATTCAGCCTGGGGGGAGCTGTGCCAGTGTCACAGTTGTGCTCCAGCTGTGACAAAGCTGAGCTGCTCTCCTGCTGCATTTCATCCACCAGAAATGTGTGTCAGCACAGCACAAACCACACGCCACATAAATCCTCCCTGAGTTTTTCTTGGGGCTGTTTAAAGAGGAGATGGATTTCCTCTTCCTTTGCATCAGTGAGCTGTGTTTTTCCTCAAAATTTGACAGCTCAAAAAGCAGAGTCTGGCTATGATCTTGCAGGGGCCTGAGCTCCTGCTGTGCTGGTTCAGTGAGGAGTTCTGTGGAGTTGCAGAACTCCTCAAATACCAATTTCATGCTGGGATCCATAAGAAAAAACTTCTCCCACCCAGAGGGATGCAAAGAGCCCTGGCTGGTGGGTGGGTAGGTTTGTGACGAGCCACAGCAGAGTTTCAGCCATGGTTCCTCTCAGCTCATCCCTCCCCGAGCACAAACACTGGATTTGCTCTGCAGGTGACATCCTGCGAAGGGCAGGACAGTCCCCAGCCACCTGCAGCTGGGCTGCTGCTTCAGGAGAGATTTCCAGCACAAATGAGGGCATTGTGGGAGGCTGAGGGAGCAGCCACACTCCTTCCTTGTGCTCTGACTCAGCTGCTGAGCTGAGCTGCCTCAAGGATGCTCCGATGGTTGATTCCTTGTCCAGGACATCCCTGTGTCACTCTGGGTACCTGGAGCTCCATCCTGTGTGTCCAGCACCTCGGGAGGCAGAGGCTTTTCCTTCATCACATCCTTTGCCTTTCCCAGCCCCACAGCACCTGGATTTGGCATGAGAGAGGCACCAGGCTTCTCCAGCACCAGCACTGCCCTCCACACGAAGATCAATGCACCTTTCCCATCCATGCTTCCTTTCTCCCTCTCTGTCTTTCCTTTTAATTTTCCTGCCACTGCTGGATTTGTATCCCAAGTTCCTAGGAGGCAGAGACAGCCCCTAGCAAAGGAGGCTGGTGCCAGAGCAGCACCACTCCATCTCCTCTGCTTCAGAGCCACCTTCTGCTCTCATTACTGATGTATAAAAATTTTTTAAAAAACCATTTTAAAGCAAGTTGGACAGTTTCAATAAGACATGCAGACTCTGGAATGAAAGTAAACTTTTTAATTTTGATTTATTTTTTTTTCTTTCTCTCTTCCCTCCTTGCTGTCCACAAACTAGGCTAGAATTACTTCCTGGCCCAAGGAAAACCCAGGCTCGTGGTTCAGTGAATTCAAGCGCGGTAAACTGGTAAGAGGCATCCTGGTGCTTGCTGTTTCCTTTAACCCCCTGTCATATTTTACAGAGTAAAATGGCTCGTTGGCCCAAAGAACAGCCTTCCACATGGTATAGTCAATACAAGCGGGGGTCCTTGGTAAGTGGCTAACCCTGGCCCTGAATCAGAGCTTGTCACCCGCTTTGGTATGGCCACACTGCTGCCTCTGCATGCTGGACTAACCCCCCTCCCAGGCACATGGAGATGTTTAAGGTGGAATTCTGAGAGAGACCCCAAAGCCACCGGGGGGCTTTGTTCCAGTCTGCCTGACTGGGAACTGGGGAGCTGAGCTTTGCCTGGGGATAGAAGGGGACACCCTGGGGACCCTGGGGCAGGTTTGTCTGCACAGAGCCCTGCAGGAGTGCTGCATCCCACAGGGAGAGCTGCATCCCACAGGGAGAGCTGCATCCCACAGGGAGTGCTGCATCCCACAGAGAGTGCTGCATCCCACAGGGAACACTCCATCCCACAGGCAGTGCTGCATCCCACAGGGAGAGCTCCATCCCACAGGGAACACTCCATCCCACATGGAGAGCTGCATCCCACAGGGAAAACTCCATCCCACAGGGAGGGCTCCATCCCACAGGGAGAGCTCCATCCCACAGAGAACACTCCATCCCATAGGCAGTGCTGCATCCCACAGGGAGCGCTGTCGCTGTCTCCTCCTCACTCCCCATTTTGGGTGTCCCCATTTTGGGTGTCCCCATGTTGCTGTCCCCTTGTTGCTGTCCCCCAGCAGTGCAGCCTTACCCCAAGAGCTGAGAGATCCCTAAAATGCTGCTCCAGCCCCGAGCTGGGCACAGTGCTGGGACCCAGGGGAGCAGCTGCACATCTGTGGCTTCTCTAGGACAGGTTTGCCCCAGAGGGTGGATTTTGTCCCCATATGGACATGAACCACTCTGGAGACTCCCATGCTGACCCCAGAGCTTGGGAGAATCAAAGTAATTTATTTAAAGGAAGATTTCCAGCCAAGCCTAGTGGAAAGGAATTTGACTGAGTCACAATTAAGGATTTTTTTCATGGGGGAAGAGCTGTTTTAAGGTCAAACAAGGCTTGGCAGCAAGGCATAAACCAGCAAGAGCTCTGGTTTCTTATCTGGTAACAGGACATGCACATTATGGGGAGCTCATTCCCACAGACACCCAGTGCTGGGCAGGGATGTCAGATTTGTGTCTTAAGCCCCAGAAATGTCCCCTGGCTCTGCAGAATTAATGGGATGCACATAATGAGCTCAGTCAAACCAGGAGAATGCAAGAACAGGCAAATATTCCACGGATAAAACCAACCTGCCCAGGGACAGGAGATGCTCTGCTGTGTCCCACTGAGTTGTCCCCTCCCCAGGGCAGGGGCTTCCTGCAGTGCCCCAACTTCCACCTTAAAGGGCAAACAACCCAAGCCCTGCGTTGTTTCCCAGTTTCTGCATTCCATCGCCACTAAAACACATTTTGCTCTGATCCTGCCCTCGAGGAGGACACGGCTTCTGGGGCTTCTCTGCACCATCAAATCAGGCTGCAAAGCCAAGGCTTCAGCCTCGTGGCTCCTTGGAGGGCAGCTACTCATAGCTTAATTACAGAGCACTTCATCAGTTAATGTTCCAAGTACCTCCACTTCTCCATCTCCCCTGCTTCTCTTTTTTCCCAGCTCTGTTAGAGGCTCCGTTGCCAGCGTAGAGCTTAGGGCTTATTCTCTTTTAGATAAAAACATTTCTGGTGCTACTTGGAGCTCTTTGGTCCATCCTTTTGTGTTGTCATTTTCCTGCCTTTTTTTTTTTTTTCACCTGTCCTGCTTTTTCTGTTTGGAAAAATAAAAAAGCCACCAGTATGTGGAAGACCTACCTAAGCAAACCACAAAACAGTCAAACACACAGACCACAGAAGTTTTATTTATTTACTTATTTATTTATTTAAGATTAGCTCTGATTTTGCCTCAGTCAGTACCTGGAACCATGAGATTGGTAAATTGAGGAGGCATTTGCCTGCTGGATCTAAAATCAGCTGAAATTTGTGTGTGATGGGCAGAATCAAAAGGAGTTTGAGTTCCCCTCAGGTGTAACTCTGCTCGTGTTACTCCATGGAGAAGGACCTGGTGTCTTGAGGTGAGGGGAAGATTTTCAGTGCTGCCAAGGGGTCCATATAAATCCTGGGATTGCACAGCTGGGCAGATGCTGCCTTTCTTCTGGAGACACCTGAAGTAAGAGGGGTGCAGTAAATATGAAATACAACCAAACCAGCTGGGTTTGATGCTCCCACACCATTAATCAATTCTACAGAGCCCTTAGAGCCAATTCCTTACTATTCCTCCGGATGCAGAGCTGTGTTTAGAGGGATAAGAGGCTTGCAGATGTTTTCTCTGTGTGTTACACACAATTCCCAGCAGCTCTAACGAGGCCTGCACCCATCCCATCCCATCCCATCCCATCCCATCCCATCCCATCCCATCCCATCCCAATCATCCTCCCAGCCACATGACACCTGCCAGCACAGAGAAAAGAGGAAAAGATTGGAGGATTTTCCCAAACTGAGCAAACGCTGTGCACAAAACCAGCTCCCAGTGGCTCCAGCTGGAAAGGGCTTCACAAAATCTGCACAGGCTGAACAAAAGACCCCTTAAAAGGCAGCCAGGCTGCAAGGCAAGCACTGGTTTGATATAAAACCAAATAAGAGTCACTCCTGCAGGTCAGTAGTGCCACACTGGGTGTGTGACAAGTCCTTGGCATTTTTTGTCCCCTTCCTTCCACGTGCTGGTGGCTTTCTGGTAGCTCCTCCTGGCATGCGTGGCTCTCTCCTGGTCAGTCACATTTAACTCTCAGGAGGACAGTGCAGCAGCATCCTGACAACCGGTTGGTATCTTTGTTTATTTGGATTATCTCTTTTAATTCGGTGTTTTATTGTGGTTATGAATCTGTTCTACTGTTTGCAGCCTGCACCACAACTCGAGGGTTGGTGGTACCTGGAGGAGATCCACGCTGGTTGGGTGCCTGTGTTTTGTTCCTGGTTGTTTCTAAAGAAACCCTCAGTCCATCCAGGGCAGTGGTTTGGAGATGCCACCTCAAGCACAGTCAGTTCATACCTGCAAAAACTCATTTTGTGGGCCATGAATGTCCCACAAAGTCCTGAATCGCCCAAGTACTGGGATTGAGTTTCAATAATTTTTTTTTTTGTAGGAATAAATTCTCCTGCATGGGAGAAAAAGGAGCCTGGTGGGCAGAATGGAGCAAATCCCACTGTGCAAGACTGGGATTCACAATCTGTGTTCACAACAGAGCAGCAAATCCATTTTCCCTTTACCTGAGCTGGGCTTTTCCAATCAGGGCAGCCCCAATCCTCACCAGCAGGTGCACATTGCTGCAGATGCAGTGCCAAGATTGCTTCAAACCCCAGAAAAAACGAATGGAGGATACCCCAGATTGTGCAGAACAAAACACACCCAGCAGCCAGAAATTTGTGTCAGACAGGACAGGAAAATAAATCCCTGAACTCTCACAGAAATTCACCTTCTCTCCTCTTCAAAAGCTGGAGAAATACACTCAATATTTGCTTAATCTTGAGACATATCCCCAAATTCCCACCCTCTTGCAACCAGGGCTGAAATCCCCTTCTCTTTTTTTTCTCCCTGCCCTCCTTAGATTTAATTTTTTCGCTCACACCCTCACCCCATCCAGCAGGAGAGCAAAAAGTTCCTGGGTGAGCAGAGCAGGTGACAGTGGTGTCCCTCAGGAGCAGTGTCTGTGGTGGCACTGGTGTCCCTCAGGAGCAGTGCCTGTGGTGACACTGGTGTCCCTCAGAGCCCCCAGCTCAGGAGCGGTGCCTGTGTTGGTGACACTGGTGTCCCTCAGCAGCAGTGTCTCTGCTGGTGACACTGGTGTCCCTCAGAGCCCCCAGCTGTGTTTCCCTGTCCCTCACTGCCCAGTGTTGTCCCTTGTCCCCCTCTCCCAGCTCTCTGTGGTGGCACTGGTGTCCCTCAGGAGCAGTGTCTGTGGTGGCACTGGTGTCCCTCAGGAGCAGTGTCTGTGGTGGCACTGGTGTCCCTCAGGAGCAGTGTCTGTGTTGGTGGCACTGGTGTCCCTCAGAGCCCCCAGCTCAGCAGCAGTGTCTGTGTTGGTGACACTGGTGCCCCTCAGGAGCAGCATCTGTGGTGACACTGGTGTCCCTCAGGAGCAGTGCCTGTGGTGACACTGGTGTCCCTCAGAGCCCCCAGCTCAGGAGCGGTGCCTGTGTTGGTGACACTGGTGTCCCTCAGCAGCAGTGTCTCTGCTGGTGACACTGGTGTCCCTCAGAGCCCCCAGCTGTGTTTCCCTGTCCCTCACTGCCCAGTGTTGTCCCTTGTCCCCCTCTCCCAGCTCTCCTATGTGGACTCGGACGGGAACCCCATCGGGGTGGTGCAGATGACCTTCCTGCGTCTCCTGAGCGCCTCGGCCCACCAGAACATCACCTACAACTGCTACCAGTCGGTGGCCTGGCACGATGCCACCACCAACAGCTACGACAAGGCCATCCGCTTCCTGGGCTCCAACGACGAGGAGATGTCCTACGACAACAACCCCTACATCCGAGCTGCCCTTGACGGCTGCGCGGTACGTGGGGGCTCCCGGCCTTGGGGACACCGTGGAGACACCTCTGTCCCCTCCCCTGCTTGGCCAGCACCATCTTCCCCAGAGCAGATCACCCCCAAATTCCCGGTGCTTCAGGGTTGTTCTTAATATGGGAGACATCAGCGTGCTCTTCCCTAAGGTGGAAATAAAGGATTCCGTGGGAATCCTGCTGGAAGTCAGGGGTAGCTGCAGCACCTCCAGGAGTCAAATTAATCTGATTAATCCAATTTATCCGCCTAAAAGTGCTGCTTGTTTTTTTTATAAAGCCTCCCTGTGCTTTTGCTCTCATCCAATTCCTCACACGGGGAGAGGCGAGTGATGGCGCCCAGTTGGGTTGGAAATTTTCAGGGTTTGGTAAGGATCTTTGTAACTGCTTTCAGAAATTCTGAAAATTTGGGTTGGAAATTTGCAGGGTTTGGTAAGGATATCTGTAACTTTCAGGAATTCTTGGAGGCAAATCAGGAAGGGTTTGGTTGGAATTTTTGTTCTTGCAGGCCCAGGAAGGCTCTGGGCTGTGCTGCTCATGAGGTGCACAAGCACACCCACAATTTCCAAAGGTGCCTCACGTCCTCCCTTTTCTTCTAACTCCTCTTGGATGCTTGATTTGGGTTTAAACTCTGAAAATTCTGCCCTCAGGAGATAAAAATTTGGCAAAGCAGGTGCTGTCTGCATTTATTTTGAGCCCCAGCTTGCTGGTGTAAAAACATGCATAATTCCCACCCTCTGGAACTGCAGCACTTGGAGCCCACGGGACAGAAAGATTGAGATGTTTGACAGAAAAAGCTCTTCATGTAATTTGAGATTGAAACGCTTCTGTTCTGGCACAGATTTTTTACTGATGGAGCAATGAGGAAAATCAGATTAGAACTTTTAACACGTTCCTGGAGAGGGAAAGGGCATCCAGCCCCCTTCTGGAAACACTCAGGAGAAGTTTATCCTCAAGTTTTTCGTGTCTCCTGCTGACATAACATCCTTGGGAAAAAGGGACTTCTCCTCCCTTCCCCTTCTGAATCTCAGGCTTGCTGGAGGACCAGGTGTTGCACATTTTAAAGTGGATGAGGCTCCTGAAAACATTTACCTTTTGGGCAGATAAATTGGAATAATCTGCTGCCCTGGCAGATTGTGCTGCTCAAAGCGCAGGCAGGATATTTGAGATTTATCTATTTACTTAAAGGAGTTTGGGGTTTACAATTGATTCTCTACATTAAAGATGATTTTAGTCTGACTCTTAGACCCATAAAAAGGCCAGTAGGAATTTAGAGAACTCCACCAGCGCTTTAGAGGTGCTTTTATGTCTTTTTTGGGAGTGAGTGCTGCAACCCATCCAATTGCTGGGCTCAGCTGTGCTGGGTTAATGGTTGGACTTGATGATCCTGAAGGTCTTTTCCACCCTAAATGATTCCAGGACTGAGGCCTACACTGTGGAGATGAGGTTGGGCTGCCCCACACAGAGTTACCACAGAGGTCCTGCTGTAGTGGGGAGGCTTCAAGGGCTGAAATTCTTCCCGTAATTTGAATATGTTTTTCCTGAACTTCCAGCCCTTTCTCATAGCTGTGCTCCAGCCTGTTCTCTTGAGCCACACAAATCACAGGGAAAGGTAGAGCCCAAAGCTGCTCCATAAATTCTCTTGTTTGTGCAGCTTTGTACGCCCTCAGGGGGTGCTTCTGCTCCTCTAATAATTATTTATATTTTGGAAAGAACTCCGTGGCCACCAGGCGTGATAAAAAGACAGCAGCACCTTGTGAATTCCACCAAACTTTAAATGTGATCTTTTCATTAATATATTTGAATTAAATTGCTACCATTTGCCCAACAAGCCAGGTATGTCCTGGGGGAGGGAAAACAAGCTTTGCACAGCCCCAACTTTTTCAGGCTCCCATTCCAGCCTGGGAATGTGCTGGAGCAGAGTTAGAGTGTTGTGATCTGCTTCTGCTCCAAGGTCTGGGCATCTCCCAAGGGTTTTTCAGCACATGTGGTAAAAATGCAAATAAATTTGTTTGGGTGGTGGTGACTCCGATTTAGGTCCAAAAATTCCCAGCAAAAATCAACACCACATTGCCAGCAGAGTGGTGATTATTCAGTTGTGCTGATGTTGGCTTGGAGGCATCCTCAGAGGTCCTCTTTCCCTCATTCCAGGCAAGGAAGGGCTACCAGAAAACCATCCTGGAAATCAACACGCCCAAAGTGGAGCAGGTCCCCATAGTCGACATCATGTTCAATGACTTCGGAGAAGCGGCACAGAAATTTGGATTCGAGGTGGGACCAGCTTGCTTCCTGGGCTAAAAGAGCCACCTGAACCTAGTCTCCAAATGAGCAACCTCGTAACCTCATTGCGCCATTTAATTAAAAACAAAAAAAGAGAAAAAAGAGAAAAAAAAGGAGAAAAAAAAGAATTCCTCGTCACGTGCACGGTCTGAAACTGGACAGCGATGGGTTATTATTTTTTTTTCCTCTCCCCCACCTATTTTGTTGTGTCCCTGGTTTTGCCCCGGCCCCTCTGTGCCCCCCCAGCCATTCCCAGGATGGATATGGAATCTCATGACCAGCAGCCACACACGGAGACCTGGCCCTGTCCCTGCTGCCCTGCGGCCACCGAGCTGAGCCCACCTCCAGCAAACTCCTCCTGCCTCCTCCTCCTCCTCCTCTTCTTCTCACCAGGAAGCGTTTGTTTGTTCCTGAAGAAAAAAAAAAAAAAGGAAAAAACTTGAAGTTCCTCATGTCCAGCTTGATGTTGAAGTCCCGGCAGTCCTGGATCTGAAGCTCCTCAGAGGGGTTTTGTTGCCTTCCACGAGGTTTGGATCAGCTCCAGCATGGCCAATTCCAGAATTTTCCGTGTTTCCTCCGCTGAGTTTGCCTCATTCCACGTTTTCCAAAGTGCTGACTCAAGGTCACACTGGGCATCTCTTTGCCGTGTCTTAAAGGTGCTTCTATTTTTGTATGTTTGTGAGTAAATATTTGTGTCGTATTTTATTTGAAATGTTGGAATGTTTCCGCCTTCAAACCATGCAAGTGACCTTGTCTGTATTAAAGCCACCCCATCCCAGCCAAGCTTCCAGCTGGGAATGAAGACAGCAGCTCCTGTCCCTACTTCTGCCTCTTCCCAGCCCCAAACTGGGATCTGGAGCCTTGGAATTTCCCCCAGGATCAGGTGCAAAGCAGCCCCCTGAGCCACAGGTGCCTTTTGGAATGATTCCTTTCAAAATGAGGAAATTAAAGCCACTTTTTAACAAATTCCCTGCAAATCCCCTGATCTAAAAAGCAGGATCTGCTGTGAGTCTCTGACTTTTCATCCACTTGCTTAACACCCATATTTTAAATTAATCCTTCTTTTTTTCTTTCAGCATTCCTTTAAAATGATAAGAATTAAACCTGAATCCATTCCCAGTGGCAGATCCCAGTGGCAGGGGAAATCCATTTGTCCTCTCTGAATATCAAGAATAAAAAAAAAATTTAAAAATTTAAAAAAAAAAAAAAAGGTAGAAGAAGAAGAAGAAAAAAGGTGCTTTTTATAGTTATTTTTACATATCTCTGTGGTGCTATCTGATAACTTTAACACAACACTGGGGATACCCTGCCACTGGCCAATCTCCCACTTGGCTTTTTAGGCACTTTCAGGCAGATTTTTGGCTGCTGATAAATGCATGGCACCTTCTTATCTCTTCTGTCCAAATCCTGCTCTTCTCCTTCCTTGGATGGGCCCATGTAGAAAAAAAAACATTAAATGTCCTTACAATTTATTATTATTATTATTTTATTTGGTTTTCCCAAGGATATCCATGTCTTTTCCCAGTTGGAAGCAGAGCAGATTGTCCTCAGTGGCTGAACGTTTGTGGTGCTAATTTATGAATTTATGTAGATGTTGGGTGTCCTGAAGCCGTGGGGGTGCTGCCTGCCCAGCAATCCGGGGAATTTGCAATTTTCCTGCTCTTCCCACTTTTTTTTTTATTCTTTCCACGGCTCACAACGTGCTTGACACCCTCTTCTTTTCCCATTTATTTTTCCTCCTTGCCCGTTTTCCTTCTTCATGTCTCTCAGCTGGAAAATAACTATTGCAAGGTGGGGTTTTTATAAATTATTATTATTATTATTATTCCTCGGCCCGGAGCGTTCACAGCTCAAAGGGGATTTTTCACCACCAAGGAAAAGACATCACATTTACTGTGAAAAAAGCCTATATATGATGTCTTTTCCCCCCTCCTGCCCAAATTGAGAGCAGCAGCATCCGAGGAAGGGAGGCAAAGCCGTGCTGGAGGGAGCGGCGATGCCGGCGGTGCTTTTTGGGGCCTGGAGGAGCCGTGTCCATCCCTCTCCCTTCTTCATCCTGTGCTCTCTCCCACTTAAGGGAATTTTTAAAAAAAACCCAAAAGGTGCTACCCTAAAAACTGCAGACTCCGGGCAGCAGAGCAGTGAAAAGGAATTTAGGATAATAAATAAGGAATTCAGCTTCTCAGTCACCTTGGCAACAGCGGGAAGGGCAGGAAAGGTTGCACATCCCAGCAAAGCCATATCCTGATTTTTCTGATGTTTGTCCACACCTGTGTGTCTGCCCAGGTCATGGGATTCTGTTCTCAATTTTCTCACCAAGGGAGCTTTTTTTTTTTTTTTTTTCTTTTTTTTTTTTTTTTTCTTTTTTTTTTTTTTTTTTCCCTTTGATTTCTCTGCTTGAAGAAGAAGAAAAAAAAAAAAAAAAAGAAAAAAGAATAAAAATTTCCTCTGTTGAATTCCACAGTGTTGTAATTGTACTGAGCTCCCAACTGTTCCAATCCCCCCCAGACCACTTAGCTACGGTATATTGCAATAAAATTACTACTTGTATTTGCAGACCTTTCTTTTTGTGTAATTTTATTTCCCTCCTCCCCTTAATATATATTGACTTGAACAAATGTTGATAAGAAAAATAAAACCTATGGAAAAAAACCCCCAACTTTTAGTACACAAGGCCCTTTTTAAAATATAGTGTCAAATGCCGTATTGTACATTTCTTCAAAGTCCAATAAACATGTCATAAAATTTCAGTGTAATGCCCATAAGAGCTATTTTTAAATATTTTAAACCTGTGTAATAAAGGAATAAATGTAATAGATTTTTTTTTTCAATAAATCAAGTTTACTGTTTCCACCTAAACCCCCGTGATGTTGAATCTCTTCTTGGAGTTGATTGCAGCGGGATTTCCCCAGGACCCCCCTGCCCTGTGGAGCCCGGAGAGTTCATCAGAGCAGCAGTGGAAGTGCTTCAAGGTAAAGAAATACTCCAAAACACAATCCAAACCCATCATGGGGAGGAATTCAAGGCCTGGAATATTTTCTTTGGTTTTGGTTTGTTGTTTTTTGTTTTTTTCTCAGTGAGGAATTCCAGTGCAAAAATCCAACGGGGTTTTGGTGGCTGGGATGTGAAGGAGAAGATTGTGTGGCCAGCAGCTCTTCACCTTCTCCACAGCACCAGAAACTTCACCAGAGGAGATTTGTTCTTGCTGATCTTCTCATCCCAAGACAAATTCAGGAAAAAAAACATTTTTTCAGCACCTTGGTGAGCTCTTCAAGCTCCAAATTCCCGTTCTTGGCCCCAGGGCTCTGCTGTGTGGAGGGAAACACCATGGGGAACACTTTGCTCATCCTCTCCTCCTCTCCTGCAGGTTTCACTCCGGGATCCTCTGGAATTCACTGTGGGATTCCGTGGGAGTGGCTGCCACTGGATCTGAGTCACTCTGGGTCTCAGGATCTTCTTCAAACAAACCCTGCTTGGTGCTGCAGTTCCAGGAGGTGTTGGACCTTCAGGAGGTGACATCTGGAGCACTGCAGGTGGGTCAGGGGCCACAAGCTCAGCTCTACAGTGACCAAGCCAAGCTCTGTGTCCCAAAAGCTTCTGCCCTTCATTCTCTGGCCGCAGAAGATCTCTGATGATCTTCATTCTTTGCTGGAATGTGTCCAGAGAAGGAGCCAAAGTCACAGATTGGGGTGGGTTGGAAGGGAAGTGGAAGATCAGCCAGTTCCATGGGCAGGGACACCTTCCACAACCCAGCTCCAAACCCCATCCAACCAGGACCTGAAATGGTTTAATCTTTACTCATTTAGACTGTCATTAACTTCTAGGAGTAGTTTTGGGAAATCTTGGGATGTTATGGCCAAATCTTCATCCAGATGGACCCTAGAAATGCAGAGGTACCACAGCTGCAGGAAGAAATGAAGGCAAAATAACTTTATTTACTTAAACCCGGCTGGAAATACTTCACTTTTACCTTGATCATGCTTCAGGGTGACCCCAGCCCATCTCACCAGTTGTGATTTGCAGCAAATGCCTCAGTGCTGAGGGAAACTTTGATCTGCTATTAGGGAAAACCAGAGATCTGAGGAGGGATCTGACTGTTTCTGGCACTGCCAGACAGGAGCCCTGGCAGATCTTTCACCTCTTTTCCTAGAACAAAGTCCAGGATTTAGTGCTCCAGCTCCAAAGCTGTAACTCCAGCAGGTGAAATATTGAGGGGGATTTTTAGAAGAGTCACAGAAAGAGCAGCAGATTATTGAGACAGAGTGTGAGCCCCCAAACCTGCTCAGTTATGGGGTGAGGATGGGGCTGCTCATCCCAAATTCCAGCAGCATCTGCCTCTCCACCTCAGGGATCCCACAAGGGCACGACCAGGAGCACAAACCTCAGGAAGCAGCAAAGGGAGGGTGAAAAGCACCGAGCTCAGCACCCAGGGGGGAGCAGAGCAGCACCCAGCCCAGGGAGTGGGAATTATCCAAGGGCAGCTGATCCCAGTGGGATTTCCACAGCTTTTAAAGCAGGGAAAGGAAGGCTGCAGGGCTTGGGGCTGCTGCTCTGCCTTGCCCTGCATGTGGGGTTTTATTCTAAGTGCCCTGGGCTGGGATTTCTGCCCTGGGCTGGGATTTCTGCCCTGCTGTGTGAGGAAAGCCAGTGAAGCTGCAGAGTTTTCCCCACGCTGTAGGTTCAGCAGTTGCCTGAGCTGACCCAGACACGAGGATGTGTCCATGTGCTTCCCACACTGCTGCCAGGGGTAAAACAGGGGCTGCTGTGGGATTTGCTGTCTGCCTGGGAAATGGGAATTGTTCTTTGCTTTGGTTTTCAGCCCTGCTCTGCAGGAAGAAGCCCAGCCCCTTGTGCTGCTCTGTGACTGGTGACTCCCTGTTTTTTATCTTGGATTCCCTTGGCTTGTTGCACTCGATCATCTTAAGGTGTTTTACTGCCTGAAGAATTTTGTGATCCAACAGCTGGAGCACTGGCTGTCCCTAAAAAAGCCCATCCTGCATGATTTGTAGGAGTGGAGCAGAGAGCAGAGCCCAGAGGCTCTCACCAAACACAGCTCCACCATCAGCAGTTGCCTGAGCTGACCCAGACACGAGGATGTGTCCATGTGCTTCCCACACTGCTGCCAGGGGTAAAACAGGGGCTGCTGTGGGATTTGCTGTCTGCCTGGGAAATGGGAATTGTTCTTTGCTTTGGTTTTCAGCCCTGCTCTGCAGGAAGAAGCCCAGCCCCTTGTGCTGCTCTGTGACTGGTGACTCCCTGCTTTTTATCTTGGATTCCCTTGGCTTGCTTCAGTTGCACTCGATCATCTTAAGGTGTTTTACTGCCTGAAGAATTTTGTGATCCAACAGCTGGAGCACTGGCTGTCCCTAAAAAAGCCCATCCTGCATGATTTGTAGGAGTGGAGCAGAGAGCAGAGCCCAGAGGCTCTCACCAAACACAGCTCCACCAGCCCTGCTGTGACCTGGGGCTGCACCAGCAGGGACCAGCACATCCCAGTTCCTCCTGGGAGCTGGGAAAGGGGGCCAGGATCACAGCCCTGCCCTGTCCCACTCCCTGTGCCCCTCAGGGTCACATTGGGACCACAGCTTTTGCACAAGTTGTCACAGCTCTGGTTGGGATGCTCCTGCTGCTGTCGCCTCTCCAAGAGATGTTCCTCCCCCATCTCCTTAAACCCTGTGTTTACAACAGACTGGTAAAAATAAAAATGGCCAAAAAAGGAGCTTTGGTACCGATTAAATTTAGAGACCAGATCCTGGGCATCCCCTCCCTGTCTAGGTGAGTTTTGGCAAACAAGAAGAGAAGCTGTGAATGGGTGTTTTATACAAAGGATTGAGCAGCCTGAGTGCCACCAGAGCTCTCCTGGAGAGACAGAAGCAGCAGGACCAAGTGGGAGGCTGGAATAAGGAGTGGAGAGGAGTGTGCATGAATTAGCATGGAGAAAATATGCAAATTGTTGGGTAGAGTGAGGCTCTCATGGCATTCAAAGGAGCTGGAGCTATTCTTGTCCTTCAGCTGCTTTTTGTTCTTCATCTTCTCCCAGCCAGGCTGGATTTGACTTGGGTTTGTTTTTATTAATGTCTCAAGCAAAGAGTAGGATTGATCTGACCCACAATTCTGGGAAAAGGAAAAAAAAAAAAAAAAAAAAAACCACAAAAAGATGTCTTATGTCTTCCTGTGAGAAAAAACAAGTGAGCTGGAGGTGCTTCTGGCAGTTCAGCACCACCTGTAAATTAATCTACAGAGTGCCCAGAAAAGCTGAAGCAGTGCAAGTCAAATGTGTCCCCTCTTTTCACACCTTGCCCAGGAGCTGTGCCTCTGCAAATTACCTGCTCTTGTCTTCCAGACAGACAATTCCCATGTGTTTTTTAATATATATATATTTTTTTAACAGGACTGCTCAGTGCTGTGTGTGTCACTTGGCACCACGAGCCCGGTGTCCCTCTGCCATGAGCAGGTGTGGAAGCAAGGATTTATCATAATTATCCATCAATTATTGCATCCCTGCATAATCTGGATTTTCCTTCATTTTTATTTTCTTCCCACATGCTTTTCCTTTAAGGCAAGAGCAACCTTTGAGGCCAAGCTGGGCTGATGTTCCCAACATCTGTCAGGGGCTGTGTAGGCAGGGCTGCTCCCCTGCCACTGTGCAGTGACCCAAAAGCAGCCTTGGAAGTAATTCATCCTTCTTAATTCATCCTTCCCTCAGCACTTCCAGCTCTGGGGAATCCAATCCTTTTCCCATCGAGGGGATCTTCTCTGGAAGTGCTGGATTTGGGGCTCTTGCACTGAAAACCCATTTTGCTTTTGATCTGAGAGCAGGAGGAGTTTAGTGAGCTGTACTTTTATTAATGACACCTATTGCTACTTCATTTATTCCTTCTGCCTGCAGATTTTTCCCATCCTGGGGCATCAAAGTGATTTTCTCCAGAGGCACAACCCCGCCGCTTCCCACAGCCCCTGCCTGCTCCTACCTACAGCAAACAAAACCCAATCCGTGCTCCCTTTACCAGCATTCCTCAAACAGCCTGGAGCAAAAACAAACACCCCAAAGAAACCAAACACACAAAAACCCTGCAGAAAGCAGCTGTTCCCTTCCTTCAGAGAGGAGCCAGCGTGCTTGTTCCGTCAGAGATGCGCGACGAGGCGAGCTCTGGAGCGCTGAAATTACATCTTGTAAGGCGCCGGCTGTCACGCTCAGAGGCACCCCTGCAACTGCTGCTGCTCAGCTCCACAGCCACAGCCAGCGTGGCAGCCCTGGGACTCCGTGTTCTCATCCTGCCTAATTATTAATATGTTAATTGGACAACGAGATGTTGTTCTTTGCGGAAAATTTCCTGCGTCGCGCTTGGATTATTCTTTTTTTTCTTTTTTTTTTTTTTTTTCCCCTGCTGCTTCTCTGCTGGCAGATTTTTTTGTTTTCTCTGCCTGGGCAGAGCAGAGCCTGAGGGATGTTTTTGTTACATCCCTGGAAGTGTTCAAGGCCAGGTTGGATGGAATTTTGAGCAAGATAGTCAAGGTCTCCCTGCCCTGTCCTGGGATGAGCTCTAAGGTCCCTCCAACCCAGCCTAATTCAGGATTCTCTGATTCCCTGAGCATTCCAAGGTGCCAAGAGAGTCTCAAGTCAGGAGAGCATCAGGAATAATTCCTCAGCATGAATTATTCCCATTATCATGCTGATAATTTGGGAATATCCCACAGCCAAGCCCTCCTGAAGGCGGATGGGCATATTATCACAGTTGTGTCATTTCCTGGGCATCCAGAGGGGAAAAAACCACCTTGACTGTGCCTTTTTAAGCTTAAAATGTCACCAGGAGATGCTGGGGGTCTGCCAAAGGTGGTCTCACACATCCCAGGTGTGCTGATGAGTAAGATCTCTTCAGGATTGAGGCACAAATTCACACCCAAAGCTCTCCTGGGGGCTCCCAGATGGAAAACTGGGCTGGGGAAGTGCCTCCCTTCATCCCCCATCTCCCCCAGAGATGAAGGTTGGACCCCACCTGCTCCTCACTGCCACCAGCACGATGCTGAATTTCAGGAGGGAGCAGCAGCCACTAAAAAAAAAAACCAAAATTGTCCCTTTTTAGGATTTTCCCTTCAAGCACGTTGATCCGAGACCCTGTTGAAACAGAAATCAAAAACCTGTCAGACTCAAAACATTAATTAAGACACACAACAGGGAGAGAGGGGGAGAAGAAGGAGGGGGGCATCCATTCACGAATTATCTGCTCCACAAGGCAGCGTTCGTGGCTTCCACACACATCCATCATTTTTGGGGGGTGGGGGAAAGCAAGAAATTAAATCCAACCCCAGAGGAAGTTTGTCCACCACCATGGATTTAATTTCCCAACTTGCATCAGGCAAAGATTAACCTTGCTGAAGGGCACCAGTGGAGCGGGGAGGAATGCACAAATTAATCCCTGCTATGAGTTTCTTCAGGAGGAAACACTGAGCAGGATTAAATATTTATTGTATATAAATACCTTCTTTCCCACCTCCCCCATTTCCTCTCCTGATCTGCATTTCAGGCTCCTTCCAGTTTGCCCAGCAAGATGCAAGAGTTTGTTTTTCCTCCTGGATGAGGAGGAAGCCTTGAGGAATAATTCATTTGCCACCTTGATTTTTCCCTCCCCTCCCTTCCCATGATTGATACCGTGGCACTAAAACGGGAGAAAATCAAGTTGTGCTGATCTATGACCAGGCACTATTTATTCTCATAGAACCTCATCTGCAATTTTCTTCAGCATCCCCAGAATTAAAATCCCTTTGCAATCTCTCCAGCTGGCTGAAAATGTGCCATTTCCCTGCCTCCCCTCCTCAGATGTCTTTTCCCTCTGATCAGGGCATGCCGTTATCGATGATGTGATTCTGCTTTACATTCAGATGCTTCTGGAGGTTTTGGACCATAAATAATGTTCCTGTGCAGCTCAGGCAGAATCATTCTGAGGGTTGGGATCTTTTTTTTCCTTTTCTTATTCCTTTTCCTTCTCTCTTTCCCTTTCTATCTTTCTTTCTCCAGCTCTTGCAAGGGGTGATAAATTCAGCATTTCTTCCCCCGTAGCAACCGCCGACGTGCAATATGGAGCCCATTCCTTCACACCTGGGATTTAGGCTCAGGGATGACCCCACAAACAGGAAAAAAAACCCCTTTTCTGGGGATCCTGGCCTTCCTGGGAGGAACAAACCAGCCTGGAACAGAGGGTGGCTCAGCACTTTATTCCTAGAAAGCAGCAGAGGGTCATGGTGTCCCTCTGTTGTCCCCAGCTGGGGACAGCCTGGTCCATGCTGGGGGCATTGTTGGAGCAGACAAAGATGAAAACTGGGTTTTTTTAGAGATTACCTGTTTTCCATGGATATTTCTCCTTGATGGGACGATGGGATTTGGGCTGGCATGGATGTGACCTCCGGATCCTGCCCCAGCCTCCTGCAGCAGAGAAGATGTGACAGCAAGGCTGGCTCACTGCAAAACATTCATATTTAGGGTTTTTTTCTGATTAGAAATAGAAAAACATCCAAAAGTAGCTGGAGATGATCATCCCACCAGGTCTTGCACCTCTTGATTCCCCTCTCCATGAGCTGGAGAGGCTCTCCCTGCTCTCCAGGGCTGCAGGAGCAGGAACATCTCCAGTTCCACCTGCTGACCTCAGCCTGCTGGGATAAACTGAGCTCAGGGAGAGGAAATGGCCTTGAGAAGTGCCAGGAGTGGGTCAGCCTGGAAATCAGGAAAGGTTTCTTCACTGAAAGGGCTGGTCAGTGCTGCAAAAGCTGCCCAGGGAAGGGGTGGAAGGGTTTAAAAAACACAGGTGTGGCACTTGGGGACAGGGTTAAGCGGTGGCCTTGGCAGCACCGGGTTAAAGGCTGGATGTGATGATTTTCCAGGGTTTTACTGTGATTCCATGACCCAAAGCCATCCTGGGGGCTGCAGTGAGGGCACGCTGCAGGTGCCAGGGGCAGGGGCTGTTTTGTGTCACTGCTCTGGAGCTCTGGAACAGATCCCAGGTGGCTCCAGCTGAGTGAGGGGGGTCAGGACCCCCCAAATCAACCCCAGCATCGCTCCAGAGCTGGTGGAGTGAGGTCATGGAGGAGACTCAGTTCTCCTCCTCTCCCTGCTCCAGAGCTTTCTCCCTGCTGCCCAGGGATGGGGAGAACTCCCAGGCTCCATCAGGATGGGTTTTCCAATCATTTTGAGGGTCCCTGCCTTTAATTTCCAGCACCAACAACAATTTTTGGCTCCAAGGGAACTCACCTGAAAATGTCTGTGCCACGGAGCCATTCCCCACTTGAAAAGGCTTTGCTGGGGCCCATCCAGCACCCTCCACACGCCTGAATTCCTGTTTATTTTTTAAAAGCCTGAGATTTTGCCTTGTTTTGTCTCTCATTTTGCAGAGTTAATCGGATTGGCAAGCACAGAAAGGAGCTGTCAGGGGAAGCAGCTGCCGAGCAGCACAAAGCTGGGTGTGTAATCCAAGCTTTACCCACAGCCTTATTAAGATCGAGATGTCTCATTACAGGGTGGATTTCCAGCTGGATTTCACAGCTTTTGTGATTTCTCCCTTTCACCCCCTCCTCTTCCCAACATTATTATTTTTTTTTTCCCCCACTCATATAATTTGCTGCTTTTCGCTGGGGGGAAAGAGTTTGGTTGAACACGTGTTGCACTGAGCAACATCCTCAATTTAAATGGAAATTCTGTCAATAACAAATGTTCTCTCTCTTTCCTCACTGGGGGAAGGGCTTGGAAATATCATTCAGAGAAAAAAAAAACAACTCATCAGAGCTCAGAGCCAGCACAAGAACAACCCCAGTCCTCTGGCAGGGCCAATTGCAGATAATAAAGTGCCCATTTGTTGCAGCTGAGATGGTGGAAATGAGCTGGAGGAAAGAGGAGTTCAGGAATCCAGGCTGAAAAATCAAATGAAGGGCGAGGGGAAGTGGGAATCTCCTTATGGGGTGACTGTGATCATTTATTGCAGCAGCTTTGGGTGGAAACAGGAGCAGCAAAAGGGAGCCAGGAGCTCCAGGAGCCTCAACAGCTCCTGGAAGGAATTTTGAGTGATCCAGTCAAGGGCATGAGGAGTTTAGGGTGGATAAAGGGACCAAAGGCATGCCTGGGTCTCAGCCTGTCACCCTCTCCAAGCCCTGTTCTCTTTTCCCATCATTAATTTATTATTTCAAGCCTGGCTTGTTGGGGCAGAGATTTTTTTCAGGCAATGCTGGGAATGCCCTGTAACACATCCCTACATAGCTAACACTGAAATTTAGGTTAAAATACATTTGTCCCTCTTTTCCAGGGAGAAAACCTGTGAAAAAAATATTCAGTTTTTCCATCATCACTCAAAATTCCAGAAATCTTCAGAAATTACTCTTTTCTGGTCGAGAAACTTTTCCAGACGAGAAACTTTGCCAGGTGTCCATCTTGTTAAAAAGCCATTTCCTCCTGAAAGAGATGCTTTGAGGGAAATTTTTCAGCTGGCTGTAGAAATAAATCATTGACTATTGCTGCCTTTGACTGGTGAGATTTACAGGGGCTGGGCAGTGATTTATAGGGGATTGGAGGAAGATGCTTTTTGACTGCAATCCATGGAGTCCTGGGCTCCTTCCCAGCTGGAGTTGCAAACTCTGTGCACAGGGTGAGGCTCAGAGCCATGGATTCCCTTCCAGGTGCAGAGTTTCATTAGGATCAGGCTCTTTTGGGGGTGTTGGGGTGCAGGGAGAGGCAGCCAGGCACCCCCAATCCCACATTTCCAGTTCTGATGGGACCCCCACTGCTCCCCTTTGTTTTCCAGAGCCAAAATTCCAGGAGCAGAGGTAAATCCCATCCCAGGTGTGTGTTACTCGATCAGGATTGCTCAGGTTGGGAGGGATAAACATCTTTTCCTCTTTATTTTGGTTTTATTTGGTAATTTAAGCTCTGCTGTCCCTGTGCTCCCATCCCAAGGCACATCCCACGTGCTCCTGCAGCAGGGCAGGTTTCTCCTCTGAGGTGATGATGCTCAGAGGCTGCAGCTCCTCCAAAAATGGGAGAAAAATTAAAAATTCCCAGTCCCTGCCCAGCTTTGGGGTGTAGCTGCTTTTCTAAATCCGTCGTGCTTCATTTGTCACGGTGATGGATCCGCTGCCCATATGTTTAAATACCACGGAAATGCAGCCTGGCAAATATCTGCTCACCCAGGAGGAATCATCCTGCTTGACAGGCAATCAAGGCAAGATCAGTATTTTTTTTTCCTCGTCATCACCAGCTCTGAGAGCCTTTGGAGAAGTTTCCATGTCCTCCTCCCTGTGTGGGGCCTCACCGTTTGCTGCTGGGGTCAGAGCAGTTTTTCTTTTTTGCAAAACCCATCGCCTTCCTCCAAAGGAACCCGAGCAGGGCCTTTCCCTGCTCTGTGCCATAAATCACAGCAGGGAAAAATGAAATGTGGGAGCTTTCCAAGCCCCAGCAGGGCAGGGATGATGCTGGATTCATCAATCCCAAGGCGTGGCTGGAGTTTAAGCTTTGCCCTTTATGAGCAGTGCTGCATTTTAGGAGAGATTTCTGAGCCTGTGGCAAAGAGAGCAGAGAGGAGAAATGAAACATAATCACCCTCAGTGTCTGCCTGGCCTGAGTTTCTGCAGGAAAAGCTGGAAGAGCCACCTGTGTGAAATAAAAGGCTTCAAGGAGCAAAGGAATCAATTTTATCCAGAGTGATTTTTCTTGCAGGCTGAGGGATAGATCTTCTGTGCCCCAGTGCACATCCTTGGTTAATAGCTGGAGTCTTCAGCGTGAAATACTGGGGAGAAAACTGCATTTTCAGCCCTGGAGTTTGGAGAGAGGGAAGAGCAGCACTTCCCGAGGAGCACGAGAGTTGTGAAAGCTCTTCAACACCTTTAGTTCCTGCGTAGCATCTGCTGATATTTTATTTTTGGCACCTACCAAGCATCCATTATCCCTGCTGAGATTTTACCCTGTCGTGTTTGTGTATGGGAAAAAAAAAATCCACCCAATAATGAAGAAATGCTGGCAGCAAAATAAATAAAAATGCAGATTCTTCAGGGCCTGGAGCTGCAAAGTGATGGATTGTTCCACAGACAGGAACCCTGGGGGTTTAGGGGAATTTCAGCCACCCAAGGAGCTTTCAGAACATATTCCTTATTCCAAAATCAATGCCTGGATCAACTGGGAGAACCATCCCCCCCCTCAGGGCTGCCCTTCCCACTGATCCAAAGGGATTTTTCCAGGGTGGAGGAACAAGGAAAGGTTAATGTGTTATTAAAAACTCCATGAATATGTTAATGATGGAGAAACTTCTGCTAAAACTCATTTCCAACCCAGCACCTCTTCCCCTGTGTGCACCTACCCCAGCTTGGGACTAAATGACTTTTATAGGATGAGGGAATGGCTTGGGAAGGACCTTGAAGCTCATCCAAGGGTTATGAGACACCTTCCACCGTCCCAGAGTGCCCCAACCTGGCCTTGGACCCTCCCAGGGATGGGGCAGACACAATTTTTATTCTTTCCTGGGAGAATTTTCTCTGCTTGGAGCTCCCAGGGGGTGGATCAGAAAACTTCCAACCACATGAAGAATTTTCCTTCCAAGGATCACGCAGGGATCCCACTTGGCTTTCCCAAGCTGGCAGCCAGGGAGGGCCCAAGGGGCTGCTCCTGCCCAGTTTTCCCCAATTTCCCTGGCAGGGATGAGCAGCCAGGCAGGATCCAACCCCATGGATCCCAGAACCGAGGGAATGCTCCTTTGCAGAGGGAGCAGCAGAGTGGGGCTGATGTTTCAGAGTTTAACCATGGCACGGAGTTCTCATTTATGCTGACTCATTTATTCCCTGCCTTTTGGGCTGCCTAAATATATTCCAGCACTAAGGAATGGCGCTCTGGGTTTTGGGGAATGAGGGGGGAAAGGGAAAAAGAAGCCAGAGGAGAGAGCATTGCAGCGCTCAGCTTCTCACCCAGCCTGAGGTTTGCTGGGATGGGCTGAAAATGAAATGATGCCCAGGAGAGATCAGTGTTTAAAGGCTTCTCACAGGCTGGAATTTGTCACAATTCCACCTGCAGGCAAGGGTGAATTTCCAGGGAATGGGGATCCTGGCCATCAGCACAGAGGGGAAAAGAAATCTAGGGCTTTTTGCCATCCTTTCCTTCCACATCCCCCATCTCCTCCACGCCATCACAACCTTCAAAAATCCCAGAATTTTTCGGGATGGGGAACACTAAAGCTCATCTCATCCTACCTCCCACTGTCCCAGGCTGCTCCAAGCGCTGTCCAGCCTGGCCTTGGCACTGCCAGGGATGCAGGGGCAGCCTCAGCTGCTCTGGGCCTCCCCACCCTCCCAGGGAACAATTCCTTCCTGAAGTCCAAGGTAAATCTCCCATCTTTCAATCTGAAGCCGTTCCCCTTTGTCCCATCATTCCATGTCCAAAGTTCCTCTCCACCTTCCTTGCAGCCTGCTCTCCCTCCCTGTTCATCCATCTACTCCCCTTTGCTTCCCATCCTTCACTGGAAGCATTTCCCAGCCTCGCACACTGAATTATTCTTTCCCTCCACCATCATTTACCAGGGTGACACTCCCAGATGTGGGATCCTCTACAGAAAGGCTGTGGAAACATTTTAGGATGGATTTAAAAAGGGAATACATCCTCCTTGGCACAGGCGTCACGTCATGGGGGTTGTTTGTTGTCTCCTCAGAGAGGTGGGAGCAAAAACATTCAGAAGCTGCTGGACTGAGGGGTTCCAGTTTAAGGGAACACCTGAAACTGGTTGGTTTTGCTTTAAATAAATGAAGAGAGAAAAAAATTAATCCTTTAATTTAATTTTAGCCTGGAGTTTTAAAAGGAATTTAGGCAGCTGTAGCATCTTCTTTCTGGTATCATCCACCAGCTCCCCATCTCAGAACTGGAATCAGAGCCTGCATCCACAGGGGATTCACCCTGGGGAGCTGAAATAGCCAAAACCAAGGTTTGGCTTTGATGGTTTTCATGCCATGAAACCCAGCCCAAATCCAGAATCAGGAATGTGCACCTTCCCACCCAGCCCTGTGTCCGTGGCCCTGGTGTGTCCTTGCTCAGCGCCAGCAGTAACATGATTTTTAAAAGGGAAATAAAAGTGAAATAAAAAGGAAATAAAAGAGAAATAAAAAGGAAATAAACACAAGCAAAGTGCCTGCTCTGGGTCTGAGCCCAGGGTGGGCAGTGCCAGAGTTACTGACCCCAGAGTTGGCTGCTGGAAGGATTCTGCAGATGCCAGGTGTGTGTTCATGAATCAACCAGGGGCACACATTTCTGTCCTGCACTCAGCAGAGCTGTGGCTCTGTAAATCACTGTGTACAGAGCCTTTACTGGGGGCTGTAAATCTCAGAGCTCTCACCTCGATTTCCTTTCCTTCTTTTCTCTTTAATTATTAAAGGCCACGCTGAGAAGGAAAACGGCTCAAAGCCTTTGTGAAGTCCACGGGTTTGGGAGTGTTTCTGGAGGGTTTGGAGAGTGGGAGACAGATGGGAGAGGTGGCTCAGACCTCCTGTGTGTGAGTGAATTTTTCCTCTTTGAAGCTGAACTTTTGATTTACAGAAATAGCCTGTCTCAATTTTAAAATCGAGCAGATTCCACCACAAACATGGGGGAGCTGCTGCTGTTGTTATTCATCTTCTGCCTCAAAAATATCATTTAAATTCCTTGTCAGGAATAAAAGAAATCAAGGATTGATTAGGAGGAGACCCTAAAATTTTGCTGTTGGGAAATTCACACCATGTGCTGCATAAAACAAAAGAAACTCAGGGGTTTTTTTGTTCTTTCATGGGGCCTCTTCCCAAATTGGAATGAATGAGATGATGATAAGGAGATAAGAGGAGGATATTGAAAGAACAGTGGAAATTGTTTTAGAAATAGATCTCAGGGGGGAAGGCAGTTAGAGAAATTAAGCCAATTAGGCTGGATATGGGCTGTTTTTCCCTTTCCTGAAGAAGCTCTCCGAGGTGGATAATGAAGGCCAGGACAGATGTAAGGATTTGTATTCCTGGCTGTGGAGTTTTAATTAGTCCCGGGGTCTTTCTGCTGGGCCACGTTGACAGCCAAGGGTGTGCTGACCTTTCCTTTCCTTTCCTTCCCTTCCCTTCCCTCCCCTTCCCTCCCCTTTCCCCTTTCCCCTTTCCCCTTTCCCCTTTCCCCTTTCCCCTTTCCCCTTTCCCCTTTCCCCTTTCCCCTTTCCCCTTTCCCCTTTCCCCTTTCCCCTTTCCCCTTTCCCCTTTCCCCTTTCCCCTTTCCCTTTTTTTTCCTTCTTTTTTCTTTCCTTTCCCTTTCCCTCAGCTTCCTTCCAGCCCTGCTCATCCCGGGAGCTCCAACACTCCATTTCCTGCTCCCAACTGTGGCAAAACAAGAGCCACAAACCCCAAAAGCAGAGCAAACACATCCTGCAGGAGCGAGGAGGGGAGATTCCACCCAGGAATTCCTTCCTGGGCATCCTTGAGTGAGGCACAGGGAGCTGGGGTGGGCACAGGGACAAGGGGACAAAGGGACAGATGTTTTGGGGTGGGAATCTCCCTCTTGTTTGATGGGACAGAGGGACAAAGGGACAGATGTTTTGGGGTCTGCTGGGGTGGGAATCTTCCTCCTGTTTGCTCAGCCTGGCACAGAAGCCACTGGGACATGCCAAGGGCTGCAGAAAGTGCCCCCTGCCCCCCTGCCATCCCCTGTGCTCTGCCCACGGGCAAACTCTGATTTCTCCACTCCCTCCCCTGCCTTTTTAGCACTTCCCTGTTATCTCCAGCTCCTTGTAAGAGAACTGCCCTGAGACTCCTTCTTAAGGAAATCTGAGGAAAGCAAAGGCACCTTTCAAGTGCTGATGATTTCAACACCTTGTCTTGCACATTCCCCAAGAGCTCTTTGAAATACCAACACTAATCAGGAAAAGTTCCATTTTCTGCGTGTACCACGTCCCTGGCTGGCGGCTGAGCTGCGTCTGCCACTGCAGCATCTTCCCTGGCCCTGCCAGTGGGGAAAAAACCTGAGCCCCCAGGAAAAAACAGAGATTTTCTCTTCCCAGGGCACCACTGGAGCTCTGTGGGGATGGAAGTGAGAGTGGGGTTTAGTCTCAGTGCAGCAGGGAAGCTCAGAATGCCTTTGTGAAGTTGATCTTTGAAGGGTTGGCTGAGAGCAGAGCGAGATCCAGGGAAGATCCTGGTGTCTGATAAAACACTGAGGAGAAACTCAGTCCCACACTTGTTCCCCTGGGCATGAGGGACTTCCAGCCAAGTGTGATAAAAGGGGGGGAAAACCCATTTTTAAAAGTGATTTAATTTAACAACTGAGTGCAGATGAGGGTCTGGATCTTCCCAGCCTGGGATTTGCTTTGATTTGGGGATGGAGCTGATTTTCCAGAGGGAAATTAACTTGGTGCAGCTGGCCCAGCTCATTGTCACCCTCCAGCTCCATTCCCAGGGGACAGGAGGAGCTGCAGGCAGCGCTCCTCTTCCTCCCGGACTTGCTGAGGGAGAAAGCTTTCCCATCTCGAGGAGAAATTCACTTCAGGAGTCACACACAGATTCACGTGTGTGTGCTCAGAGTAACCCAGGCTGCTCAGCACACCGTTCATCTCCGGGGTTTATTGATGCACAACGATTATTTGCAGGTCTTTGAGATGGGAGCATCAGTCTCATCCCCTTTGTGACCACGTCTGCATCTGCACTGGGCTGGAGTAAATCAGCCGGGCTCAGCCTGCCAAGTCTCTGCTGTTGCACCAGGGTGAAACCCACAGAAACGAGAGCAGAATCCAGTCCAAAGCTGGCCGTAAATGAACTGCAGCAGCAAAAGCCAGTTTAATGGATGTGTACTGCAGCTTAATGGATATGTACAGCTCTTGTTTTATTGCTGGGCTTCAGGAGAGTAGCAAGCCTTTAATTGACTTTGATGGAAGAGGGTCTCCTTAGCGCTGCAGTCGAGGGCAAAACCAATCATTAATATAATTAAGGCATTTACTTCCAGCATGTGTTTGTTCCTTCTTACTGTAACTCCTGCCTGGCAAACTCCTGGCTGCAGGATGACCTTGGAGTCGGGCTGCTCCTCATTTTCTTGTGGGAAAGAAGGGAATATTTCAGCCCTGCTGTGCACAACCAGCCCAGCGTGCTGGAGTTTGTGCTTTTACCCCCACGCAGTCAGCACCCTGGAGGCTCAGGGACTGCAAGGTGCTGTCCCTGCACCCGAGCAGAGCATCCCTCACCTGCCTGGGCCCTGAGATGAGCTGGCAGCTGCTTTCTGTCCCAAACCTGTCCCCTGTCTCTGCTTCCCTTCCCTGTGTCCTTGTCGGGAGCTGCAGGGCTGGGGGTGGGCAGGGGCTGCCAAGGAAGAAAATCCAGGGCTCCTTCTCCAGAAACCCCAGGGCTCCTTCTCCTTCTCCAGAAACCTCAGGGCTCCTTCTCCTTCTCCAGAAAGCCCAGGGCTCTTTCTCACTCTCCAGAAACCCCAGGGCTCCTTTTCTTCCTGCAGAGACCCATGGGCTCCTTCTCTTTCTCCAGAAACCTCAGGGCTCCTTCTCCTTCTCCAGAAAGCCCAGGGCTCCTTCTCTTCCTGCAGAGATCCCAGGGCTCCTTCTCCTTCTCCAGAAATCCCAGGGCTCCTTCTCCTTCTCCAGAAATCCCAGGGCTCCTTCTCCTGCAGAAAGCCCAGAGTTCCTTCTCTTTCTCCAGAAACCCCAGGGCTCCTTCTCCTCCTGCAGAGCCCTGGGGCTGGGGAGGTTGGATCTGATTTGCTCAGCACTGTGGGTGAGTGGGGACAGGCAGAATCCCACCTCATTCCAGCTGGGAATTCCTGCCTGGGGGGATCCATCCTGCTCTGGATCCACGGGATGCTGTCCCAGCCTTTGCCAGGATTCAGCCTTGGAAAAGCCACCTCCCTCCTGGTGCTGGGACAGGAGGTGACACTGCCCAGCTCAGCTGACCAGGGAGAGGTGGCTCCTGTCCCTCCCAGATACTTCAAGGCACTTTTCCCAGGAGCAGATGACACCACCACGGTGGCAGCTCCCTTTCCCAGATGGCTCCTGTCACTTGGAATGGGCACCTCCGAGCAGAGAAACCCTTCTGCCGTGGCTGCTTCAGAACCCCCTGAATTTCCTTTCTTTTGGCTTCCTCTCCCACCAAAAAAAACTGAAACAAAAAGGAGTGCATAAACTCAGGACAATTATCACTCAATTAATTCCTCTCCTGTCGCCATGGCACTCTGTTTGACCTTATTCACAGTTACTTGATCTTCAGCTCTTTAATATTTCAGCTGACCTTTTGGGCTGCAGAGCTGCTGCTGCTCCTCCCTGGCATTCCAGAGCCAACCTGTGCATCCAGTGGCCCCAGCCTCATTTATCATTCCATTTCAGGTGTCAGCAGAGCCATTATTCAAATGACTGGCCGCACATGTAATCAATCTTTAATGAAACAATAATTGCACCTTCCCCTCCGCCAGATCTCTGCCTTTCTTCCAGGTATCATGTATATTAATTATTGAAAACAAGGGTGTTTTACCAGCAATAAGTTGTGTTTCATCAATCAAGAGAATTTTAACTGGGAGATTTATGACCTTTGGTTTCACAGAGGAGCAGCAAAACAGCAGCTCCTGTTGCTCTTGGTCTCACCTTGTGATTCCTGTAGGTTTTTTCCACCTTGCCAGAAGCAGAAGTCTGGGATGAAGGGGCTGCTGGCAATAAAGAGGTGACAAATGTACACATGGGAGTGTCCCTGTGCAAAATGTCCCTGCTCTGGAAGAGGTGATGCTGGGACAAAATAAAGGAAAAGCCCCAGAAAATCCATTTGTAAAGAATTCAAATTTGCATTATTCCCCAAACTGGAGAGGGTTAATTCAGAGACACCTTGTCACCAAAACAGGCTTTCTTCAGGTGAGTTTCCTCATTGCTTTTGTCCCATAAAAACCCAGCAGCTGCTGGGTTTGTGTTCCTTTGCAAGCTGGGAAGGCTCAGGGTGTCAGGTGCAGCTAAGTCAGGAGGTTTAGTGCTGGTAGCATTTGTAAAATGGAGGAAAAATAAAAATAAAATAAAATAAAATAAAATAAAATAAAATAAAATAAAATAAAATAAAATAAAATAAAATAAAATAAAATAAAATAAAATAATAAAATGCTGAGCAATGTTTAGGTTTTAAAAAATTAATTAGAATAATAGGGTTGGGGTTTTTTAAATGAAATTAGCAATTCCTTTGAATTTATAGTCTTCTCTGCGTAGAGAATATTCATGAGAAAAATTGAAGTGCCAAACTGCTTGGTTTGGGGGTAAATTGCTCTGTGTTGGAGCAGCATTTTTACCAGTGGAAGCAGGGAGTGTGGCAAGTGCTGCTCTCGGTCCTGGTGGAGCCCAGAAACAGCAGCAGAGCCCTGCTCCTTCTACAGCAGCAGAGGAGTTAATGCTGAGAAAGTTGCTCTTATGAGCCTCTATTTCCTCGGTACAGCATTATTTTATTTGTGTGGGTTTTTCTCACCTTGTTTGCAACCTTCAGCAGCGATTTTAATGGAGGATTTGTTGGTAGGTTTTTTTTATTATTATTTTTTTCCTTCCTGAAATTACCATCAGCCTTGTTGGAGGAGGGCACGACAGCAGCCAGGGACCCTGAGCTGTTTGCAGCTCCATCCCAGAGGAGGAGGGAAAGGAAAATGAACGCTCCTATTTATGCAGAGGCTCTAATGATGGTGGGGAAAGGTAAATATGTGAACAAAGAGCCTCTGTTTGCCTCTGCCGTGACAAGGCAGCGTCTGGGGGAGCGATTTCTCCTGTTGTTAAGTTTCCGTCCCGTGGTTATTGACTTTCTGTGCTGCACCGAGGCAGCTCTGGCTTCCCACCCCCAGTGGGATGGATAAAGGGATGGGTGAAGCAGCTCCCGCAGCAGGGAAAGCTTCTGCAAGGGCTCTGTGTGTGATTTGGGGCTTGGGGTTTCCCCCCCAGATTGTTTTTTGTGCAATTCCTGCTCTGGCTCAAGGTTTCCCTGTGTGTTCAGTCTCCAGGATGAAGCAGGAATCGAGGAACAGCCTCAGCAGGGAGAAACAGCCAAGAAATTCTTCCCTCCTGGAATTCCCATTTTCCACCTCCCCAAACCCCCGGTTTGGAGCAAGGAGTTCATCTCCTCTCCTCTCCCTTCTTCCCCACCCTTGGATCTGGTCAGGTTCATTAAATTTCTTATTCTTCCTGAATTTGGAGAGGGGACACTGCTGAGGCATCCCATGGAGAGATCCCAAGCTGGGCCACCTCCCTTCCAAGGTGTTTTCAACCCTGCCACAGCTTTGGAGAATTACCTCTGGAACAAAGCTCCAGGTGGGAAGGGAAAAGAAATTTCAACCGTTCTGCTGGCACAGGATTAGTTAGTGCAAAGCTAAATCCCACTAATTTAAAAGCCTGGAGGGCAGGGTGATAAATGGCCCAGCTTCCTGTATTGTTTGATAATGAATTGTTTGAATCCTGTTGTATTAAGGGGTGGAAAAACCAGCAAGATAGAAGAAGAATGCTCTTTTCCTTCTGTGCACACTGAACTCCATTTGTTGGGAAAGGATTTATGGTTTTCATCATAATTTAATTCTAAAACATATCACTTAATTAAAGGGATTTATTAAAATCCTCTGGCAGTGCCTTTTTACGATTAGCCCAGGACTCAGACCCTGAATGTCAGGGAGAAAATTCATCAATTGATTTGTTGAACTGCACAGGTCTCACCCCCTCCCCGCTCTGGCTGAGTCAGGGTGGAAGAAAGAAATCCACAGTCAAAAGCTTAAAAATCTCCAGGATGGATTGGTTTGCTGATTCCATCCGTTTTTCCCTCCCCCTCTCCCTGGCTTCTCCAGGCTCTGCTAATGAGCAGATTAATATTGATGCTGGAGCTGGGGGCTGCCAGGCTGGCTGCCAGAGCCCTCCAGGAGCTGGGATGTTCCCTGATGTTCCCCTCACAACCTCTGCCTTTGGCCCATGGGATCCTTTCTGCTGAATTTCCCTGATTTTCAGCTCCCAGGAAAGCCCCACTGGGAGAGGCTCCGAGGAATGATTCCGGCTGGATTCCTGCTGGGATGTCCTGCCTTCAGTGGGACCTTGGGCTCTGTAGCAATAAACCTGAATTATCCTGCAGCACCTTCCTGACATTGACTGCTCTGTGAAATGCCCCAAAATCGGGGAGCTTCTGGGGTTTTATGGGATAAAAGCTCTGCTTCCTGCTGGTGCAGCTGGAGGAAAAGGCTTGGAAATGTTTCTGGATTGCCTGAAGGTCCAAGATATTTCGGGCAAAGGAGAACACTGCAATCTGGGTTGTGAATCCAGCCTTTCTCCAGCCTCCAGCCTGGTCAGGGGAGGAGGAGAATTGTTCAGGGTGTGATGGGGAATTGGGAGCAGGAGCACACCCAGCTGCAGGAGCCCACCACTGCCATTTGTCTCCCAAAGAGTCATTCCCCTCCTGCTGAGATTTCTGGTAAAAATTGAGAATCTCTCCTCTCTAAGCCCATAAATCCTCCCCTAACCCAAAAGGAGTGCTTAGGAATCTTATTAAAAAAAACTTATGAATGAGTTCCAAGCCTCACAGTCCTCCATCCCTTTTCCTTTATAAAATCTCATCCCCATGATCCTCCATCCCTTTTCCTTTATAAAACCTCATCCCCATGCTCCTCCATCATTTTCCTTTATAAAACCTCATTCCCACGGTCCTCCATCCCTTTGGTTTTATAAAACCTCATCCCCATGCTCCTCCATCCCTTTTCCTTTATAAAACCTCATCCCCATGCTCCTCCATCATTTTCCTTTATAAAACCTCATCCCCACAGTCCTCCATCCCTTTTCCTCTATAAAACCTCATCCCCATGCTCCTCCATCCCTTTTCCTCTATAAAACCTCATCCCCATGCTCCTCCATCATTTTCCTTTATAAAACCTCATCCCCACAGTCCTCCATCCCTTTTCCTCTATAAAACCTCATCCCCATGCTCCTCCATCCCTTTGGTTTTATAAAACCTCATCCCAATGCTCCTCCATCCCTTTTCCTCTATAAAACCTCATCCCCATGCTCCTCCATCCCTTTTCCTTTATAAAACCTCATCCCCATGCTCCTCCATCCCTTTTCCTTCACCAAACCTCATCCCCATCACTGCCCATCCCCTCTCCTGTTTGTCTCTGCTACTCTGCCTTTCCCAGAGCACAGCCTGGTCCCAAATTCAGGGCTATCCATCACTGTCAGCAGGGAGGTGTTGGGGTTTTCACAACAATTCCCTACACGTGTTCTTGGGCACTCTCCTGCTTTTCCACGGGCTGGGATGTGGATCCATGATCTGCCCCGGCCTGCCCAGAGCTGCAGCACAGCCCTGGTGTCTCAGAGCTGCCTTCAGAGCCCTCCTGCTGCTCTCATCCCTCCCAAAAAATCCATTATTTAAGGAATTAAATCTGAAGTGCCTGTGTCACCCACACTCCTGATTCGCAGGGGCTTTGCAGGAATAAATAGAAACTTCTACTCCAGGCTTGTGGGTACTGTGGCCTTCATCCCAACCTTCCCTGACAGCTCTTATCAATTATTTGAGCCTCCACCAGGCAGGAAAAGCTCTGTGCCCTGATGCCAGGTGTGCCTGGTGCCCAGCCTGAGGGCTCAGAGCCTAAATCCTGTGTCCCCTGTGCCAGCTTTGCTGCTGGTGACAAGCAGCAATTTGTGTGTGACCAGCAGAATTTTCTCTCCTCCGTGTGACCAGCAGAATTCCTTAGCAAGCCCCACTCCAGGACTGTTCCATCATCACCACAGCTGTGCCTCATTGCTGCTGGCAGGATAATGGCAGTGAGGGAAGAGGGGAGGAGAACTCTCTCCCGTGGGCACGGGGAACAGAAGATGCTCTTCCCTCTCCCTGTTTAACCTCCTGCTGCTTTTGGCTCTGCCCGTTGTGCACAGGGAATGCAGCTGGGGAGGAGAGAACAGGGGGAGGACATGGGGGAGGCTGCTGGATCCTTGGGCACTAATAACTTATTTATTTCATGATTTAAAAGGTGTGTTGGCTCCGTGGTGGGTCTGAAAGCATGTGGAGCTGGAGAGGAGAAAAAACTGCATTTTTCTGGTCGGGTTTTAGAAACACAGTTATAAAATGGTGAAAGGGAAATGTTCAGAACAAAAACAAGGCTGGAAATACAAACTTTTGGTTCTGCAGCGTTGCTGCAAAGCCCAGCTCAAATTGAGAGGGAATTAAGCCAAATTTATGGTTTTTGGGAGCCTCTGCTCAGCCTAGCTGAGCTGGAGCTGCAGCTCCCCTTCCCCAGGCTGGCACCTCAGCTGAAGGTCTCAAAAGAACCCATGGAAAAAAAAAAAACATTTCTGTTATTTATGATGAGCTGGAGGGATTTGATAGCCAAGCTGTGAGATTCAGCTTCCCCTCTATCTCTGCAATTGTCCTCCAGGGCAGGGCTGGGGGAAGCACAGAGCTTTTATGGCTGCCTGGCTGAATGTACCTGTTCAGGAGATGAATAAAGGCCACTTTTCTCCACTGCTGTCAGCCAGGCTCCTTTTACCTGCAAGTTTTTGCCCATTTTGTTCTGACACTTAATAAGAGCTTTAGCAGGCAGAAACCTTGCAGTGCATTTGCTGAAATAAGCTCCTGCTCAGTAAAGCCTGGTGTAAAGGAAGCACTTAAACCAAGACAGATGTTTACATGAATTTTGGAGCAAAATGCTCCGAGATCCCCAGCCAAGCTGTGTCTCACAATAAAGCACTGAAATTCCCTGCTTTGGAGAGGTGCTTACACCTCAGTTTATGGGATGCAGTTGCCCTGCAGTTGTGCCATAAAATGTTCCCCCCGTTGTTAATGTGCTCCACAATTTACCCACCTGAAAGGCTCATTTTGGGGGGGTGAAACAACGAATTTCTTCCTCATTGCTTGTTTTGTGCTTTGCTTTTTGGTGTCCTTGGAGCATCCTTTGGCCTCCCATTGATCACAGCCAGGTCCTGCAGCACCTGCAGTGGGGTGAGCAGGGCAGCTGAGGGGCTCTGCGCATTCCCTGCGCTGGGATTTGCTCCCAGCAGAGCTGGATGGAGGGAAAATGCCCAGGAAAAAGGACAGCAGGAGCATTTTTCCTTCCCTCAGTGCCTTGTTGAGGCAGACTGGCAGCTCCTTTACCTGTGGTTTGACCCTGGCAAAGGAGTGAGCTGAGCCTCAGCGTGTCACAGGGAGGAAGGAGCTGTTGTGTGGAGCTCCTGGAGTGGATCCAGCAGAGCCTAAAGATGATTTAGGGCCTGGAGCATCTCAGGAAAGGCTGAGGGATTTGGGGCTGTTCAGCCTCGAGAGGGGACCCCATCCCTGTCTGTCCCTGCCTGCAGAGCTCGCTGGGTTTAATTGAGCTCAAACTCTCATTGATTCCCTTTTTTCCTTTTTTTTTTTTTTTTTGGTAGCTCATTACCCAGCAAGTCATTTTAATTAACACCATCTAATATGGGTTGAGATGTATTTTGCAAATGTCAGCACTCCTTTTTTTTATTTTTTTTTCCCCCCTTTCCCTGCAGGCCGAATGCAGAAAGTTCCGAGTTCCACGGCGAAATGATTCCAGTTGATTTAGCAGTGGTAAAGCAAGTCGTTAGCAAAGTGCTTTATGAAGCCATAAACGTCCTTCCCGAGACCTTTATGGGCTTCTTGGGGAAAATCTGTTTGCCACTGAGGGTTTTCCATGGCACTGCTCCTCATCAGGTGAGGAAATGGGTCGGTGAAGATGTGGGACTTGTGAAAATCCTTCCCAAAACAGGGGTAAGGGAGATCCTGGTGAGGAAATGGGTTAGAGAAGATGTGGGACTTGTGAAAATCCTTCCCAAAACAGGGGCAAGGGAGATCCTGGTGAGGAAATGGGTCAGAGAAGATGTGGGACTTGTAAAATCCTCCCCAAAACAGGGGCAAGGGAGATCCTGGTGAGGAAATGGGTTAGAGAAGATGTGGGATTTGTAAAAATCCTTCCCAAAACAGGGGCAAGGCAGATCCTGGTGCTCCACGGCCCCACATCCTGCTCAGCTCCCAGCTGCAGAGGAGGAAACTCCACAGGGACTCCTCACATGCGGGATCAGCCCCCAACAGGGCAGGAGTGAGGCCAGCCCTTATCAAACCTGCTGGGAATCAAATAAAGCTCCTGGCAAAGCTCTTTGTGGTTCCAGCTCTGTCTGACAACCTGAGCCAGCCTAGCAGTGAACTCCTCTCTGCTGAGCTGCACCAGTGCAGGCACCTCCAGTTTATAGTGACAGGAGGCATTTGCTGCTTGGCTCAGCTCTCAAAGGGTGAATATTAGGGAAAAACCAGCCTGATTTCCTGATTAACCCCTTGAAAGCCACAGGCAGTGCTGCCTGGAAAGGGTGGCAGAGGTTTCCAGCGAGTTCCAGATGTGCGTGTGCACAAGGATGGGTGGGCAGCAGTTCCCCTCCTCATCTTGCACCTCCCTCTCTCCCGGTGTTCAGAGGGGGAAAGGAAGATGCTAAAATGGGATATGTCCATCAGAAAGCTGCTCTGCAATGGGGCAGGTGCTCCCACAGCTGCAGATAAAATCATGTCAGGAGCAGAGAGCTGAGGGAAGCGCTGACCACGGAGCAGCTGACTCCTCAGGGTTTATTTAGGTCACTTTTAGAGGCAGTGTAGTGAATGATTTGCTGCTTCCAAATCCCTCCCAGAGCTGCCAGATCCAGGCTGATAAAGAGCAGTCAAGCTCTGTGGATAAAGTCTCCATTCATAAATCAGTAAAGGATCCTCCTCCTCCTCCTCCTCACAGGGTCCAACAGGCTGTGCCAGCCCATGAGGGGTTTGCTGTGACTCCTGTCCTCTTTAACATGTGCACAGCCCTGTTTTCCCATCTATTTTCCTGGGATTCCCAGCATCCTGGGCCTAAACATGAAATGCAGCAGGTGCTGCTCTCAGCGTTGTTGCCTCTCATCCCCCAAGGGGTGAAATTATCTGTAATATTTAACATCCATTCAGCAGGCAAGGTTTAATGCAGACTTAAAGCACAAGGCCTGGGATTTTCTTGTTGTGTTTTGGGTTTGGTTTTGGATTTCCCTCTCCTTTACATTTGTACAACTTCCCTGATGGGTGAACATCCCCCTGTGCTGCTGGGGGTTCCATTTAAATCAGGAGGGTGACGTGCTCAGAGCCTCTCACCTCTAATTCTCACTTTTAAAAAGTGGTTTTGCTGACGGAACGCGCCCCTCATTCATCCCAAACCTCCCTTTCATGGAATCACAGAGTGGCTGGGGTTGGAAAGGATTTAAAACTCATCCAGCCCCACCCCTGCCATGGCAGGGACACCTTCCACTATCCCAGGCTGCTCCAAGCTCCATCCAGCCTGGCCTTGGGCACTGCCAGGGATCCAGGGGCAGCCACAGCTGCTCTGGGCACCTGTGCCATCCTCCCAGGGAAGGATTCCTCCCCAATATCCCACCTAACCCTGCCCTCTGGCACTTCAAACCCTTGAATGCTTCCTGCCCAGTCCTACAGCTCCAGCTCAGACCATTCCAGTTGATATTTTAATGGGAAATCCCATCCTGGGCTCCAGAGCCCTTTCCCAGCTGGCTCTGATTCATTCAGACCTCATCAATTTCTGACCAAAGATTTCCTGACCATCAGCCAGCTTTCAATTTGGAAGTAGATAAAACACTGTCAGTGATTAGGAGGAAATCTCAGAAATGTTTTTTTTCATCCCAACGTGCCTCAATCCAAAGGGTGCCTGCCCAGGGCTCCCAATCCTCTTTATCTCCTCCAAGGAGAAGAGCATCCACAAATCTTTTATTTTTTCCCCCTCGAACCCAGCACCAGCTGCTGAGGGTTAAACCACAACAGTCTGTGAGAGCAGACAATGAGAAAAAAGGGAAATCTGAGCAACTTTCTCCCAGCATCAGCGCTTTGAGAGTCGTGGGGGAGACGTGCAAATGAGATTGATTCGTTTTTTTCAGCAGACTTGGATGATTTAATTTAATTTATTCTCCAGCCTCGCTGGAGCTGTGCTGATGGGCACCAGCTTCCCTCTGCTCGTGGGGAGGGAATTTTCAACATTTTTGCCATCCACAGCATTCCTGGGGCTGCAGCCCTCCCTCAGCTGCAGCATTCCTGCTTTCCTGGGATCCAGGGAAACGGGAGGGCAGGAAAGGGCCTGAGTGAGAGATGTGGAACTCCAGGCAGCTCTTCCAAATGCAGTTTATTGTATCCAAGATGTCACAGCAGCCCAGGGTCGTGGGTGACAGAGCCAGTGCCTACAGCTGTCAGCTCCAGCTGCAGGCAGGCCTGGAGACCCTTAACTTAGGTTACAAATGCATTATAGACTTTTCTTTGCTGAGCATCTTAATCCAGTAGAGCCAATCTATACCTTGACTTTTACCTACAGCCTATCATAACTACTGTAATTACCACATTCATGTTACTATTCTCCAGTCACTAAAAGTTAGTACATTACAGTTTAAGCAAGAAGTTGCTTTTCAGTTTTCTCGCAGTGGAAAATTCTGAGACCTTTTTTCTACGTGCAACACCTGCTGACTTGTTTGCCTGTGCTATCTTTCTGCTTGGTAAAAACATCTTCTTGTTTGAGGTGGATTTATCCTTTGCTTTAAGTGATAAAAACCCCCTTCTAACTCACACACCCTTTGCCTCCTTGGTTATCCAGTGAGACTCAGCAATTCTTTTCTTCTATATCAAAACTTGCTTTCATTTCTATTCCTTCTTCAGATTCCGCATTCAAAAATCTTCCTGCTAAGCTTCCACACCTGTGAGACTCTGGTCAAACTTTCATCCTTCCCAACAGGGCCCTGACTCCATGCTTCCCTGGCTCCCCAGGCTCCTTTTCCCCCCAATTTTGGTGTGTGGGAAGCTGGCTGTGAGGTTGCCACGATCCCAGGGACTCGTTGACAGCATCTCTGGGCTCGTGGGGGTTTTGTGCTTTTGGAAAGAACAGTTTTTTTCCCCTCGTGCAAATCCCAGTCTTGACTCATCCTGCAAGACTTCCTCCTGTTTTTTCCATCTGCTGCTGCTCAGGTAGTTGGAATTGGCCGTGCTGCTTCCCTTTTCCTCCCCCATTCCTGGTGCTATGCTTCTCCTCGGGAATACTCGGAATCAGGCACAGGGAAAACTTGTAATTGTGGGGGAAAAAAAATCCAATTTCACAAATTCTTCTTGGGTTCCTTTCCCTTTCCTTCTTTGCTTTGTTTCTGAGCTGCTAGCTGTGGCACTGCTCATGTTTTTTCCACTCTAAAGGCCAACATGAAAAGCTTTTTTTCCCTTGAAGTGAAACGTGTGATTCCCAGGTAACAGCCCAGCCTTGAAGCTGTGGGTTTAAGAAAAACACTGAATACCTCATAAATCACAATAAAAACCCTGCCAGGGATCAAAGAAGCTTGGGCAGATTATTTAACCTTGAAGCAAGGGAAGTTCAGGAAAGGTATTGAGGAAAATTCCAGGTGGGAATGGTTGGCTAGAGATGGGACTGATTCCATGGGCCCAGGGCATGGAATAAAATTCCCTTGCCTGCTATATTTTAAGGTTGTGATGGGTTTTTTGTGTATATGAGATGAGGGGTAACACCAGACTTACTACTACTAACAATAATAACAATAGTAATAATAATAGTAGTAATAATAGTAATAGTAATAATAGTAATAATAATTATGGTAATAGTAATTATGATAATAACAATAATATTATTATTTATTGGAGATATTATTGCAAAATTATTATTGTTGTTGTTATTTTATTATTATTATATTATTATTATTTTGGTTTTAGTTTATTTTTATTTTTATTTTATTTTTGAAAATAAAACTGGCAGTTCCCCAAAGCAAAATGGAGTCCAGACCTCTGGTTGAAAAATTCAGGAGTGCCCAAGGCTGAGTTTTGGGGTGTCACAACCCCACTGCCTGCTCTCCATCCTAAATAAACCTGTTAGGAGCTGCTGAGGGCAGTGCTGGTCCTGTCTCCATCAGCAGCAAATTCCCAGGAGCTGCTTCTTCCCAAATTCCCCATCAGATCCTGGGCCTGGCTGCCTCTCCCACCTGATGAGCAAAGCCAGCAGGAGCTCAGCAAAGTGGGAAAACTCCTCCTGGCAAAGCCTGATGTCTCTGGGTCACCTTTTGCACATGTTCAGCTCCTGTCGGGTTTTTGCTGCAAAAACCCAAGAAAATGCAAAAGAGGGGCCAGTCCCCAAGGCCTGGCTTGATTTAAAACTCAGGGCTGCAAGCATCCAAACTCTGGCTGGGGCTGGTTTTAATTAAAATGACAAAATAGGGCAGGCTTGGGGATGAATTACTGAAGGAAAATGCTATATTTCCCTCCAGCCTGTTTAATTAAAAAAAGCAATGCATCAGGCCTGAAGGGCCTTGCCCTCTGTGCCAAGGCAGGAAGGGCAGGGCTGGCACAGTGTCACCCTGTGTCACTGAAGCCACTCTGCCAGCTCCAGAACCCCTGCAGTGCCTCCACTTGGCTGCAGTTCCTCCCCTCGCTGCCCTTTTCTTTGGATAAATTCACACTTTCCCCCAGGCTGCCCTTTTCTTTGGATAAATTCACACCTTCCCCCAGGCTCAGCCATCCGAGTGCTGCAGGAGGAGGAGGAGGAGAAGCAGGGAGTGATTCCTCTGCTCCTGCTCCGGGTGGCACCAGCCGGGCTGCCAGCGCTGGTGGCAATGTCCCCGCTGTCCTTATCGCTCACCTGGCTGTGGTATCTAAGGTCTGAAGGTTGTAATTTTGGAAGGGAGGTGCTGGGAGTCTCCTGAGTCTGGATTTCAAGGAGATGAGGGCTGCTGGCTGTTCTTCCTGCACTGGACCAGCTCTTAGCAAGCAACAGGAGCATTAAAAAGCTTTTATTTTTCCTCCTGTTTGATTTATTTGCCTCGTGCATCACCTGCAAGCTGGCAGGAGCAGCTTGGTGCATTTCCAGCCCCAAACTCATTGGGGTTTCCTGGGTGTTTTTTTATTTCCCTGCTTGGTAGCAGAGTCCTATGGCTCCTTCCCAAGGCAATTTTCTGGAGCAGAACAGGTTTTATGGATAAATAATTCTTGACCTGCATCTTGAGGTGTGCATTCAGCTGAACCCCAGTTCAGCTTATAATTTTGGAAGGGAGGTGCTGGGAGCCTCCTGCATCTGGATTTGAAGGAGATGAGGGTTGTTGGCTTTTCTTCCTGCACTGGACCAGCAGAAAACAGCTCTTAGCAAGCAACAGGAGCATTGAAAAACAGTTTTTTCCCCTCCTGCTTGATTTATTTGCCTCGTGCATCACCTCCAAGCTGGCAGGAGCAGCTTGGTGCATTTCCAGCCCCAAACTCACTGGGGTTTCCTGGATGATTTTCTATTTCCCTCCTTGGTGGCAGAGTCCTATGCCTTCTTCCCAAGGCGATTTTCTGGAGCAGAACAGGTTTTATGGATAAATAATTCTTGTTGGGGTTTCCTGGGTGTTTTTTTATTTCCCTGCTTGGTAGCAGAGTCCTATGGCTCCTTCCCAAGGCGATTTTCTGGAGCAGAACAGGTTTTATGGAGATTTTATTTTTCCTCCTGTTTGATTTATTTGCCTCGTGCATCACCTCCAAGCTGGCAGGAGCAGCTTGGTGCATTTCCAGCCCCAAACTCATTGGGGTTTCCTGGGTGTTTTTTTATTTCCCTGCTTGGTAGCAGAGTCCTATGGCTCCTTCCCAAGGCAATTTTCTGGAGCAGAACAGGTTTTATGGATAAATAATTCTTGACCTGCATCTTGAGGTGTGCATTCAGCTGAACCCCAGTTCAGCTTATAATTTTGGAAGGGAGGTGCTGGGAGCCTCCTGCATCTGGATTTGAAGAAGTGCATTCAGCCAAACCCCAGCGCACCAACTCGAGCTCTCCAGAGACACCAAAAACCCCATTTTCACACCTGCCTTTCCTCTGAACTTCCAGCACCACCTCATTAAAGGCAGCACCTCCCCTCCCTGCTCTCCTGGCAACCAGAGCCCTGCTCGTGGACGTTCCCTCAGCCTGACACTTTTCTGCTCTTTCTCCACCACTCATTCCCACCCAGGCTGGCAGCCCAGCAGCTCTCTGGGGTGGAGGCAGAGGGTTGGCAGGGCTCCATCAGATGGCACAGAGCGTCTCGTGGCTCCTGCACCACGCTGGGGATGAACTCATCCTCTGAGTCAGGCCAGGCGTGGCTGCCAGCGCTCTGCAACCATGGTTACAGGCGTGGAGGTGCTGGGATATTTGGGGCAGGCTGTAATTTTGGCATCTTCAAGAGACGAAGGGGGATCTGCCAGGAAAGGCTCTTCCTCGGGGTGTTTGGGAGAGGGAAGGTGGTGGGGTTTATGGTGACAAAAATCTGTGAAGGGCGCCTTTGTGCCCAGTATAATTTGCTTTTTTTTATTTATTTATCGCCCTTAAACAAGGAAGAAATGCCCAAGAGAGGGTTTTCCTGCTGGCCTTGGGCTGTTGTGGGGATTGACACCCAAATGACCCACTTGGAGCCTTGCTGGGCACGGTGCAGTCACATTAAACCCATCCCTGGGTGCCACAAACCCCACTTGGCACAGAGGGTGAAGGAAGCTGCTCCTGGAGGTGCCTGGAGCTGGGAATTCCGTGCCACCAGTTGATTCAGAGATGCTGAGCCAGGTCGATAAAGAAGCCAGGCTCCAAAAATGGAATTAAATAATTATTCTCACTTTCTTTGACTCCAGGAAGATCCTATTAGAGCAAAGAGCCTGGATTACTGGCTGGCTGACATTTTCCTCTGAGCCTGTCTCTAGATTGGATTTAGCTCTTTTATCTCCTAATCCCCAGAGCTTTTTAATGTAGAAAGTAATGGCATCCAAAGGCAAATTTAATTTTGACAAGTAATCTGACTTCCTTTCCTTTTCTGGAGCCGGCTTTTAATCCTGTTTGCTGTCTGAAGCTGCATTATATGGATGTATTTCAAATCCTCACCGCTCTGAGATCTTTCAAAGAGGGAGAAAAATCAAGGGAACTGCAAGCCTGAGAGCAAGGAGCAGTTCCTTATCAAACATTTCAAACATTTCATTGCTGCTGCTTTTATTAACCCCTGCACTACCCCTCAGCTTGGCTCTGTGCTTCCTGCCTTGGCTCCATTCTAAGGGCTGGAATCACTCAAGGAATGGGAATTCCAGGTTTTTTTGCAGCTCTGCTGTTTGTGTTGGCATTTTGGGGGTGGACCATGAGTGCAGAGGGCTGTGACCCCTCAGGGGACATCCCTCTGCCACCCACATGCCCCAGGATGCTGCACTGGACATCAACCAATGCCAAAACATCCCTAAACCCGATTCCCAGGCAAAGGAGGGGTAATGGAGTTTCAGAGCCATTGAAGTCAGCAGAGAAAACAGAGTTTTATGCTGTTATTCCATTTCTCAGGTGCCAGCAGAGCAGCAATCAATTGAATTGATCATTGGCTGTTTCCAACATTCTGACACCTCACCCTGTGCCGTTGCCCAGATTCATTCCACCCCATGTTTATTTGAAAATCTCAGCTGTAAATAGGATCTCATCCTCTTGAAAAAAAACCTTTTTTATTGCCTGGGCCTGTTGTCCCAAACAGCAGAATGTCCCTGTCCCTCTGCAGGCCTCAACTGATTCCAGACACCAAAACCCAAATGTGCAGCTAGAAAATGAAACCTTTGTCTTGCTTCATTCCAGCCTGGTTTAAACAAAAACACCTCAGCAAAAGCAGGGGCTGATTCCAGACACCAAAACCCAAACGTGCAGCTCGAAAATGAAACCTTTGTCTGCCTCATTCCAGCCTGGCTTAAACAAAAACACCTCAGCAAAAGCAGGGCTTGGGTGTCAATGCAGGGATTTGCCTCAAAACGAGGAGGAGAACTTCCTGCAGCGAGGTCAGAGGGAGCTCAGGGGATCAAAGGGGGTTTGCTGTGGGGTTTGTGGTGACGGAGGGATTGGGGAAGTCAAATCACACCCCAGCACGTTCCACCAGGATGCAGAGCAGAGAAAAGTGTACAACAGCTGCAGTTAGCAAGGGCTGGAGCAGCAAAACCCCTGCTTCTGCAGGTCCTGAGGGATTTTTCTCCCCTCTTTCCTAAGTCACCAATCCATCTTGCTGAGGGAAATGGATGGTGATGGAAAGGATCAGCAGAGCTCCAGGGATGCAGGAGCAGTTGGCTGGCTCAGGAGCAAGGGAAGGACATTTGAGCAGGATTTTCATTTTCACCTGAGCTCTGTGAATTAAACAGAGCTTTCCCAACCTCTTTTTTCCTATGGACAAGCCCACCTTGGCCATGCCCCTCCTGCATCCCCCACCTCAAAAGTGGGGACGTAAAGTGAGTGGCTTCTGGTGTGGAGTTGATTGGAAGAGGGTGGGAATGAGAAGAATTTAAGAATGAGAAGCTGCTGCCCTGGTGCAGCCGTAACCACCCCAAACTCACTGGCCAGGCCAACATCTCCATCATGGTCCAGTAATTTGGGGTCTGTCACTGCTCTGGGTCACTCTCTGGTCACCTCAAAAAGAAGGGAAAAGCAGCAGCTGCACCCACAGATATGCACTGCCCTGGAGTAGGGAATACACTGGGAATCACAGCCAGCTGAGCCAAAATGGGAATCAAGGCCCTCAATCCCCCAGGCACCCTCATTTCTCAGCTCCCACCTCGGCTGCTCCAGGACCAGCTCTGTGACCACAAAAAGGGAATCCATTTGGATGCCTGGCAGCATCTGCCTGGTGCACAGGGCTCTGCACATTAGGGTTGGTGACAATGATGAGCCCTGGAAACGCTGTCTGGTCAGGAGATAAGGAGCAGCTGAGCCCAAACACCATGTAAGCCTCATTTCCTTCACAAGGCAGATCGCTCGGGTGTGAAATATTGTCACGCTTTCCCCCCCGGATGAGTGATTCCAGCCAGTGGAAACAAACCCAGCTCCTCCATAAATGATCTAAACAATCCGCTGCTGGCAGTGAGGAGGGGAGGGAGAACACTGTCCCATGTTGCTGGGTGAGGTTTGTGGTTTTTTTCCTTGTTTTGCTGCCGTGTCCCTCGGAGCTCAGGTGACTCTGTGGTGGGTGTGACGTTTCCATCCTGCTCACGTGTGGAGCCTGGGGATGATTCACCTCAATTCCAAGTCCCTTTTGTCACAATCAGCCCAGCCCCCAGCTTTTAGAACTGTTTTTCCAAAGCTTTTCCAAGTGTTCTTTAGCACAGAACCAAACTCTCTCCCTGTGAGGTGTGCTCATCCCTGAGGGTCCCTTCTGTGAGTGTTGGGAGGGACAGAGCTGAGGAGCACCCCACAAATGCAAAAAAAAATCAGTGCTTTTCCTTTTGGTTACAGCATTTAAAACCTGAAACAGTCCAAGCCAGATTAAGAAATAACCCATTTGTTTCTCTGTAATAGATGAGGGTCAGTATAATCTGTTTATTTTTGATCTCATTTGCTTTATCAAAACACAAAACTCCCAAAACCCCTCTGCCCATGGTATCCCAAGGGAAACTGCAGGGAGGGACTTCCCTGGGAGGGTGGGAAGGCCCAGGGAATCTGTGGCTGCCCCTGGATCCCTGGAAGTGTCCAAGGCCAGGTTGGATGGGGCTTGGAGCCACCTGGGACAGTGGGAGGAGTCTTTGAGGTCCCATCCAAGCCAAACCATCCCATGACTGCATTAATTCAGGAAAGATGGCTGAGGAAAATGAGAACTGGGGTGACAATTGTGCCTTACACCTCCTGGTTTGTGTCTTCAGGAACGAGGCATGAAGCTGGGTCGGGATTTGGAGCCAGGTGCAGGAAACACAGATTTCAGCTGGACAGGGCAGTGCCAAGCTTCTGCAGAGGACAAGCAGGGAGAACCGAGGCTCCTGGGTGAAATGAAATAGAAATCTTTCACAGGAGCAGGAATGAAAACCAGAGAATAACCCCCCAAATCATTCCTGCTCCAGGAAATCAGTGATCCAGAACATCAGTGCCTGTGGATTAGCAGCAGGGGCTTGTCCTAGGGCAGGACAGGAGATTCCTGGGCAGGGCTTGCATCCTGCTCTGGTTGGGATAGCTGACACTTCCCCAGCTGTTAAATAACCCCTGGAGAAGCCCAGATCCAGCCAGCCCCAGTGCCTGCAGGGGAAAGGAGCTCATCCAGGGATGGAATGGCAAAGGCAGGAATTCTTCAGAGCAGGGCTGTGAAAAGGAGAGGCCGTTTCCTCTCGGGACAGATGGAGAGGAAAGGGAGACAGCAGGAAAAACCCACAATTCCAGCCAAGCCATATGTCCAGTTACCCAGCCTCCTTCCCTTTGATATTAACACAATAACAGCACGTTCTGAGGAGCTGAGAAACCCCTCCCAGGACTGGGATTTCATCCTGGGCAGTCTGAAGGGTGAATGTCACCCCAAGAAATGTCCCTGTGCAATTGGGAGCCGGTGACAGAGAGCAGAGCCTGTCCCCACCATCCCAGCCCTGCAGGGAGCACTCGCAGCAACCTGGCTCTCTCCACTTTCCTCTGGCCTCTTTTACTTTTTATTTAATAACTAAAAATGTTCCTGTGAGTGCCTGCAAAGGCAGCCTGAGTCCAGGCTTTACAAATTTCCACGGGAATCTCTCGGGAGCAGCGAGAGCCTCTGAAGAAGCAATATTTGGATGGGAAACTTATGTCCTCCAAGCTGGCGAGTGCCAGCACTGACACACATTTCCTTGTAGCTGCAAAGCTCTCTGGAGAAAGGGTGGAAAGTCCCTCCTGCCTTCTCCTCCTTCTCCCCCCCTCTGTTATTTAACAACTGGCTGTGATTTACACGGTTCATTAATGCAGTGCTAACGCTGCCACAGCCATTCCCAAACAAGCCAGGAGGTTCAGATTTGACCTGGGCCCTCTGCTCGCTGCAGATGCCCCAGAGGATTTGAAAAACAGTGATTTGAAGTGATTGCATTGGATAAGGACATTACTCAGTGCAAATACAACTGGATGCGAGCATTTAATTTTTAAAAAAACACGGCTTTTGCAGTGCCTCTGAGGCAGTGGAAACAACAGTTTAGCTCCCTTCGTGGCCTCAGCTCTCCATCCTCCCTGAGGACAGGGAAGGGAACCAGGCCCAGCGTCAGACTGGAGAGGTTTTGGCAGGTGGCTTGGCTGGGATTGCTCTGAAATGACCTTCAGGGCTTCTCAGGTGCCACTCTGGGGACTGTCACCCCGGGCAGGGTGGCAGCAGAGCTTTGGGGTGGCCCCGGCCTGCTCCCCCTCCCCAGGCTGTGAGAGAAGCTCCCACAAAGATTTCCACCAGCAAGAAATCAGGCTGAGGGATAAACCATAAAGAGAATTATTTGTCCACCTCAGGCTGGATTTTTACTGCTCCATTTGGGTTATTGGGGAGCGAGGGGAAGAGGAACAGGAGAGGGTTTAAAGCGATGATTGCACAATAAACAGCAGCAGCTCCCAGCCAAACACCCGCTAAGGTTGGCTTTGATGAGGGACATAACCTTCCCCTTCCTGCCTCAACTCCATCCCTGCCCCTTTCCAGGCAGGGAAGGAAAATCCAGGGAGCTGGAGCACCAAACCCACAGATCCTGGGCCAGCAGGTGGGGAGGGAGGGATGCCCAGGGAGAGCTGAGATTCCCAGAGCTCCCTCCCTGCACAGCAGGCTCAGGGATGGGGATGGAGTGAGAGAAATCCTGTGCAAACAGCAGGAGCCAGGAATGCTGAACACACAAGGAAATGGTGAGAACATTCCCAAATCCAGGATTCCACACAAGTGCACCTTGGGTGGCTCTGAGGGAACATTTCCCTCTGCAAAGTTTATTAAAGAGGCTCCCAAAAGCACCAGGAGAGGGACAGATCCTTTGGGGACACAAACACCTCTGGTTCCACCTATTGAGGAGTTTTCTTTGCCTTTTTCACCCCAAATGAGAGCTGGACCCCAACAATTTGAACCTCCCAAAAGCCAGGACAGGTTTCTTTGCATCCTCCCACATTCATCCTTCTTACACCCCCTAAATCCTGTAGTGATCCACACAGCTCTTCCCATCTGGGCATCTCCTAATTATTTCCACACAAACCCCATCATTCTAGTTTGTCGTTCTGGCTCCCCAGGCTGCAGGAACCATCTCTGGCTGCTTTTGGCAGGCAGGAGTTTCCTGGGGAGCGAGGACAAGCAGCAGCCTCGCCTCTGTGCCAGCTCCACCCCCAGGAACCCTGGCACCATCCAAACTGGAGAGGGATTTTGAGGTTATTTCCTTAAAAAAAAAATTTTAAAAAACCCACTTGGGATTGGATTGAAAGGCCCAAGTGGAGACTCCAGTGTTTGAGCACCCAAAGGTGCAGCCTGGTTGTGAACACCAAGGGATTTTCAGTCCAGGCTTGGGATGGCAAAAATATTCTCTGAGCCAGTGTCTCCAGGAGGAAACGAGATGGGAAGAGTGGAGCAGCTGTCCCTGGCAACCCCTGGAGCTGTCAGCAGTCCTGGAGGATGTTAAAGGAGGAGAAAGGCAGATCCTGGTGGGTCTCCACAGGGAGCAAGCTTGGGATTATCCCCAGCAGCTTTTGGCTGGCTCTGAAAGGCAGCACTGAGCCCCTTGCAAAGGGCTGCAGACACTGGAACACTTCTCAAACACCCCCGTGGACCTATTAATTGCAATATTGGATCTTCCTCCTTTTCCAGCAGGTTCCCAGCAGCGGGCACTCAGCCAGCTTGGCTGTGGGTTTGTTTAGTTTCCAGCTAATGGAGCAGCAGGAGCAGTTCCAGAGCGGGAAACTGGGAATCTCAGGGAAGTGCTGTCCAGTTCCCACAGATAATTTGTGACAGGCACCTGGTAGACAGTCGTTAGTGCTGTAATTAATCCAGCTCTGTGGCACGGGAGCAGCAGATCATGGAAAACCTCCTCAGCAGGAAAGCCCTAAAAAGAACATTTTCCCCATGGATTATCCCTGGCAGCTGGCTGGATGGGAAAGATGGAGAGAGGGCAAAACAAAACACACAAAAATTCAGCTGCAAAGCGAGGGCTGGAGGTGGCATCACCGTCTGGTGTCCCTGAGTTCAGAGTGTGACAGTCCAAATGGAGCCACCAGCATTTGTCACCAGCCCCATCAAGCTGTGAGCAGCTCTGGAGCCTTGTTCCCTGCTCATCCCTGGCTGGTGACACACAGGCTCTGGCACACAGGCTCCAGATAAAGCAGGAGCTGCCAAAATCCCACCACTCACACATGCAGCCCCAGCCCTGCCACGTGCTCTGGGAGGAAAAACAACCAAAATATGGAGGGGGGAAAAAAGAAAGGGAGCAGGAGTAAGCCAAGAGTGAACCAAAATGGATTTTAAAATCCACAGATTTTGCCTTTTCCTGTAGTTTGGATGGGATTTCAGCAGGTGCCACCTTTGTGGGGTCTGCAGGGCAGCCCTTGCCTTGCACCAACTCCTCCCTTTCATCTCCTCGCCTCCCTCTTATTTTTAAATATGCAAATACATCAGAGGAGCCTTTCAAATTGCTGACTGCAAATAGATCTGAAGGGCTTTTGAGCTTCTGAGAGGCCTCCTGCCTCACCCTAACCAAATAAACACCACAAACTCGTGGATGTTGTGCAGTCACCATGGATTTGTGCCAGTCCAGCCCTGGCTCCCAGCAGCTCCTTTGTCCTCCCAGCATCACCTGCCCAGTTTGTGGGGCATTTTCTGGGGTGCAGAGGAGGCAGGTTCCCCTTTTTATCCCTGTGCAGGATGGGATCAGCCAGGTTTTGAGGAGGAAAACATTGGGGTGATGAGCAGAGGGAACACGAGGCTTTAACTCGACAACGCCGAGCGTGAGTCATAATTCTCCCCAAAAAAATGGAGCAAATAACAACTCCACGCCAGCTGGGAAGCACAGGGGTTCTGAAAATCTCTGATTGGCTCTGATTGAAGCATTCAACAGCACCAGGGCTGATGGAAAATCCTGAATGAAGGCGCTGAGGCCCGGATTTGGCTGAGCACACCAAGCTGAGCCTTACGGGCACCCAGCACCGTAGTGGGACAAATCCACAGCAGCAGAACTGGCTGGAGGAAACCCCAAAGCCAAGTGATTCCTGTTATTCCTGATACTTCATTTTTCTCTGCATTTACCAGCTCGGCCAGCTTTTGTTCATTTATCCCAGTGCTGTTTCTCACTCTGCTTTAGATGCTGGAAAATCGAGGCTCAGGGGGAATTTGTGCCTTGGGAGTCCCAGCCCCGTGCTCAGCCTTGCTCACCCCTTCTCTCCCTGCCTGAGATCCCTATTTATGGCACTCTGTTTACCACTAGAAACCTTAAAAGTGCTAAATGCTTCCAAGGTTTCAGCTCAGATTTGATCCCCAGGCGACCCTTGGTGTACAGTTAAATAAGGCTGGTTTATGTATGCTGCACCCTAAATCTAAAGGTCAAGGGTTTGGTGGCCATAAATATTCAAACCTCACAGGCTGGGTCTTTTCAACCTCCTTTTAAATATTTATGACAGTGCTTCCATGGCTGCAGGAGAATGTTATAATAGTATTAAGAGGGAGAAAAAAAAAAACAAACCTTCTCCATCTAAAAGCTCAGCATGAGCCATTTTCATATATTATGCATTGCTAAGTGCTGTTTATGGCCGGTTTTGGCACCGGATCCCGGCAGAGTTCATGAATCTGGGACTGGGCAGGGCTCGGGGTGTTGGCATCAGCCTGGGGTGGGCACAGCAGGGCCCCTCTTGTCCTGCCACAGACCCACAAAAAATCTTCCCTAAACTTTTCCCCCAAGCTCTGGAGATCGGTGGAGTGAAGATGCCAGCGTGGCTGGTCCCTAACCAAGGACCAAGCTGCACTTTGTGCCAGCTGGGGGGTGGCTGCTGCCTCTTCTCCCGGGATTTTTGGCTGTGAAGCCTTGGGGGAGTGCAGAGCCCCGTCAGCATCAGCTGCAGGAATTGTGCTGTTCCAGCCCAGCTGTGCCCTGCTGGCTCCTGGCACAGCTCTGCTGATTCCCTGGAATGGGGGCAGAGCTGAGGTTCAGTCACAGATCCCAGGTTTGGGATTTTCTGGGAGCAGCAGCAGCGCTGGTGGCTGTGGGATGAGCTGGGAAGCAGAGGATGAGCCAGCAGGGAGGTCAGCAAAGCTGAAATCCCCTCTAGACTTTAATCAGCTCCTAATTACAGCTGAGATGGGCTTTTGTCCTTGGGTAGAGCAGGATTCAGCCTGGCTGATTTTTGGTGCTTCCTACCCTTATCTCGTTCATTTCCAGGAGTGTTTTAGGGGAAAGTGCTGGGTCAGCTCAGTTTCCCCAGACTCATGAACTTGGATTGTAAATTAATCTCCCACGTGGAGTCATTTGGGGAGGGAAGTGAACTCGATTTTCCCCCATTCCATTGAAACAGACCCTGGAGCTCTGAAGAAAAAAATAAAAAATAAAAAATAAACAAACTAGGAGGATGATTGTCAAGCAAATGGACACCCAGCATCCACGGGCATGCATCCAGAGTGGGATGTCACAGGCTTCATTTCCTTAGGAAATCAGGTTTCAAATTGAGGCTAATCAGAGTTAAAAAACACTGCAGCTCCCCCAGCCCAAATGGTGCTTGATGTACTCAGTATATTACATCCTCAACAGCAAAGCAGCATCTGCTCCATAAAATGAAATGTGTGTGTCACCATATGCAGGCAGCATAATGTGGGCTCAAATTAAATAAAAACATTTCGGGGTATATGGTCCAATATGCAATCTGGGCCCTGGGAAAGGCTGAGATTGACTCCAAAGTTCTCAGCAGGTGGCTGAAAAGCTGAACCCAAACCAGGGCAAACTTGGGGTTTTATCAGCAGAAGCTGCTCCCTGCACTTTCCTCCCTTTGAGCCAGTAGCACTCCTGAAAATTCAAGAATTATTGGTTCATATTCTTAATTTTTTTTAATTTTTCTTTTCTTTTTCATCTGTGGCTTTTTGCACCTTTCCACTGTTTGGAAAATCTCCGAGGTGGCAGAACCTTGAGTGGCAGCAAATCCTGCTTTCCACCCAAGAGCTTCCCTCCAGAAGCGCCATGGAAACCCAGCACTCAGCCTCTTACCTGTGTGCCACAAATCAAGAGGTAAACTCCGCTCAACCACTTGAGCCTCACCTTTCCCACCTCTTTTTCCCAATGAAATCTCTCCCAAGCAAGGAAAGAGATGCTAGTTTAGAAGAGGTCATGCAGAGCTTCACTGCCAAACTTCCCTGAGTGCCTCGGGCTCTCTGATCCTCCTTGACCCCATTTGTTGATACAAAAATGTGTGGATTCCCTCGAGATCCCCCAAAACCCCGGGAATTCACTGAGTTTGTCATGGTGATGATGATCCTCGTGTGCGTTCAGGGCTGCTGGGAAGCTGCAAAAACCCTTTAAAAGCCGCTAATGTGGAATTAATTTCCTTTCCGAGGTGCAAAAAAACAACTTGAAAGTGCCAGGCAGGGAGGGGATGTTTGCAGAGGAGCTGCCTCAGACAGTTCAGGTATGCCTGGTGTGGGGTTTTATCTCCTTTGCTCAGCTCCTTGAATTATTTGGATAATGAAAAGCCCAGGAAAAGCGGCGTTCTGCTCTTCAGAAGCAGCAAAAGTAAAATTTCCAGCTGTGAGGCTCGGACTGAAGCATTTGATGAGGGAGGAAAGCACAAAAGTGGAGCAGAAAGCAAAGGAAAAGCCAGCGGTGCAGTGGGGCTGGTGTGAAACCAGCTGGGAATTCGGGATGCAGCCGGGAAGGGCTGGGAGGTCACTGGGACAAAAGGAAGGATCTGTTCGAGGTAAAGGACAGGGACAGGAGTGTGACAATTCTGTCCCTGCACTGGTGCTGGGAGCAGGGGTAGCTGAGGCTTCCTGTGGCAAAGGGAAAGGATTTGGCAGCTCCCAGGAATCCTTGGCTGCAGTGCCAGGGGTGGGTGTCACCAGGGCTGGGTGTCACCAAGCCTGGGTGTCACCAGGGCTGGGTGTCACCAAATCTGGATGTCACCACGGCTGGGTGCCACCAAATTTGGGTGTCACCATGGCTGGGTGTCACTAAATCTGGATGTCACCAGGGCTAGGTATCACTTAGGTTGGGTGTCACCATGGCCGGCTGGACATCACCAGGGCTGGATGTCATCAGGGCTAGGTGTCACCCAAATCTGGGTGCCACCAGATTTGGGTGTCACCAAGGCTGGATGTGACCAAGACTCGATGCCACTATGGCTTGGTGTCACCATGTCTGGCTGCCACCAAGACTGGCTGCCACCAAATCTGGATGTCACCATGGCTGGGTGTCACTAAATCTGGATGTCACCAGGGCTAGGTGTCACCAAATCTGGGTGTCACCATGTCTGGATGTCACCAAGGCTGGGTGCCACCAAAGCTGGGTGTCACCATGGCTGGACATCACCAGGGCTGTGTGTCACCAAAGATGTATGTTACCAAGGCTGAATGTCACGAAAGATGGATGCCACCATGGCTGGGTGCCACCAAATCTGGGTGTCAGCAAATCTGGATGCCACCATGGCTGTGTGTCACCAAAGTTGGGTGCCACTATGGCTGGATGCCACCAAGGTTGGGTGTCAACAAAGATGAATGTCACCAAGGTTGGGTGTCAACAAAGATGAATGTCACCAAGGTTGGGTGTCACCAAGGCTGGGTGTCACCACATCTGGGTGTCACCAAGGCTGTCACACACCACCCATCCCGCTCACCAGCCGTGTTTCAGTGCAGCACACAGAGAGGGCTCCTAACAAAGCTCAGCCTGGCTGGGGTTTGGTTTTTGTCCCTCCCTCAGCTCTGGTTTCTGCAGGTCCCCTCCTGCCCCTCCTGTTCCCCTGTTATTCCTTTTACCATTCCTTGTGCTCGCTCCTGGATCCCAACCTGCTCTCCTGGATCCTGACCTGCTCTCCTGGATCCCAACCTGCTCTCCTGGATCTCAACCTGCTCTCCTGGATCCCAGCCTGCTCTCCTGGATCCTGACCTGCTCTCCTGGATCCCAACCTGCTCTCCTGGATCCTGACCTGCTCTCCTGGATCCCAACCTCCTCTCCTGGATCCTGATCTGCTCTCCTGGACCCCAACCTGCTTTCTTGGATCCCAAACTGCTCTCCTGGCTCTCCCTGAAGCTTTCCTGGATGAATTGATCCTGGAAGTGTCTGCTCCTCAGCCCACTCCTGAGCAGGGAGGTGAGGAGCTGCAAAGAGTCAGAGATGTTGGCTTTAAAAAAAAGAAACCTTCCCCTATTTTCAGGCCTGTGTATGAACCCTGCTCTCCATCCCCAGCTTCCCTTTGGGGCAGTTTGAATTCCCAGGGCTGAGGGTCCAGGTGAAAATGCACAGAAGTGACCAAACCAAGAAATCAGGCCCTAAGAGATGATAAATCCATGGAATTTGCCTGAAATCAGCTGAAAATGCTGATTTTCAGGGTATGGGTACCCTTCTTTCCTAACAATTCTCTTTGGGACCTGGGGGTGTTGTCTCCTTCCTGCCTTGGCAAATCCATGACTTTTCTGTGCCATCCTGGTGCTCCCTGCATGGCCAGAGGCTCTCCTGGGGTGGTGAAGGTGAGGAGGGACAAGCCCAGGAGGGGCTGAGGCACCAGAGGCTCTGGCAGGAGGATTTTGGGGGTGCAAAGAGCCCCAGGAGCAGAGAGAGAGCTGAGCACAGAGAGCTGAGCCAGGAGCCACAGGCTGTGTCCATCCCTGAGCCTGCCTGCCTGGAATGGGCTGGTGGGGGGGATCACACAGCTCTGAACCCCTCTGGGGTGCACTCCCCAGTCCCCCAGGATCAGATTGTGCCAAACCATCCCCGTGTGTGGGACGAGAGCTCCCAGGAGGAGCCAATCCTGCTGTCACACAGCCTGAAGCCCCACGACAGCAGTTCTCCTGCCTGACACCCCTGACACATTTCTGACAGAGGAATCGATGGTTTGGGTCTGTTTGGACAATCAGCTCAGCACTGGGCAGCTCCTGAAGGAATTCCATCAAGATATCAGGCGAGCCAGCAGTCCCAGGAGGGGACAAAATCCATCTGGACTCCCTGATGGTGCAGGAGTGATGGGCAGGAGAAAGCTCTGCAGTGCCTCAGGTTCCCAGCACAGGGGAAGGGGCTGCCTGCTGTCCCTGCCATCCCCTGCCATTCCCTGCCCTTCCATGCTGTCCCCTGCCCTTCCCTGCTGTCCCCTGCCCTTCCCTGCTGTCCCCTGCCTTTCCCTGCCATCCCCTGCTCTCCCCTGCTGTCCCTGCTATCTCCTGATGTCCCCTGCCATTCCCTCAAGTCCCCTGCCATTCCCTCAAGTCCCCTACCCTTCCCTGATGTCCTCTACCCTTCCCTGCTATCCCCTGCTGTCCCTGACATCCCCTGCCCTCCCCTTCTGCCCTTTCCTGATGTCCCCTGCCCTTCCCTGCCATTTCCTGCTGTCCCCTGCCATTGCCTCATGTCCCCTGCCATTCTCTGCCATCCCCTGCTGTCCCTGCCATCCCTTGATGTCCCCTGCCCTTCTCTGATGTCCCCTGCCCTTCCCTGCCATCCCCTGATGTCACTGCTGTCCATTTCTGTGTCCTGGCAGCTGCTGCAGAGGACAGCAGGCTCTGGAGAGCCAAGTCCTGGCCTCCAGCTCATCCCATCCATCAAGAAGAGGAGGCAGATGTGGTTTTGGCACAGGGGAAGGGGCTGCCTGCTGTCCCTGCCATCCCCTGCCATTCCCTGCCCTTCCATGCTGTCCCCTGCCCTTCCCTGCTGTCCCCTGCCGTTCCCTGCCATCCCCTGCTCTCCCCTGCTGTCCCTGCTATCTCCTGATGTCCCCTGCCATTCCCTCAAGTCCCCTGCCATTCCCTCAAGTCCCCTACCCTTCCCTGATGTCCTCTACCCTTCCCTGCTATCCCCTGCTGTCCCTGACATCCCCTGCCCTCCCCTTCTGCCCTTTCCTGATGTCCCCTGCCCTTCCCTGCCATTTCCTGCTGTCCCCTGCCATTGCCTCATGTCCCCTGCCATTCTCTGCCATCCCCTGCTGTCCCTGCCATCCCTTGATGTCCCCTGCCCTTCTCTGATGTCCCCTGCCCTTCCCTGCCATCCCCTGATGTCACTGCTGTCCATTTCTGTGTCCTGGCAGCTGCTGCAGAGGACAGCAGGCTCTGGAGAGCCAAGTCCTGGCCTCCAGCTCATCCCATCCATCAAGAAGAGGAGGCAGATGTGGTTTTGTCTCCTCTCCTCCGTCTCACAGCCAGAGTTCCAAGGGAGGAACCTCTCTTCTCCTTTCTGGAGGAGCAGGGATGCAGCTCTGGGCAAGGCTCTTGGCTGTGCTGGAGCTGCTGCAGAGGGCACCGTGCCTTCAGCTGAGTGATTCCACAGCCTGATTCTCCCCCCCTGAGGGGAAAAAAAAACCAGGCCCTATTTCTACTCCAAACTGTGGACTCTTGCTTTGCTGGTTTTTTTTGTTTGTTTGTTTGTTTTTTGTTTTTATTTTTTAGGAGATAAAAGAGCCTTCATGTACAGAAAGCTTCCCCCTGCAGCCTCCTCCCAGCCCTCCCTTTTCCCGGGGAAAAAGCCAGAGCCTCTCTAGTCACACTCCATGGGCAGAGGTTCTCCAGACCTTGAACTCCTTCCAGATTTCGAGGAGGTATTTTTCAAAGTCTGAGGAAGACACTGTTGGAATCAAAAGATCAGAGCCGTGTTCCCACTGGGCGATATTTTTTCCCCTTTTACTTCTCTCGGTTTCTCTGATTTCTGTCCTGGGAGTGGAGCTCCCTGGGGCAGGGCTCTTCCCTGGAGGAAGGACCATGCAGGGCCTCCCCCTCTGCAGCTCCAGTTCCATAATGAGGCCGTGGATATTCATTCAGAAATACTTCAAAAGAGGAATAAATTAAACCAACTGCAGGGATGATGTTTTTTGCCCAAGTGCAAGCCATGAAGGTCAATAAAACTGGATGTGTTTAAACCCAAAGGAGGCGGTCAAAAAGAGATTCCCCTTTGGTGCTTTGGGAAAAGTCCATTCCAGAGCCTTTTCTGTGTAAAACAAGCTGGGGTTTCATCTTTTGAACCAAACTGAAATCATCCTGCGTGGGCACAGCAACTTTCCAGGTGAAGTTGAGCTGGTTTGTTGGACATTTTTTTTTGTGTGAAACGAGCTCTCATGGCTGGGTTCTGCCTCCCTCCCACCTTTTTTAAGCCTTGGCTGCACCGGGAGCCTCCTGAGCTGCACCAGCCCCGTGCTGCCCTGTGGCCAGGGGGGATGAGGAGCTGCTCAGGTAGGTTTGGAAGGCACTTTAAACAGTGAAATACCCACAGAGCCACGTGGGACTCTCCTCCTCCTCCTTCCTCTGAATTTGATTTTTTTTTTTTTGCCCTGCTGTGATCCCCTGCCAGGGGAAGGTGGTGATCAAACACCTCCTGAGGTGCCAGGGGAGGAGGTGTTCAAACCCTGGCACTCCGCTGACGCTTCTGGACTCGTTGTGCTGCTCTCCACAAAGTCAAGAGGAGTTTAATGCTTTTTTTAAAAAGTCCTCAGCTTTTATGGGCTCTAAAGCACTGAGTTTAAAGGCAGGTGCTGAGGGAAGTATCTCAGGAGGGATCTCTGGGACAGTCAGACATCCCAGCTGCTCCCTGGGCTGCCTTTTCCAAGCTCACTTGAAAGGGATGGGATGATTCCCTGGCTGGAGCTGCCAAAACCCTCCTAGGAGGACTGGCACAACTTTCCCTTAAATATTTGCTGATGCAAACACACAGAAAGCTTTTTTCCAGTTTGCTCTCAGCTTTTTGTCCCCATGGAGGCTCAGTCACAAATTTCCTGGTTCCTGCTGAATTCTGTGATCCCAGAACTTGGAAAGCATCAGCTCATCCCTGCACAGATCCCATGTCATGCTCCACTTCCAAGAGCTCCAGCTAAAGGAACCTGGAGCAATCAGGGGGCAATCCTCTGCTGGGGGCTCTGCTAACTGTGGAATTTCTGTTGTGTAATTAAACAATCACCAAGAGATCATCTCTGGAGCAGGGGGGTGACGCTTTTCACTCCCAGCGCCACGCATTAAAATATTCCATAATATTTACAGGGTGCTGGAAGGAACTGGGGACTGGGAAGCATTCAGGGGGGTGAGAAAGAGAGAAAAGAGGGGCAGAACCTGCCAGGGAGGGGTGGGCACCGCCCGCAGCCCCCGGGGCACCGGCAGGTGAGGCTGCCCTGTGACAAAAGGATTCTCACATCCTCTCGCAATTCCTTGGGAGCTGAGCCGGGCAGAGGATGGAGCTGGGAGCCTCCCCAGGGCGGGTTTGGGTTTTGGGGTTGGTGTTTTGGGGGGATCCCCTAGAGGTCAGAGGGATGCCCGGAGATGGGGGGCGCACAGGGAGGGGGTTCAGGGTGGGATTCAGGATGGGAATTAAGGATGGGGTTCAGGGTGGGAACTAAGGATGGGGTTAAAGATGGGGTTCAGGACGGGAATTAAGGATGGGAATTAAAGATGTGGTTAAGGATGGGGTTAAAGATGGGAATTGAGGACGGGAATTAAGGATGGGGTTCAGGATGAGAATTAAGGATGGGAATTAAGGATAGGGTTCAGGATGGGAATCAAGGATGGGAATTAAGGATGGGGTTCAGGATGGGAATTAAGGATAGGGTTAAGGATGGTTTTAACCCCTTGCTCCCCGCGGGGTCCCCGCAGCCTCAGCCGCTCTCCCGCGCCTGCTTTTCCCCCTCTCCCTTTGCCGTGTTTAGTTAAATTTCCCCCGCCTTACTTGATGTCACATCCTGTTCCACAGCCATCCCCTGCTAGTAGCCAGCCCTACCAATTCCTTTCTTTTTCTTTTTTTTTTTTTTTTTTTTTTTTTTTTTTTTTTTTTTTTTTTAAATCCCTGTCCTCTCCCCATCACCCCCCTTTTCCAGGCAAACTTTTGGCAATAGCAGAGATAATCACTGCGTGCTCCGCTGAATTTCTCTTCGCAAATGTCTTTGGAGCAGGGGAGCCATTGAAAAAAAAAAAAAAAATTAAATAAATTACCAGACAGCCAGCACCGAGAGCAGAGGAGAGAAACTGGGATCCCGATAAATATGCAAAGTGAAGGCTCTGCTGAGCAGATTTCTGGCATCGCTTCCCGAGGGTGCTGAGAGCCACCCGCAAAATCAGGCTGGTTTTTTATTATTATTATTTTTGCCGTTTATTTTTTTTTAATAGCGTTCTGTTGTCTTTTTTTTTAATTTTTTAAAAATATAAATTAAAATATTAATAAGAATAAAGGAGTGAGGAGGCAGCGAGGCTCGGGGACGGCGCAGGGGAGGCTCGCCCGGAGGTGATCTGTATGCGAGCTGCCTAGAACGGGCTGCGAGAGATGCAACCGGCAAGCAAGCTGCTGACCCTCTTCTTCCTCATCCTGATGGGCACAGAACTCACCCAAGTAGGTCCTGCTCTTCCTTTCCCCGCTCCCCATCCTCCTCCTCCTCCTCTCCCTCTCTCCCCAACGCCATTTTCTGCTAAACCTCGAGAGCAGCGGAGGAACCTGCCGGGAGATGCTGCACCTGCCCTTCCCCGGGCATCACCTGTGCCCTGCCCGCCGCACCTGGGCACGGCCCGCGCTGCCCGGGGGGTGGGCTCGGGCTCTGGGACCCCCGAGCTGGGCACAGCCCCACCGCGGGGTGTTGGGGTCACCTCCCCTGGTGGCACCTGGGGGGCTGCGGGACCCCCGGGCGGGGCTGGGAGCTGCTGGCCGGGGTGGCCCCAAGGACCAGGTGGGAGTGCTGTCCCTCCCTGTCACCCCCTGCCCCGCCGGGTCCCCGTGTGGGGGTAGCGGTGCTGGTTTTAGGTGACATTTAAATGTCCCTTGGTGCTGGCAGCTGTGACAGCCGGGTGGGAGATGGGGGCAGTTTATTTATCCCCCTCTCTCCACTCCACCTGCTGGGTTTGGTTTGTTTTTTTTTTTTTTATTTTTGGTTGGATTTTCATGCTTTTCTTTGCTGTCCCAGCCCCTGGGCTGAGTGAGTCGTGGGTATGTGGGGGGAGGAAAGGAGGCACCCAAAATCCATCTCTTGTAAGTGGGATTAAAACTCCATTTGACTTCTTGAGGCTGGCTGGGGAGAGGCAGGCAGGGCGGTTGTCTTTTGGGGTTTGTGTTTTTTTGGTTTTTTTTTTCCCCACCAGTCTCTGAGGAGAGGAAGAAAAAAAGTAATTGCAAGAGGATGCTCTAGATTGTGGGGTTAATTGTGGCGCTGCCTGGAAGCACAAAGAAAAAAAAAAAAAAAAAAAAAAAAAGGAAAGAAAAAGCAGCTATAAATAGGAGGGGAATGGAGGCTTCTTAGTGTAGGAGCAATTAGCAGCTGGGCTCTCATCCTGGCTGCTTTATGGAGATGATTTTTCCCTTTCTCCCAGTGACAAAGCTCTCCCTGTCACTGCCCTGCTGCTGAAGTTTGAGCCGCTGAAGCCTTTTGGCTTTGCACCCTCCGAGGATTCCTGCTGCCCCCGGCAAGGAGAGCCCAGAGCTGCCCCAATCCTGGAGAAAGGCTGAGCAGCCCGGAATGCAGGCAGGGAAGGGGGGGAAGCTGAGGAATCCAGGGGCTGTGGGGATGAGGAGGGGTGGGGAGGAAGCAGAAGCCCATTGTGTGTGAGGATGCTGAGGCCGTGCGCATGCGCCGCACTGGACAAAGAGCCAGGACCACCAGCACGGCAGCTCCTGGCCACCAGGGCACGGCTAGTGGTGGCCACGGTGCCAGGGGGGGTGGCAGGGATGTCACCTGCCTCAGTGCCCCTCCAGATTCCCCAGGGGTCACAGCACAGCCTGGGCACCTGGGTGCTGTCAGCCCCTGGCCGGCCTTGGCAGCATCGTGCTGCTCTGGGGGTTTTTCCGAGGGAAAAACAAGGAAAAACAAGGGGGAAACAAGGGGAAAACCAAGGTTTGTGCCCTGCCTGGCTGCTCTCTCCTCTCCTTGCTTCCTCTGTGGCTGCAGCACCTCAACTTTGGCAGCAACTTTAATCCGGGGTGGGCACGGGGAGCCCGACCCGCGCCGGCTCCTGGGCACAGAGCCCTGCCCTGCTGCTGGCAGGAGGTTTGAGCCCTTCCTAAAGCCTGGCTTAGCTGAGCCGCCCTGCCGGGGCTGCTTTCAGCTCTGCAGTGCCCACCTGAGCAGGTGGCCGTGCCCTGGTGCCTGCTGGCTGGGCTGGCACTGCAGAGCCCTCGTTTCCCGTGGCACAGCTGGCAGGATGCGATCCCCAAATCTCCAGCCCGGGCACCGCCCAGCCCCGTGCCTTCATTCCGTGCCAGGCTGGCATCTCCGTGGCGTGGGGAGCCTGTGCTGTGCCCCACGGAGAGCCCGGGCAGGAAGGGGGGAGGCACAGAGCTTGCTGATCTCGGCAGCTTTCCCTGCTGATGCAGAAGGTGCTGCTGTCCCCTCCTGTCCCTCGCTGCAGTGACAGGCCAGCTCACAAGGATGCTGGGCACAGAGCTGGCTCCTAAACGGGGCTGGAAGGGCCAGCCTGCCCTGGCTCTGGGGTGCTGGGGGAGCCCTGCTGGAGGCAAGGGGGTTGTCTGCAAGGTGGGTGGGGCTGCAGCACCCTGGGGTGCCCCCCCAGGTGGGAAGGGGGGTGCTGGGAGCACAGGGGTGATGCAAAGGCTGGGGCTGCACCCCTGCTTTGCTGGGGGCTCGGAGACCTGGCTGAGGTGGGGTGGGGTTACCTGGGTGAGACAAGGGGGGAGCTGCCCCTAAACCCCCCCAATTCTTTGTCCTGTGCCTCCATCCCCCTTTCCTTGGCAGGGCTGAGGGGAGCCCACAGAGAGACCTGCATGAGGCTCTGACATTTCCTCTCTCCGAGCTGCTTTGTGCCTTGCCTGGCCTCTCTCCACGGGTCACAGTCCAGCCCTGAAGTGCCCCATTGTGGTGGGGTGCAGGGTTTGGGGTGCTGGCATGGGGGGCAGAGGTGCTCTGGGCACCCTGGGCTGCAGCCCCTGGCTCTGGCCGGGCACTCAGCCCTCCTGAGTCTGGGGCTGCCTGTCCTTGTCCTCCTTTGGGGACACCCAGGGGACCTCTCCTGGTGTCCATGGAGGACAGAGACAACTTCTGCTCTCAAGGATCTGTCGTGTGCTGCCAGGAGGGCAGAGCTTGGGGCGGCTGTGAGACAGCCAGGGCAGGCAGCACAGGGGGGCTGGGGTGCCAGCTGGTGGCTGTCTGTCTATCTGACCTGTCCCTCTGTCCTTTTGCTGGGATATGGCAGTGAAAACCTCCTGGTATTCCTCAGAGTTTCCTCAGGAGCAGCGATGTGCTCCCACACCCACAGCCCCAGTAATTCTGGGAGCAGCACCTTCCTGATATGAAACATTTAGAGCTTCTGCAAGAGGAAAAAAAAAAACCCTAAAAATATTAATTGTCTTCATTTACCCATTGATTGTCCCTAAAAGGACCTCAAGCCCCTGTCAGGGCTGTTTGCAGAGGAAGGGAGAGCCCTGCCAGGGCTCAGCAGTGCCCATCCCACCTCCCTTCTGCCCGTGCAGAACTTCCCAGTGCCCACTTTGGTGTCCAAACTTCCTCCCCTTGCCAGGGAGACACGTGGAGAGGGGCAGGATTAAGCTGCAAATCTGCAGCCTGGAACAGGAGGCAGCTGCCTCATAAACCAATTTGTGCCTGGTCTGGCTAACTTCAGCTGGAACCAATAAAAAAAGAGACGTAATTTCCAGCCCTGGCTCGTATTTATTGCTGGAGTTACCAGTCCTTGTAATCAGTATTAGCACCATACGTAATACAAAGCTAATTACTATCAGAGGGAATTAAACAGAGCGCTGGGGAAAGCTCCTTCTGCAGCTGGGAGGGGAAAGTGTCACCTCTGCTGGGCTCTGGTGGAGCTGCCCACCAAAGGGGACAGGGCTGGCACACCCCAGGAGTGCCCATCTGGGATTTGGGGATTTTTGGGATACCTCAGGCAGGCAGGGCGAGGTGGACTTGGAGCAGCAGAGACACAAAGATGTGCCTTGGTGCCAGCACACCCCAAATGTGGGGGGAAAGCAGCTGGAGGTGCTGATTTTCCTGCTTTTGTGGGCTGTAGCTGTTGGTTGCTCCTGCTCTCCTGGGGCTGAGCCCTGCTCCCAGCCTCCAGACTGGCTTTAGCTGCAGTCCTGACCCTTTATTCTGCTCAGGGATCCTTTTTCCCTGCTCAGAACCCTTATATCCTGCTCAGAGACCCTTTTTTCCTGCTCAGGACCCCCTTTTTCCCATCTCTGGGACCCCTTTTCCCTGCTCAGAACCCTTTTTTCCCTGCTCAGGAACCCCTTTTTTCTCCTCAGGACCCCCTTTTTCCCTGCTCAGCCCTCCCTTTTTCCCTGCTCAGGGACCCCTTTTTCTGCTCAGGACCCTTTTTCCCTTCTCAGGGACCCTTTTTCCCTGTTTAGGGACCTTTTTCCCCTGCTCAGGACTCTTTTTTCTCCTCAGAACCCTTTTTTTCCTGCTCAGCAACCAGGACCCCCTTTTTCCCATCTCTGGGACCCCTTTTCCCTGCTCAGGAACCCCTTTTTTCTCCTCAGGACCCCCTTTTTCCCTGCTCAGCCCTCCCTTTTTCCCTGCTCAGGGACCCCTTTTTCTGCTCAGGACCCTTTTTCCCTTCTCAGGGACCCTTTTTCCCTGTTTAGGGACCTTTTTCCCCTGCTCAGGACTCTTTTTTCTCCCCAGAACCCTTTTTTTTCCTGCTCAGCAACCCCTTTTTTTTCTGCTCAGGACCCCTTTTCCCTGCTCAGGATCCTTTTTCCCTGTTCCCAGCCCACCCTCCACATGCTGGCAGGATAACAGAGGGACACTATCAGGATTCAGCCCAGGGCCAGGAGCAGAGCTGGGTTTGCTAGAAAGCAGCACAGAGAGCAATCCTTCCCTGGGAAATCACTCAGGGGCTGGAGGTGTGTGCCTGACCCAGGGAAATGTGCCCAAAAAAATCCTCAAAGTCAGGAACCTGGGCTGGTTTTAAGGTCTTGGCACCTGCTGCAGATCCTGGGCTTAATGACAAGAGCAGCTTTAGCTAAACACAGATTTGGACACGTGAAGGGGAGGTTTCCTTCCAGAGTTCTTGCTCCCAAAGGAAAGGAGAGGTTTCAGAGGGTTTTTCATGCAGGAGCAGGGAGTGTCCAGAGCTGGGAGTTCATTTCCCAGAGCAGCTTGGGCTGCCTGATCCCAAAATGTGGCCGGCCCTGGAGTCAGCCACAATTTTCACACAGAGCTTTACCAGGAACTGGCAGGGATTGTTTCATCCTGGTCACTTTTTGAGGTCTTAAATTGTCACTTTCCTTCCTTCACTTTTATTTTCCATCCATCCCTGCCTTCCCATGATGAGGGGAAAGCTTTTGCTCAGCATCCATCTCCCAGAGTCAGGTTTGTGCAAGCGGTGGCAGCAAAAAAGTGACAAAAAAACAGGCAGAAACCTCGGGATATTTGGAATTGTGACCCCAAAACCGAGGGGAAACTCGGTGCCATTTCTTGTCAGCTGCTGAGGTGCCCTTGTGGCAAAGCAGGAGGTTGTGCTGTGCCCAGAGGGGGTGGGCACAAAGGATTTGTCCCCTCGGGGGGGCTTTGGCTGCCCAGCTGCCTCCCAGGACAGGGATTTGGGATACCTGGGAGTCAGGATTATTGAGAGAGGGATGAGAAACCTCCTCCCTGTGCCCACAGCAGCGCCCAGGCCTCTCCCTGTGTGCTCTGAGGCGCTGGGCAGAGGGCACAGAGTGAGCCAGGGTGGGCTCAGAGCCCTGGGCTGGGCTGGGCTGGCATCTCTGTGTGCCCAGCAGCCGTGTGGTGCCAGGAGGCACAGCCCCTCGGGTGGTTTTTAGGGTGTTTTTGGGGGTTCTCTCCTCCTCACAGCTCTCCTGCAGCCCTTGGGGCAGGGCTGCATCACAGGCACAGCCTGGCACCAGCACCTGGCACCAGGCAGGGCTCCAGGAAGGATGGGAAGAGTCACTGGAGGCAGCAAAGCCTCCAAGGGGACGCTTCAGAGCCCCTCCATCAGCTGCAGGAGGGAGGAAAATCCCAACCCGAGCTGGTCGGGAGGATCCCTGAAATCCCAGAGCCGGCTCCTTGCGGAGAGGACAGACCCCACAGATGTCCAGGACAGAGAGAGCAGGGTTTGGGCTGTCCTGTCCAGAGCTGCCAGCCCTGGGGAGGGCACAGGGCTCATGGCACAGCTGCCATCCTCCTCCTGCGGTGTCACCCGAGCTGTCCCCGCGGCGCCAGCGAGCTGCGGGGCTGGTAAAACCCAGGCGGATTGTGTAGAGCAGGAATTCTCTGCTTGGGGTCCCTGGACGTCAATGCCAGCAAAATTTGGGAGCAAGAGGAATTTGGGCACTTCTTCTCTGAACCAGCCAGGAGAGGGAGACAGTGACCGCCGTGTCCCCGCGCTGCCACCGCCGATTGTCGCCGTTCGCGCACCTCGACCCTCGCAGGGCTGCTCTGGGCACAGAGCTCTGCCTTTTCCCTTCCCGGCAGCGGAATTTTCCAGCCAGCAGCTCTTTTGGAAGACCCTGATCTCTGCTTTTATGTCGCGTTTCTGCTCTTTCTCCGCCCGGAATATATGAATGCAAAAAAAAAAAAAAAAAAAAAAAAGAAAAAGGATCTTTTGAGCTGCTTGCTGCTGGAGCAGGGGAGGGATGGAGGGGGCACCCCTGGAGCCCCTCTTGTTTTGGGGCACCCCCTGCTCTCGTGGGAGGGGGAGGGGACACAGAGCCAGAAACAGCGACAGCAGAAAGGTATTTTCTTGTGCAGAAACCCCCCCCCAAAAAAAACCCAAAGAGACCAGGAGAAAGCTGAGCTCCGCCACTTCAGGGATTCCTGCAGATGTGGGGATGGAAAAGTTGATTTTTTAGGACCAGTATCCAGCTGGGGAAAGCCCCATCAGGGCAGACAGGGCACCTGAGGCTCTTCCTTACTGGTTTATACTGGTGTTTCTGTGTTGTGCTCCAGCATGAGGAAAGGCAGGTTTCCCACAGAAATTCCCTGGATTTTTGGTCAGTTTATTCATTTTTTTGCCACGCTGGGCTTTTAAACCCAGGTAGCTGATCAGGGTAAGGCAGAGTTTCTGTGCTTGCACATCACCTGGTCAAAAAGTGACAAAATTGTCCTGCTCTCTGCACCTCATCACACACCAGCCACTCCAGTTCCTCCCCCGAACAGCCCTGCATCCCTAAAAAAGGGAACAGCAGCTCCTGGGAGCCTTTATCCATCAGATCTGTGCTGTGGGGCAGCTGGGGTGGCTTCAGCTTCCACGGTCATGCCTTGGGGAAGGGTTGTGACCCTTCCTGCTCCTGGCAGGTTATTAATGCATTAAGAATTTTCAAAGGTCTTTAATTTAAAATTTAAAAAGGTCTGGAAGAACATTTTGATGTCCTTTCATTAACTCCCTTAATCTCGGCAGCAACAAAAAAATAAAAATCCCCCAAAAGTGCTGCTTTTGATTCTTTCATAAACACTGCAAGAAAGAAAGAATGAAAATCCCCCAGGATTTCTCTTTTCCCCCCATTATTACAGGTACAGCTCCTCTTTCAACTGATATGAAGGGGTTTTTTGGTTTTTTGGGGTTTTTTTTTTTGCAGGGAAACAGAGCAGCTCTGCCTCCCTGGCCCTGCACAAACCCTGGGAAAACATTCCCAATAATGCCCCCCACCCCAGCAGGGACCTGGGGCTGCTGCTCCTCTCCCTGAGCTCTGCTGGCCCTGTTTGGAGGAGCTTTAATCATGGCACAGCACTGGAAGGGAATGAGAAATGAATGAAATCACCTGCCTGCCCTGCTGGGAAATGAGGTTTTAGCCCAGCTGGGATCCAGGGCAAGGCACAGGAGGGATCTTTATCCAGAACAAGGCACGGGAGAGATTCTGAAATTTAAATACTGAAATATCCACAGGACTAATTCCCATATATGTGTCTGGAGCTGACAAATATGAGGGATAAAATTCCCTGACAAACTCAGTTCCCAAATGGACCTTGGGGTGCTTGGGATATCAGCACTGGGGAGGTTATTAATGCATTAAGAATTTTCAAAGGTCTTTAATTTAAAATTTAAAAAGGTCTGGAAGAACATTTTGATGTCCTTTCATTAACTCCCTTAATCTCGGCAGCAACAAAAAAATAAAAATCCCCCAAAAGTGCTGCTTTTGATTCTTTCATAAACACTGCAAGAAAGAAAGAATGAAAATCCCCCAGGATTTCTCTTTTCCCCCCATTATTACAGGTACAGCTCCTCTTTCAACTGACATGAAGGGGGTTTTTGGTTTTTTTGGGTTTTTTTTTTTTTTTTTGCAGGGAAACAGGCTGGCTCTGCCTCCCTGGCCCTGCACAAACCCTGGGAAAACATTCCCAATAATGCCCCCCACCCCAGCAGGGACCTGGGGCTGCTGCTCCTCTCCCTGAGCTCTGCTGGCCCTGTTTGGAGGAGCTTTAATCATGGCACAGCACTGGAAGGGAATGAGAAATGAATGAAATCACCTGCCTGCCTTGCTGGGAAATGAGGTTTTAGCCCAGCTGGGATCCAGGGCAAGGCACAGGAGGGATCTTTATCCAGAACAAGGCACGGGAGAGATTCTGAAATTTAAATACTGAAATATCCACAGGACTAATTCCCATATATGTGTCTGGAGCTGACAAATATGAGGGATAAAATTCCCTGACAAACTCAGTTCCCAAATGGACCTTGGGGTGCTTGGGATATCAGCACTGGGGTGTTTGATATAATGGGAAATCAGAGGGGCAATCAAGGCCTGAGCACAGCAAAGCACTGGGAGAGCAGGGATTTGGGATTCCTCCTAAAAGGGGGAACCATCCCAAGGGTTTTTTGGGTTTTTTTTTGCTGGGGGTTCCTGCCTCCCCAGCCCAAAGCAGCTGCTGGCTGCTGAGCCCACAGGCACCACCACAGCTTTGCCATGAAGGGATGAGGATGCCTGGGCTGGGGGAAGCTGATTCCATGGAGTGCAGGCAGCTGGTGCATGCCCAGAGCAGGGCACGGTGGCATTTGGGGGCACCAGGGCACTGTGGCATTCAGGGACAGCAGGATTTCCTTCCTGACCCCAGAGCTGCCTCAGTGTGGGATTCAGGGGGCAGCAGGGTTTCTTTCCTGACCCCAGACAAGGGCACTGTGGCATTCAGGGGGCAGCAGAGTTTTCTTCCTGACCCCAGCCCTGCTCAGTGTGTGACATTCAGGGGCAGCAGGGCACTGTGGCATTTGGGGGACAGCAGGGCATGGTGGCATTCAGGGGACAGCAGGGCACAGTGGCATTCAGGGGACAGCAGGGCATGGTGGCATTTGGGGGGCAGCAGGGCACTGTGACATTCAGGGGCAGCAGGGCACTGTAGCATTCAGGGGCAGCAGGGCACGATGGCATTCAGGGGACAGCAGGGCACGGTGGCATTCAGGGGCAGCAGGGCACTGTGCCATTCAGGGACAGCAGGGCATGGTGGAATTTGGGGGGCAGCAGGGCACGGAGGCATTCAGGGGCAGCAGGGCATGGTGGCATTCAGGGGCAGCAGGGCATGGTGGCATTCAGGGGCAGCAGGGCATGGTGGCATTCAGGGGCAGCAGGGCATGGTGGCATTCAGGGGCAGCAGGGCATGGTGGCATTCAGGGGCAGCAGGGCATGGTGGCATTCAGGGGCAGCAGGGCATGGTGGCATTCAGGGGCAGCAGGGCATGGTGGCATTCAGGGGCAGCAGGGCATGGTGGCATTCAGGGGCAGCAGGGCATGGTGGCATTCAGGGGCAGCAGGGCATGGTGGCATTCAGGGGCAGCAGGGCATGGTGGCATTCAGGGGCAGCAGGGCATGGTGGCATTCAGGGGCAGCAGGGCATGGTGGCATTCAGGGGCAGCAGGGCATGGTGGCATTCAGGGGCAGCAGGGCATGGTGGCATTCAGGGGACAGCAGGGTTTCCTTCTGCCCCCAGCGCTGCCTCACCTGGCTGGAGCTGGGCAGGTGACACGGATGCAGGGAAGCAAGGACAAGGATGGGAGCTCAGCTGCTGCAGCCTGGCACAAAGCAGCTGCCAGTGCCCTGCTGTGCCACGGCTCTGTCACAGGGACGGGATCAGACCTGGCAGCAGCGCTCCTGCTCCAGCTGGTCTCGATTTCTCCACCTGGTGGAACTGCTAAATGTGCTTTGTTTCACAGAGCTCCCAGGTCTGCCTGCAGCAGCAGCTGCACTGGGCTGTCCTGCTCCTGCTCCCTCTGCCCAGCCCGGCTGTGCTGGGGTGATCCCACACCAAGGGCCACAACCCCAGCGAGGGACAAGGTCCTGGTGAGGTGGGACCAGGTCCTGGTGAGGTGGAACCAGGTCCTGGTGAGGTGGGACAAGGTTCTGGTGAGATGGGATCAGGTCCTGGTGAGGTGGGACCAGGTCCTGGTGAGGTGGGACCAGGTCCTGGTGAGGTGGGACAAGGTCCTGGTGAGGTGGGACCAGGTCCTGGTGAGGTGGAACCAGGTCCTGATGAGGTGGGATGAGGTCCTGGTGAGGTGGGACCAGGTCCTGGTGAGGTGGGCCAGGTCAGCTCAGCAGAGATTGAATTTTGGGACTTCATGCCTCTCTGCTGGGGTGTGCTGTGCCCATCACCCGGGTGCTGGGTGTGAGGAGGCACCGGTGGGCCAAGTTTTTGGGGTAACAAAGGGGTCGGGAGGGTCGGGTTTGGGGCTGGGCTGGTCAGACTCCATGGGAATGTGGTGCCTCAGGGCAAGGCCATGGAGCAGCTGAGGCTCCCCTGCACTCATGTCAAGGTTGGGGCTGTGCCACAAAGCAGGGGGTGTCACTTCTGTCCTCTGGAGAGGGACAGGGGATTCATTTCTGCGTTGCTTTGCAGAGAGTTCTGAGGTTCTCTTAGGAAAGGATGCAGGAGCTGTGGAGCTCTGCTGGTCGGAGATTTGGCTTCTGAAGTCACCGAGGCAGTTCTGCAGGTGGCTTCGGCACACCTGAGTGGTGACCAAGCCCAGGTGACATTCCAGGCTGGCCAGACAGGCCGTGTGCCCTTTGCATCCCTCGGCAGCGAATTCCTGCGCAGGGAAAGAGGCAAGAACAGGGCTGGCAGTGAGCTTTGGTTCATCCTCCGTGCTGTCGTGGCAGGACATGGCGAGGTGACAATCAGGGCTGTGGGGGATGCTCTGACAGCCCGCTTGGGGACCGCAGGGGACCCGCAGGGATCCCCCAGCCCGCGGGTCTGTGCGGGAAGGGTGCCGCACCGCGGTGAACTGCTCCGGCTGCCCTCGGTGCTGGCACGGCTCCTCGTCCCCGCTGTCCCCGCCGTGTCCCCGCTGTCCCCGCGACCACCGAGCGACCCCGGCCCGCAGTGCCGCCCGCAGCCGCCAGAGGGCGCCACAGCGCCGCAGCGGGGGAGCCGCACCCCCAAAACCCCTTCCTGCCCCCCAAAACCCCTTCCTGCTTCCCAAAATCCCTTCCTGCCCCCCAAAACCCCTTCCTGCCCCCCAAAATCCCTTCCTGCCCCCAAAACCCCTTCCTGCTCCCCAAAATCCCTTCCTGCCCCCTAAAACCCCTTCCTGCCCCCCAAAACCCCTTCCTGCTCCCCAAAATCCCTTCTTGCTCCCCAAAATCCCTTCCTGCCCCCAAAACCCCTTCCTGCTCCCTAAAATCCCTTCCACCTGCTCCCCAAAATCCCTTCCTGCTCACCAAAATCCCTTCCTGCCCCCCAAAACCCCTTCCACCTGCTCCCCAAAATCCCTTATACCCACCCACCCCCAAACTCCTTCCACCTCCCCTCCAAACCCCTTCCACCTCCTCCCCAATTTTCCCCCTCTCCTCGTTCCTCTCCCCCATCGAATTCATCTCCTCAAATCTTCTTCCCTCCCCCCAAACCTTTCTCTTCCTTCCCCGTGCCTGTTTGCCTCGGCTCAATCTCTCCCCCTCTCCCCAGTTCTTTCCTTTCTCCCCAAACCTTTTCTCCCTGATTTTTTTACCTCTCCCCAAATCTTTTCTCCCTGATTTTTTTTCCTCTCCTTCCCTGCACTTCCCTGTCCCAAATCTTTCCTCCCCGTAATTTTTCTCCTCTCCTTCCCTTCTCTCCTCCTTCGCCAGATCTTTTATCCTCAGATCTTTTCTCTCCAAACCTTTCCTCTCCATATCTCTTCCTCCTCCCATCCCTCCACTCCCCTTTCCCCAAACCTCCCCTCCCACTCCCTTCTCCCCAAACCTTTTCTCCCCAAATCTCTTTTCTCTCCTTCCCTCCACTTCCCTGTCCCAAATCTTTCCTCCCCGTAATTTCTCTCCTCTCCTCTCCTCTCCTCTCCTCTCCTCTCCTCTCCTCTCCTCTCCTCTCCCCCAGATCTTTTATCCCCACATCTTTTATCTCCAAACCTTTCCTCTCCATCTCTCTTCCTCCTCCCATCCCTCCACTCCCCTTTCCCCAAACCTCCCCTCCCACTCCCTTCTCCCCAAACCTTTCCTCCCCTCCCTCCCTCCCCGCACTGGGCTGTCCCCTCCCTCTCCCGGTGTCGCCCACCGCAGTGTCCCCGGCCGCTGGGGCTCTCCCCGCCCCTGCCGGTGCCGTCCCGCCCCGGTTCCGCCTCCTGCAGCCGCTCGCTCCGGCTGGGGCGCGCCCGGCGGCGGCGGGCGCAGGGAGCCAGCCCCGCTCGCTGCGGCTGCACCGGGGCACAGCGGGCACAGCGGGCACAGCGGCAGCACCGGGCAGGGCGGCGGGGCGGCGGAGGACGAGGACGATGGGCCGGCGGCGAGCGGCGGCGGCGGCCGGGCGGCTGGCGCAGCCCGAACCCAGCGGCATGGAGCCCGGCGCCGGTGCAGAATGAAGGGTGCCTGCCGCCCCCCCCCGCAGACATGTCTGTGCCTTTACTCAAGATTGGAGTCGTCCTCAGCACCATGGCCATGATCACCAACTGGATGTCGCAGACGCTGCCCTCCCTCGTGGGGCTCAACACCACCAAACTCACGGCGGCCACGGGCGGCACCTTGGACCGCAGCACGGGAGTAAGTGCGGGGGGCTGCGGGGCGCGGGGAGGGCTGCCCGGGGCATGCCAGCCTCCCGGAGCATCCCCCAGCCCGGGGCATGCCAGCCAGCCTCCCGGAGCGTTCCCGCATCCCGGAGCATCCCCGCATCCCGGGCCATGCCAGCATCCCGGAGCATCCCCCATCCCGAGGCATCCCAGCCTCCCGGAGCGTCTCCGCATCCCGGAGCATCTCCCTTCCCGGGGCATGCCAGCGTCCCGGAGCATCCCAGCTCCCCGGAGTGTCCCCGCATCCCGGAGCATCCCAGCTCCCCGGAGTGTCTCCGCATCCCGGAGCATCCCAGCTCCCCGGAGTGTCCCCGCATCCCGGAGCATCCCAGCTCCCCGGAGTGTCTCCGCATCCCGGAGCATCCCAGCTCCCCGGAGTGTCCCCGCATCCCGGAGCATCCCTGCGGCTGCTCCCCGCTGCCGCCCAGTCCCTCCCCGCCTGCCTGTCACATCTCTCCTTGCCCAGGTGTCCCCGTGGCCGGCAGGGTCCCCGCTGCAGGATCCCGCGGTCGGGGCAGGATCGCCGCCCCTCGGGGACATCGCGGCCAAGTGTCCCCGCGGTGCTGCGGGAGCGGGGATGTGGCGCTGAGGGGACAGGGGGTGCTGGCAGGAGATGGGGGTGACGGTGCGGAGAGCGTCTCTCCCTCTCCCCTCCTCTCCTCTAGTTCAGCCATCCCTCGTTCCTGCCTGGGCGCGACTCCGCTGCCTCCCCGCATCGTCCCTGCAGCCAAAGGGATGCAAAGTTTCCCTCGTGGCCGCTGTAAAAGCCGCCGGGAGAAGCGGGTGCGAGTCCCGGGAGGCTCCTCCGCTGCCCTCCCTCCCCGATCCGCCCTCGCTGCGATGGAGACGCAGCCGTGCGGGGCTGGACATCCCCTGTCCCCGCTCTGCTGGAGAGCTGGGGCAGTGCCTGAGCTTCCCACTTTGGGGATGGCTGGGAAAATCATTCCAGTCTGTCTGTCTGCCTTCCCTGAGCAGGGAAAATCGGGCACCTTTCTCCTGCAGGCTGCACGCTCGTGCTTTCTGACAGAGCGCCGCTACTGCAGCTCTGCTGCTCCCGGAGTATTCCGTGTAGTGGTTGTGCTGCTCAGTGAATGAAGCTGGGAATTTTTTATTTTTTTTCCCACGTTGTCAAGGTTTATGAGATCCATTTATTAGTCTTATTTTTTTCCCCCGCTTGTTTTAGCTCAGGGAATCCAATTGTGCGTCCGCCTGGGCATGTCTGTCACCGTGGGCATTTGCAAGGTGATTTGTTCTGTAGTGAAACGGTGGAAAGAACGTTTCCCCTCTGGTTGGGGACACGGTGACACCTTCAAAGTGCTCCGAGGCTGGGTTGGGATTAAATAATGGATTATGCCGTGAGACCGAAGGAAAATTAAGAGCAGAGAGGGCAATGCGCTGTGTTTGGGGTGTGCTCCATTCCCCGGCGTGCCCGCAGGACTGCATCCCATCCCTGCTGGCATTCTGCACGGGGCTCGGCTCCGGGCTTCCCCTGCCTGGAACGAAGCGAGGCGATTGTCGGGGGAAGCTCCTCATGGCCGGGAACGTGGCAGAGAGAGGGGGGACGGAATCGGGGTGTCGTGTCCGTACCTGGGGGTGTCCGTGCATTGGGGTGTCCGTATATTGGGGTGTCTGTCCCTCGGGATGTCCGTGCCTTGGGGTCTCTGTCCCTCGGGGTGTCTGAACCCCGGCGTGTCTGTCCCTCAGGGTGTCTGTCCCTCGGGGTGTCTGTCCCTCGGGGTGTCTGAACCCCGGCGTGTCCATCTCTCAGGGTGTCTGTCCCTCGGGGTGTCTGTCCCTCGGGGTGTCTGAACCCCGGGATGTCCGTCTCTCAGGGTGTCTGTCCCTCGGGGTTTCTGTACCCCAGGGTGTCCGTCCCTCGGGGTGTCTGTCCCTAGGGGTGTCCATACCTCGGGGTGTCTGTCCCTCGGAATGTCTGTCCCTCAGGGTGTCTGTCCCTAGGGGTGTCTGTACCCCAGGGTGTCCATCCCTCGGGGTGTCCATCCCTCGGGGTGTCCGTCCCTAGGGGTGTCCATCCCTCGGGGTGTCTGTCTGTCCCTCTCGGTGCCCGTGCGCTCAGCCGAGCGCATCTCCGGCGGCCGGAGCCGGAGCCGGGCGGGCTCTGCAGAGAGCTCAGCCCTCGGCAGGACGCTGTGCCCTCCCTGGTGGCTCGGGCACGTCCCTGTCCCGCTGTTAAGGACAAGCCGAGCGCTCTGTCTCCGCAGCAGGGCAGGGCTCCCCGCCCCGGCACCCGGAATTTTCACTGTTTCCCTGCGTCCACGCTTTCCCACTCGCGTTGCCTTCGTGCTTTCAGCTCTTGCTCTCCTTTTCAGACCCTTCTCTGATTCGTCCCCAATCCATATTTTTGCATTCCAAGTGAATTTTGCCAGCTGGGCCCTCGGAGGAGCCTCCAGCACAGCTCCACTCCCTGCCACATCCTCATCCCCCTTCACCTCCCACAGCCCTGCCAGGCCTCCCCTGGTTAATTAACCCATCTTTCCCTGTGTTAATTAGGTGTTGCCTACCAACCCAGAGGAAAGCTGGCAGGTGTACAGCTCTGCCCAGGACAGCGAGGGACGTTGTATATGCACAGTGGTGGCACCTCAGCAGACGATGTGCTCGCGTGATGCCAGGACAAAGCAGCTGAGACAACTCCTAGAAAAGGTAATGCTTGGCCCCTGCTGGCAAAAGTGCTTTGGTTTGGTGGGGTAGAAACCTGAGCTGAGCCTTGGCTTCCAGGGAAGACCCCTTGGGATGGTTTTTCCATGTGTACCTGTCCCTGTGTGTGTGTAGTGGGGAATTACCAGCTGCAGGCAGGAGGAGAAATATCTCTTAAGTGTTTTCAGAGAGGAGAGCCCGGCCTGAGGTCAAGGGAAAAGTGCTGAGATCAAAGCACCAATATTGAACCATATCTCTTTAAAAAAAAAATTAAAAACTTTTTTTAAAAAATCCCCTTTTTTCATTCTGTTGGCACAAGCAGTTTCAGAGCAGACTCAGCAACAGGAGAGGAGAGAGAATTAAAAGCCCAAAGCCAAGCTTTCCTAGGCAGGGTAGTATTGAAAAGGTCAAGTAAAACCCTGCAAGCTGTCACCAGCAGGTAGCACAGAGATGACACTCAGTGGTTTTCTGCCTAACGCTGACATCCTCTTGATTAGTTTTTAATACTCTGCTGTCCAAAAAGATCAAAAAATCTCATTAGGGAAACATCCCCAATAACAAGGAATTTTCCAGATAATAGATTTCAGTGAAGAAATGCTGTTTCATGTGAAATTGTGCTCTTCTCTTGCAAATATGAGCTGGCTCCTGTGCTGGATATATAATTAAACCCCATCCCCTAATGCTATATTGGCCTGTGCCGTGCATGACAAAAGAATTTTCATCCTGCTGCTTTGGGGAAAGCTGCTGTATTAATTCCCTCTAACAATATTAAACCTCCACTTAACTGATTTCCCCATGTGCTGAGGACAATAAAGCCAGCCAGGAAACATTCAGCCCTAAAACAATTCTTTGGGTTGTCAGAGGCTGCTAAAAATAATCCCAAGTCAGGCTTTTCTTTCTCGCAGCAATAACGCCCTGGGTGTGTTTGCTCCTGAGAGGCAGCAGGATTTATGAACAGCTCAGAGGTGCTCCCAGAGCTCCTCATCCACTCTAAACAATCAGGATTTGACCCAATGCCCTCTGCTGACGGGCAGGAGTTGGGAATGGGAGGCCTGGGATAACATCAGGAGGGTGGAGGTTCTCAGTGGGGTTTTTTTTTAATGCAGCTCTCTGGCTGCCAATGGAGAAAAAGTGAGGGAGGAGCAGGATTTCTGGGCATGTGTTGTGGGATATGTTACCTGCCTGCTAATCCGGCTGCATCTCACTCCCACGCTAACCTATATGAAAAACCCCAAAATAAGGAATAGGCTCTTAGTGCCAGACATCTGCTCTTGATGGAGGCTGAGCTGATAATTCCTGGAGGTGCAAACAACTGCAGGGCAGAGCTTCCAGCTTCCCATGGAGGATTTCAATCCTGAAAACTCCTTCCCACAGCTGGCATTCTAACCCTGGCTTTGTGATGGGGGAAAATTGCAGCTCCTGGTTCCTCCCTGGCAGCAGAGGAAGCAGCACAATGTGTCAAGGAGGTAAATTGTGTTTGGCTTTTCCAAGGAGCAGACGTGGAATTCACCCATGGAAATGATGTTGCAAGGCATCAGCTGCATGTGTGTGTACACAAAGCAATTAGAGCATCTTCTGGGAAATCTCCATGCAGAATCTTTTGGAATGTTCAGGTTCAGAGCTGGCATCCACCCATGGGGTGGATCCCATCCGTCCGTGGAATTCACCCATGGAAATGATGTTGCAAGGCATCAGCTGCGTGTGTGTGTGTACACAAAGCAATTATAGCATCTTCTGGGAAATCTCCATGCAGAATCTTTTGGAATGTTCAGGTTCAGAGCTGGCATCCACCCATGGGGTGGATCCCATCCGTCCGTCCATCCATCCATCCATCCATCCATCCACCATAGGTTCATGGGGATGAGGATCTGTGTAGGAACTGCAGTTCCTGTGCCTGGGAAGGAGTGCTGGGCATCCTGGCAGGTTAAAGAGGGGAGGGGAGGGCAGCCAGGGCTGCACAGAGTGTTCAGCCCGTGGTTTGACACTCGAGCTGTCTGAGCTCATCCTTGGCCGGGCTGCACCGAGCCCTCCCAGCCTCACACGTGGCAGGTGCTGAGTCCAGAGCCTGGACTGCACCCAAACCAAGGCATCACCTCTGTCCTGCTCATCATCAGATTGTGTTTGATCTCCAAACAGAATTTGATTGATTGATGTAGTTGTTTATTTGCTCTGGCCCTGTTGTCGAGGACAACTTCCTCCTGTGCTGGTGAAACCATTTCTGGTTTCCTGCCAAACCTTTCTCTCAGCCAGTGCTGATTTCCAGATTTAACAATTCTTTTTGTTCCTCTGATGGTCACTCAGGTGTGTGCAGGGGGACAGTGACATCACTGCGTCCTGCAGACCTTATCAGATGAACTTTTCATTTCCTGAACCATCAGCTGAGTCCATTTCTCTGCTGATTTTTCCCCTGGACTTTGAAAATCTCCCTCAAGATTCCTCTTGCTGTTGCTCCATCAGTTTGTGCAGCTCCCCAAGGCTGAAGTTCATCCCAGCTGAAACCCCAGAGCTGGACTCAGCACAGCCCTTTTGGAGCTGCCAGGAAAGGCAGATCCACAGGGAAGCTTGAGCAGGGTTTAAACCTTGGATTTGACCTTACAAACCTCACTGAGGTCATCAGGCCAATACTGACTCCCTGTGACTCTGCTTTAATTGTGAATCAGCTCCTCAAACAAGGATGACAAGAGCAGCACTGGAAGCTTCATTTGTATTAATTTCCTATTTCAACTGCTAAAAATAACTCTTTCCCCCCAGACAGCCAGAGGTATCTGTCTCACATTATCTTGATGAAAATGAGGTTTCAGGCTGAGAAAGGAGGCAAAAAGCATTTTCAGGCGATGTTTGAGGACTGCAGCTGATGGATGGAGCTGAGGGAATTTAAGAGGCACTATCCTTGGGCCTGAGTTCATTAGAGCACTTCTGTACATGCTTCAGCCTGAGCTCCAACAGGCTCATTGAAACCTAATCATGTGCCAAAGCACTTTGCTGGATCAAGGGCATAATATGCTAATGAGGGAAGGCAGGCAGATCCTCAGCTGCTGGGGCTGACAGGGACCTCAGGCTCACTCCCTACAAATCTGGCCAGGCAACAAATACCCACTCTGGGCTTGTGAAATCCACCCCAGAATGGCACAGCAGCTCGTTTGAGGCATCTCTGTGCAGAGGCACGTGAGGAGGTGATTTTCCTGTGCTTCAGGGAGGAGCAGAAACGTTCCAGAGGTGTTTGAGGGCAGCAGCCTGGGCGAGATGCTCTGAGAGCAGAGGGTGTCTCTCCCCTCCCACACCTGAGAAAGAGCCTAAGGAGCCTCCCAAAATTTTACTCAGCAGACTCAGGTATTGGTCTGTCATTACAGAAATGCTCTTTTCTGATTATTTGCAGCTGGGGTTAGGCACTAGTGGAATAAATGGGATTCATTTTGCATGAGCCCTACAAGTCATCCCTCTCTCTGCTCCTTGCAACCATTCTGCTGCTCAACTCGAGGGATAGGCTGGATAACTGGAATAAAAGTAGCTTGGCAGCCCAGCCATGCTTGTCTAAGGCTTCTCTTCTCCTGCCTCAAGGCACAGAGAGGTCTTCAAACTCCTCCACATGCAGCCCAGGTGAATTAACACCCACTGAGAGCTGACATTCCCAGCAGCAGGCACAGCTTAACGGGAGCTGACCAGGCTCAGGCTGAGCTCAGGTTTGCTCTTTTCTCCTCCAAACCTTGTTCTGCACTTCCCTGCTCCTCACACCTCCCTGAGCACATCCTGGGGAGGTCAGGGTGCTGCTGGTTCATCTCTGAGGCTCAGAGACCACAAATAGCTTCACCTTTGCCGAGGAACACTCTGGCCCCCGGAGCAGTTGTACAGAACACTCCAAAGCCTGTTGGCCTTTGCCATACAGGTCATCCATACATTTTTAATAGATCCCTGCAATAGTTTCAGTGTCATCCTGCATGAGCAGCGGGCTCTGTGATGGTTTTTCCAAGCTGGAGGGGCACAGTTGGCATTTGCCCCACACGGGTGTCCCGCCGTGCCCTCGCTCTGCCACTCCAGGTAAGTCCCAGCCCACCACAGTGGGATTTGCCAGAGGAAATGTGGGATCTGCCAGAGGAAATGTGGGATTTTCACCACTCCTTCCTTCCCCACGCCAGCTTGGCTGCGGTGAGGACGCAGACGGGAGCGGATGTGGCAGCCATCCATCCGGGGAGCGGATCCACGGGGATGGGCTGGCTCAGGACCCACAGCCCGGCAGGATGGGAACAGGATGGGAGCAGGATGGGAACAGGATGGGAGCAGGCTGGAAGCAGGATGGAATCAGGCTGGAAGCAGCCTGGGAGCAGGATGGAGCAGGATGGGATCAGGCTGGAAGCAGGATGGAGCAGACTGGGAGCAGGATGGGATCAGGATGGAAGCACGATAGAATCAAGCTGGGAGCAGGATGGGAACAGGATGGAAACAGGATAGAATCAGGCTGGAAGCAGGATGGAAGCAGGATAGAATCAGGATGGAGCAGGCTGGAAGCAGGCTGGCAGCACGATGGGAGCAGGGTAAGGGCAGGCTGGGATCAGGCTGGAATCAGGATGGAGCAGGCTGGAAGCAGGCTGGGAGCACAATGGAAGCAGGGTAAGGGCAGGCTGGGAGCAGGCTGGAAGCAGGACAGAATCACGATGGAGCAGGATGGAGCAGGCTGGGAGCAGGATGGAACAGGCTGGAAGCAGGACAGAATCAGGATGGAGCAGGCTGGCTCCGGAGCGAGGCCCTGACGCAGCAGCAGCAGCAGCAGCAGGCTGGGTGCCTGATTCACTTCACCCACGGACGTCATCGCGGCGGTGGCACTGCTGGGGTGACGTGGCGGTGGCAGGAGCAGCACCCGTGGGCTGAGCCCTGTCACGTCCCCACCGTGGGACAAACACGTCCGGCCCCGCAGCAGAGCCCTTAAATACGGCTGGGTGCTAAACAGGAGCTGACGTCAGAGCCCGTTCCACCTCTCCCAGCCTGGAAAACAGGAGGGAATATCTTAATAAATCAGATGGCAGCCAACCTTCAAAATCAGGTCAGCCTCGCTGGCGTTCCCCTCCCCTCCTCACACCTTCAGCTCGTTTTTCTCACCGTGAGCCCAGCCAAGCTCCTTGCATCATTCCCCTGGCGAGGCCAGATGGGCTCGGCGCGGGAATGCGGCACCGCTCGGCTCCGCAGCCGAACCTCCTGGAGAGCAGGGCACCGCTGGGGTACCAGCCATGCCCGGTGCTCCCCGGCTCCAGGGTGCCCTCCCTGCCGCTGGGTTTGTTGTGGCAGGTGCTGTTGGAGCAGGCTGGGTGGATAATGAAGTTCTGCTGGCGGGGACTGAGGTCTGCGCTCACGAGGAGATGGAAATGCGCGCCGGGGCTGAAGCTTTTCCTGCCAGCCAGGTGTGCTGCTGTCACCTCTGAGCCACAGCAGGTGCCTGTCAGAGAGGCCAGCCTGAGTTTAACCTCAGCTACACCCCTCAGATTGCCGAGTTCTTTTCTGAAGAATCCTGCCAGCCAGGTGTGCTGCTGTCACCTCTGAGCCACAGCAGGTGCCTGTCAGAGAGGCCAGCCTGAGTTTAACCTCAACTACACCCCTCAGATTGCTGAGTTCTTTTCTGCAGAAGAAAAAAAAAAAAAAAATCATTTATGAAACGGGTTTCGCCGTGTTTTAGAGCACGGGGTGGTAATCTGGGAGCTGCTGTTGATGAGGCAGTAAATAATGCATGGGCTGATTGCCCTTTAGCTGTGCTGAGCTTGTGGGAAAGGTCAGCCCTGGGATGCAAGGGGGGCTGCCTCGCTGCTGGCAGCACCTTCTTAATGAGTCCCTTCTCGTTTGGCAGGTGCAAAACATGTCCCAGTCGATAGAGGTGTTGGACAGGAGGACTCAGAGAGACCTACAGTACGTGGAGAAGATGGAAAACCAGATGAGGGGACTGGAATCCAAATTTAAGCAAGTGGAAGAAAGCCACAAGCAGCACCTGGCAAGGCAGTTTAAGGTAGGTCTGATTTCCAAACTGCTACAGGAGCTGTGGCCAGGGAATTGCGGGGATGGGCACGGGCACTGTGGCCCTGGCTGCCATCAGGGGAGCCCAGCTGTGGGGTCCTTCCTGCCCAAAGCACAGCCAGATCCAGGCTGTGGCCTCACATCCTCAGCCCTGCATCTTGTTTCAGGGTAAAAGCACAAATCCCTGTGTTCCCACGCCCAGCCCGGTGCCCGAAATAGGGCGGTGCAGGGTGATTCCATCAGGGGGTGATTCCATGCAGGGAGACACCCGAGCTCTGGGTGAGCTCTGGGCAAGGTGGGTTCCCCTCTGTCGCCAGGCAGCTTCTCCATGCCATGCCCAGCACCCGTTTCTTGTAAAAAAAACAAAAAAAACCACGAACTGGGGCTCTCTTTGCATTCCTGCAGCACGTGGCAAACCACAGTGGGCACTCACCAAACCCCACCTCCCCTGGGGGTGGCTGCAGAAAGGAGTTCATCAATCAAACATCACCCCCCGCTGAAAAAATACCCCAAAAATACAATTATTGCAGCTGTCCTCAGGCTGGCGACCTGCACATCTCCAGGATTTTGTCCAATTTTGGGTGTTGGCAGCAGAGGCAGCACCTTCTGATGGGTTTTGTGTGGTGTCCTGGTGCTGGGCAGAGGGGGAGAGGAGCTGCAGCCTCTGGAGTGCAGCTGGCACTGGGAGCAGTGGCCAAACCCTCAGGAAGTTGCTTGAGGATGAATGAAATTGCAAAAAAAAAATGTTCTGAGCAATACTGGAATCTTAAATTTCAGCAGTGCTGTGGGTTAATAGATCTAAAAAATCAAACAGGAAAGATTTCTGGTGGAATTTGGGGACTTTCTGATCAGCCACCCAGCTGATTCCCACCCTCATTTGCAGGCAGCTGGCTGGTATTTTAAAGCAGATTTTTTTTTTAATGCTAAATACTGAAATACCATGATTATCTCATAAAAAGCTGGGAAGATGGTTCTTAAAACTTTTCACCAACTCCACCTCCTCCGCTCCCCATCTCCAGTTACCGCAGGACCCTAAATTTAGCTCTGCAGTCTGGATGGAAAGACTTGAGCATGAGTTTCTTTTATTTAATTATTTCTTTATTTCAGTTATTATTGTTTTCTCCCCTCCACCGTTCTGATGAGTTCAACCCTCCCCATTGCCTGCCAGGGAACTTTAAATGAAATAAAATTAAAACATTCCCCACGTGCAAAGCACAGGAGGGAAAAATCCTTGTGGCTTAAATAGGAGGGGATGGATGGGAAGGAGGCTGAGGAGGAATTCCTGATCCTGTTCAGCCCCAAAAAGCTTCAGGACACAGGCAGATGTCACAGCCCTGGGTGCTGGGAGCTTGGCCACTGTAATTTGAGCAGCACCAGGGATTTTGGGTGTTCTAACACGCTTCATTAACGGGTAGGTGCATGCATATTAATGTCTACTCATTAGCTGCTGGAGCAAAGCATCTGCAACAAAATGCTGCATTCTGAGCCTTTAAATGAGCAAAAAGAAAAAAAAAGAAAAAAAAAAGTAAAAAAAGAAAAAAAAAATCATTTCTGCAAAATTCATCTGATAATGAATTTTATTTTTCTGTTCCGTGCTTGAAACCAGTGAGGAATTTTTGTCTAATTTGCTGCCAAAGCAGCATTTGAAAGAACAGCCACAGCATTTTGTTCCTGCTAATGCCAGCATTAAACTGTGAGTGCTTTGGAGCTCTTGTGTTGGTTTTTTTCTCTCTAGTGCCGTAAGAGTATTTGTCTATGAATGGCTATCTATATAAGGCAGGTTAGTGAGCTAGATCCTCAACAGTATTTCATTTTCTTGCTTACAGGGCTAACTAAAAAGCAAGTTTTTTCAATGCTGCAGTGACTGAAGAAGCAGTTCACTCCCATGTAACCATGAAAAGAGGGCCACAGAGCATTTTGCACCATGCATTGATTTTTTTGATTATTTTCCAAATTAGCACCATATCTCACTAAGGAACCTTGAACCACACAACCGAGATCTTCCTTTGCATGCAATTGTAGATGCATTTCATGAATAGTTTGAAACCCTTGTCAATGCATATATATCTTATTTTCTTTTATTTTTTGGAAAGAAAAAAAAGAAAAAAAAAAACAACAACTCTTTGTGTATGTGATCTGAAGCATGTAACCCTAAGATGTTGCATTCTAAAAATGACAAATAAAGGCCTTTCCCAAATATTTTGGTGTTCTGCAGCCTGTTTAATATGTTCTTGCCAAGACATCATTCGGACCAAAAAATAATAATTGAGCTAATTTTAATGCTAATAATTGTGGGATATGTGAACATTTCGCTCCCATAGGAAGCACCCAGGTCAAGGCAGAGTGTTGCAGATTTTTGCACGCATAGCACTGAACCGAGCTTATTTTAACCTTGCAGGCAATAAAAGCGAAAATGGAGGAACTTAGGCCTTTGATACCAGTGTTGGAAGAGTACAAAGCCGATGCCAAATTGGTATTGCAGTTTAAAGAGGAGGTCCAGAATCTGACGTCAGTTCTAAACGAACTCCAGGAGGAGATTGGCGCCTATGACTACGAAGAGCTTCAGAACAGAGTGTCAAATCTTGAAGAAAGGCTTCGTGCATGCATGCAAAAATTAGGTAGGCTCAGAACCACCACGGTGGCTCCAAGGCCACCGGCGCCAACGCACGCATCCCGGCCGGAGGCAGAGATGCCCCGCTGGACATCTGGTGCCGTGCCCGGCCGCGAGGGATGAGCTCCACACACAGCCAGGGGCGATCCTGCCAAGAGTGATGCCACCAGGAACATTCCTCCTGGGAGTAGTCCTGCCCAGGATTACTGGCAGGGGCAATGCTGCTCGTGGTGTGAGCGCTTCAGGATCCTCCTCTCCTCTCCCCGAAAAGGGAGCGGGCGTGTGGGCGGCGCTTGCATAAGTGGCAGCTCACGCTTATGCAAAGCCAACACTTGCACCCCTTTTGCTTCTGCATCCCTGGACCTGGTCCGTCAGCAAAGGGCTCTGCTCGTGGTGGGGGGTGTGGGGCTGTGCCTCGGTTTCCCTCGGTTTCCTTTCTTATTTTTGCATCTTGCCAATCCCCCCGGAGCAGAGCATGAGGAGCTGGGGCGCGGTGTGGTCCTGCCGCTGCGCGGGATGGGGATCCTCCCTCTCCCGTTCCCCGAGGGAGCAGGGAGCCATTTCCACCAGGCTGCTGCTAAACCACCAGGGATTCATCTCTGATCTCATCCAGAGGGTTTGAATTGACTGAAACTCCTGGGGCTGTTGTGGGGAGGCTCGGCTGCCCCCAAACCCAACGCGTGACCCCAAACACTGCCTTCCACAGCTGCAAGGACTCTCTGCACCATTTGTTGGGCCAGCTCTGACTTGATTTAATTTCTCCTTCCATTATTGACTTTCTTGCCACGCCATTTAGATAATCCAAACACATTAACTGCTCTGCAGTCTATTTTGGTAGCACATACGAAATTACACTCTCAGGTAACTTCACGGAAGATCAGATCTCTTCTGAGCGCTTGATATCCTTGGCAAGGTAACGCTTTGTTTCTCTCTTGGCTCTGCTGCTGGGGTTGCTTTTGCTTGTTTCTAGATGCCTCCACACTGTGAGCAGCCACCTCCCCTCCATTCCCTCTGCATTTCCATCCTCTGGTTCCTTGGACATCCCTTGCAGGCTCCATCTCACCCAGAGAGTAAAATTCCCATTTCAGTGTGGATGCTCAGAGTATTTGAACAAGTCAGGCACCGGGGTACCCCTGGGACAGGTAAAACCCCCCTGGCCAAGAGAGATCAGAGTTTGATTTCTCATTAATTAATGAGTGGTGGTGCCCCAGGTTTGGTTTGAGAGCAGGACAAGCTGGGGCTTTCTGCCCCTGCTGTTTTCCCTCCCCTCAGCCCGTGATGGTCACAGGGAGGGCAGCAGGGCTGGGCAAGGAGGGAAATTCTGACCTTGCCCTCAACCTCTTGAACTTCCCCCTGAAAGCCTAATGGGGACAGGAATGGGCTGGAGTGACTTGGTCCCTAATTCCTGGAGCTTTATCAGGTGGGCAGAATAGGAAGAAGGTGGGAAGATAAGGAAGGATGAACAGGTAAGAAGGAAAGATAAGAAAGGAGAACAGGCCCAGGAGGGTGGGGTGGACCAAGGGCACACAGAGACCTCCTGGCAGCCCCACATCCCCTGCAAATGGATCCTCTCATCCCTCCCCTGCTGAAGGCAGAGGAGAAAGTGCCCAAGGAGGGGTCCCCCTGCTGCACCCAGAGCCTTCAGCCCATCTCTTGAAGAAGAGGAGGAGCTGTGGGTCACAGGGGGAGGGAGCAGCAGCAGGAGCAGGGATTTGAGACAGTTCTTTAAACAAAGCCATCCTGGCCCCCACAGCTCTCTCCAACCAGGGAAGCTGGGACAATCCTCCCACTGACCCTGGGCAGGCTTTAAGGAGTCGTTCCCAAACCATTCAGGGCTCCAAAAGATTAGGATTTGCTCTTGGACCATTAACCCTTCCTGCTCATCCCATCCCTTCACGCTCAGGTCCAGCTGGGACCAGCAGCCCAGGTAAGAAGGAGGCAGGCAGGGATGCTGAGCTCTTGCAGGTCACCTTGTCTAGGAACTTCTGGGTGTTTTTTAAAATCTTTTTGAGTCTTTACCTGGGCTTTTTGCCTTCTTGCTGCCCTTGCTCTCTCTCTGGGGTCAGGGCAGCTCTTTTGCAGCAGCCCTGGGCGCTCACAGAGATGGATTCTGTGCCTCCCAAAGGCTCATCCCAGAGGATTTGCTGCTCGCTCTGGGAAGCTGATTTATTTGGTCACTTAAAAGAAACAGCACGGATTGAATTTCCAATGCTGTTTATCTCTCTGGTGTGTAAACCACTGGAAATGGTTGCTAATTGAGTTAAATTCAGATAACAGCCTTACAAACGCTTTGCTGCCACACAATGAGGCCCTGATTGCTGAGGATTTCACTTGGCTGCAGGTTTTCTGCTCAGTTGGGCTCGCTGATGTCTCAAGGAGAAGGTTTTAGCTGGGAGAAAGGTTTTTCTGCTGCTCCCCTGGAGTGTGTGTGCCCCAAACAGGGTCAGGGAGCTGCTGCAACACGCACAGCCAAGGGGAGGGGAGGGATGTGCCACATTCCCACCCAGCTCACCTCTCCCAGGGAGCTCTGAGCCTTGGCAGTGCCTTTTCCTTAGCCAAGGTCCTGTTTTGCGTTTTGGGTTTCCTAAGCATTATTGATGGATCAATAGTGAAAACAGTTCCTGACCCTGGCATGTGTGTGGAGGGGGAAAAAAAAATCAATAATGGCAGCTTCAATCTGTGTTTCTGTTTACACTCCTAAAGATCCCTATTTATACAGGGATTTTAGCCTTTCCATTAATGTTCCTAAGAGGAAGTGCAGGGCTTGGCAATCCTTGGATCTAGGGGGAATTGAACTCAGGCAGGACGAGATTTCCTTGGGGAAAATCCTGGTGCAGGGATGGGGATGGAGCCATCCCTGATGGTTTTGGGATGGGGATGGGGATGGAGTCCCATCCTTGATGGTTTTGGGATGGGGATGGAGCCATCCCTGATGGTTTTGGGATGGGGATGGAGCCTGATGGTTTGGGGATGGGATGGACCATCCCTGATGGTTTTGGGATGGCGATGGAGTCCCATCCCTCATGGTTTTGGGATGGGATGGAGCCATCCCTGATGGTTTTGGGATGGGGATGGAGGCATCCCTGATGGTTTTGGGATGGGGATGGAGCCTGATGGTTTGGGGATGGGGATGGAGCCATCCCTAATGGTTTTGGGATGGGGCCATCCCTGATGGTTTTGGGATGGGGATGGAGCCCCATCCCTGATAATTTTGGGATGGGGTGTTCCTAACCAGGCAACAGAGGCAAGACCCAGGCAGAACTGAGCTGCCACAGGGCCATCCCTGCCCTGGAGGGCTGGGATTGGGATTGGGATGGGGGTCAGTCCTTGGCTTCCTGGGAAGCTGGAGCAGGGCAGGATCCTGGCTGTGGCAGCAGCACCACGGAGCCCAGCAGGAGCTGGTGCCTGTGCGTTGGTGGAGGAGCTGCTGGGAGCTGCCAGGCAGGACTTGTGGGCAGGAGCCAGAGCTGGAGAGGAGGTGGTGGCACCCTGGGAGGAGGGGAGAGCCGGTGCCACCCGCTCCTGCTGGAAAATTCCTCGTGCAGCTGAAGGGAGGGGCTGTGTGGGGATGCATTCCATGGCAGGGTGCAGAGGGACACTTGGGAAAGGCTGATTGTGGCCAGGAGAAAGGAGCTGAATAGCTCTGGGCGAAGAGGAGTGAAAGCAGCTCCTCTGTGAGGCTCTAAAACCTGCTCCTCTCAGGTTTCCCCTGTCCTGGACTCCTGGGTGAGCAGCAGGATATGCTTTTTCTGTCCCTGAGTGACCTGGAATTCCCATAGAATCCCATCTGACAGGAGGGGGGGCTTGCAAAAGGCTCAGCTGCTGACACTCTGAGTGTGCTGTGGACCTCCTCAGGTGGGTGAGGATCACAGGGGCTGGAGCTGTCCATGCCTGGGTGGCAAACCCAGCAAAGCTAACTCAGGATCTTCAAAATCCATGCTAAATTCCCCCAGCAGCCTGGGATGGGTTTACAGCAGGAGAGAGAACCCTCCTGCACTGCTGAGGAGCTGGGCTGTGTGTGCCTCTAGCTAAACGTGTAGGAGATGTTGCAAACAACACTGGTTTACCCTTATCAGCTGCTGCTGCTTTTTTTTTAACTGTTTTTTTGTTGTTGTTGTGGGGTTTTTGTTTTTGGTTTTTGTTTTTGTTTTTTTTTTTTTTAATCAATGAGGTTTTATAGCACGCTCCTCTCCAGGGAAATGGGAGGAAGAGATAAAGTGACAGCAATGTAGGGCTGTGATAATGGAAGGCAGATCTGGGATTAGGGGAAGGCTGGACCCCTGCAAGACATTAAAATTTGTTATTTTAACCCATTGCATCTCTTTGCTCTCCCTCTGAGCTGAGAGGTTTGGGGTGCAGCAGGCAGGAGGGCAAATTCCTGTGCCTTGTGTCTCAGCACAGCTCTGCTTTTTGGGGGCACCTCTCTTGATCTGCCTGGGTCTGGAGGCTGTGGGGGCACTGATGGTGCCCTTGGTGCACATCAGGAATTTCTGCCTCTGTTTTGTGCCCTGGGCTAAGGGCATCCCTTTGGCCGCAGCTCCGAGCTGAGGCAGGTGGATGTGTCTGACCAGGAATTACAATGCAGGTGAGAGCAGGCCAAGGAGAGAGGCAGCTGAGAGGGATTGCAGAGTCCTGGGAGTGCTCAGGGTGTAAAATCTATGATTCTATGAAGGTCAGGTTGGACAGCAACCTGATCTCGTTGAAGACATCCCTGCTCATTGCAGGGGGCTGGACTGAACGACCTTTAATGGTGCCTAATAACAAACCATCCCATGATTTTACTTGGTAATTTGGAGCAGGATGACCTTGTCCTGAGCTGGCAGAGCTCTCCCTGTGTTCCAGCAGCACCTGCAGGGGCTCCCACCTGCAGCCCAGCCCTGGGTCCTGCTGAGCAGGAACTGCAGTGCAGCTCCAGCACAGCACCCAGAGCAGCTTCTGCACCCCAGCACTGTCACCTTCCCCTTCCCCAGCCTGCCAGAGGCTCCCACATCAAAAGGAGAACTCAGGAAACTCCTGAACTTCAGGAGCTGGCTGTCCCTCACTGCCTCTGCCCTGGATGTGGTTGGGTTTTAAATGAGCTCTCCCTGCCCAACAGGACATCCCCCACCAGCCCAGTCCCTCCCGAGGCATCTTCATCTCCTCCCCTGTCACTCCTCACTGCACTCAGGTTAAATTTTGGTGAGGCAGAGAACCAGAGTGGCAGCTCTGCTGAAACTTGGGGATATTGTTGGGAAAAGGAACTGGGATGTTGCTGCACCTTCCGTGCAGAGGCTGCAGCATTCCAGATCCATGGGCAGCCCCAGAGAGGTGCTGGGACAGAGCCAGGGCTGGGAAATGAGCTGGAGCAGGGGTGCTGCTGCTTCCCCTCATATTTAGGGCTTGAAAACCCAGCGAGGTGCTGAAGTGGCTCCCTGAATTCAGCAGATTTGGAGCACCTGGGTGTGCCTCACACCTGGCTCACAGTGCCCTGCGCATCCCTGTGCTGGGCAGGATCCTCAGGATGCTCCCACCTTCATCCTGCTGTGTTGGGTTCCTGTCCCAGAGCTGGCTGGAGCATCCACCAGGACAGGGACAGGGCTCCTGTCTCAGGGCTGGCTGGAGCATCCACCAGGACAGGGACAGGGACAGGGTTCCTGTCCCAGAGCTGGCTGCAGCATCCACCAGTGTCTCCTGAGCGTGCAACACGAGGGGCAACAGGGAAAGCAGCTGGTAAATGCTCTTTGCAGGGAGGAGATTTATATTGTGGGCCATTTTCCACCTTCCTCTTTTCTCTCCTCTTCATAACCTGTAACAAACACACGTTTCCAGCAGGGCTGGGATTGCCACGGCTGCCTTTTTATCTTGGCTGCAGCCGCCGGATCAGAGCAGCTCTTCAGCTCCTTCCTCCCCCTGCCTGCTGCTCTCATTCTCCATTCTGTGCCACTCGCAGCTCGGCTGCTGCAGCAAAGCTCCCTTTCTTGGGGACAGCGATAAGGACAATTGTCATTAAGAGGTGTGAAACAAACAAAAGCATCCGACACTTGTTCCTGACCTGGTTCCCTGTAATTAAACCGAGCCTCGGCAGGGCAGAGAGGAGCGGGTGGGATGGTGCCGGTGCCCCTCAGGGGCTGTCGTGGTGCTCACCAGCCTTCCCCTCTTTTCCAGCCTGTGGGAAGCTGACGGGAATAAGTGACCCGATCACAATTAAAACCTCGGGGTCCCGCTTTGGATCGTGGATGACGGATCCTCTGGCTCCTGAGGGAGAGAACAAGGTAAGAGTGTGACAGCATCACCCCTGTGGCTGAGGACAGTGAATATTCATCACTGTGCGCTGGGAAACCGGGGGAATGTCCTCATCCATCCCACAGGGCTCTGCTGGCAGCAGGAGGAGCTGAGCATCCCCCAGGGAGGGAGGATGAGGAGAAGTTGAGCAGCCCCTGCACCGCTCCCTTTCCTGGGCAGGTGGAACTCATTGATGAGGGTCCATGGGCTCAGAATTGTCACCACGAGGTCTGTGTGGCAAAAAAAAAAAAAAAAAAAAAAGGAAGTTTTGGGTTTCTAATCTGTGTTTGGCAGCCAGGAGGGAGCTGGGGCTGAGCAGAGGGACCTGTGGTCCTGGTCCCTGCTGCTCTTCTGCTGCCAGCCCCTCTGATAATGTCATCTCCTGCACTGGCCCTCCATCCTCCACCTTCATTGCTGTGAGGAATTCTTCATTGCTGTGAGGAATTAACTGACTGCAGCCAGAGAGAGAGAGAGATTTGTTTTGCTTTGTTTTGGTTTTTTTTTTTTTTTTTTTTTCCATTCAGACCATTCAATTTTGATCCCAAGGAGGTAGGAGGCCAATAACTGGCTGAAAATCAATCCCAGCTCCCCATGACTGATGGAATGGAAAATATCTCGAGTGTTTGCTGAGGATTTGCAGGCAGCAAAACAAAACAAAAAGCAGAAAGCTTGGCTGCCTGTAATTCCCTCCTGCATGCAGCATCCTTCAAAGGATAAAGGCACCAGCAAGGGCTGGATCAGGGCACCTATTTTGGGATCTGTGCCCTGGCATCAGCTCTGTAGCTGAGAGAGGACAAGGGATGCTCTGGAGAAGTCACCCCTGGGTGGTTTCTTTGAAGGTGACTCGAGTTGTCAGGCTTTTTCCCTCCAGCAGCCAACTGGTTGGCACTGGTTCCCCAATTCAACACCTCCATATTTTACAGTTATTAAGCAAAATTTCACCTCCAGCCCAAATAAAACCCTGCTTAGAGGTGAGATGGGAAGGTTTTACCCACATCACGTCCCGTTTTGCTCAAGAGAGGGGACAGATTTGTCCTCTTCAGGCTGTGCTTGCTGCTTCCCTTGGCACTAAGACAATTTTCAGGCAAAGTTGGTGGTTCAGATGCTAAAGATCCTCCATGTCTTCAGAGAGTTTTGTCTCAAACCTCTATTTTTTGGTATTTTTTTAGCCATGCCTTTTTCTGCAGCGTATTTTTGTTGTACAAGTAGGCTGCAAACTGGAGCTGGAGCTTCCCAGGCCTCTCTGTGTATTTAATATATAAAACCTGCTGGGAATTTTATTAGGAACACACCATTAAGTGAACTCCATTGGCTGCTCAGCAGAGTGGGAAAGTGAGGATGGGCAGAGCTGGGCAGTTTATCATCTCCAGCTCCAGTCCCCGAGCCCCAGGAGGGGTTTGGTGCTCCTGTGATCATTTGTCCATGTCAGGAAACCACAGAACTCAACTGGGGGAGATTTGTGAGTGCCGTGGGAGCAGCAGGTGGGTGCTGAGAGCTGGGCTTGCTGTGTGTGGGCAGCAGGAGGTTGCTCAGAGCCAGCTGCTGCGATGGGACATCGTTCATCCATCAATCCCTGCTTTTCCAGAGCTTGGAATGCTCTTGGGTCCTGCAGTCCCTGCATGGTGACACAGGGCTCTGCTGGGCTTTGAAAACCGAGCACAACACATTTGCATGTTGAATTTTTAATACCAGATAAGGAAATGGGAGCAGCAAAGAGAGAGTCATGTTTTGGATATCCCCTATAATTTCCCAAACTGGTTCAGCTGAAGCTGAAGTTTCATTTCCAGCTCTGGCTGTTCTCTGGTGCTTTTGCAGCCACCCCCAAGCCCAGCAAGGTTTGGGGCTGAGGGTCAGAGCATCCATTCCCCACCTGTGCAGCCTTTCCAGGGAGGCAATGACAGAAGGCTGAAATTCCCTCCAAAGTTTTTGGAGACCCCAGTTGACTTCCCAAAGGCAGCAGCGAAATGTTGGGCTGCCCTTCTCAAAGACTGATGATCACACCCCAGACACAGAGCTGTCAGATTTTGCAAGGGGTTTGCAGAAGAAATCTGCACTACATCACCCAAACCTGCAGCCTTAAAGGCTTCCCTCTTGCTAAATTTACCTTTTCTCCTTCCTAAATTTACTTTTTCTCCTTCCTAAATTTACTTTTTCTCCTTCCTAAATGGCTCTTACAGAAAGCAGCTCTCTCATTTTCAGGCAGCTACTGCATCCAGAATGTCAGTGGCTGGCTGGATATTTCTTGTGGATATTAACTGCACAGCTTGGTCATTTGCCTCAGAATTGGTTTCATATAACAAAAGCTTTTTTTTTTTTTTTTTTAAGGAGTCTAGACAGTGTCCCCAGTGAACTGGCACTTAAATGATGATCTAAAATCTCTCCCCAATATACCCAGAGCAAGATTTAGATGTCTTTGTCTCTTATATTTCAGCAGCCTCACTTTAAGCTTTTGATGCAGCAGTGTATGATTTTTAAACCAATATGGACTTTTTGCCTGAATTTGCCTGACAATGAGTGATTGCATCCCTCGCTCCCGCATTCCAAATTAATGGAGTTGTGCACAGCAGCTGCTGTAATTTACTGAGTGCTACCGCGGGAAGCAAAAGCAGCAGCAGCACAGAAAATGCTGGGTTTAGCCAGGGAAAAGCTGCTAATTGCCCTCGGGAAGAGAGGGAGGTGCCAGCCACCAGCATTCCCAGGGAAGCACTTGAGCCAAGGAGATACCAGGTTATCCCCCAGGGAAAGCTTTGCCGTTGGGTTGATTTTGTGGCTGATTTGGGGGTCCAGAAATTGGGGTTATTTCTGGATGTAGCTGACAGATGTTGGCTGGATTCGAGGCCAGATTGGACGGGATTTGGAGCAGCCTGCTCTGGTGGAAGGCGTCCTTGGCAGGGCTGAGTTTTAATCTCCATTCCAAACCATTTTATGACGATTCCACGACTCGTGGCTGTGGATTTCCCTCCCAGCCGGGTTAGGTTAGGGTTAGGGTTAGGTTAGGGTTAGGGTTAGGGTTAGGGTTAGAGGCGATCCCTAACCCCGCACCGTGTTTGCCTTGCGCAGGTTTGGTACATGGACAGCTACCACAACAACCGCTTCGTCCGCGAGTACAAATCCATGGCGGATTTCATGAACACCGACAACTTCACCTCCCACCGCCTGCCCCACCCCTGGTCGGGCACGGGCCAGGTGGTCTACAACGGCTCCATCTACTTCAACAAATACCAAAGCCACATCATCATCAGGTTCGACTTGAAGACGGAGACCATCCTCAAGACGCGCAGCCTGGACTACGCCGGCTACAACAACATGTACCACTACGCCTGGGGCGGCCACTCCGACATCGACCTCATGGTGGACGAGAACGGGCTCTGGGCCGTCTACGCCACCAACCAGAACGCCGGCAACATCGTCATCAGCAAGTTGGACCCCAACACCCTGCAGAGCCTGCAGACCTGGAACACCAGCTACCCGAAACGCAGCGCCGGCGAGGCCTTCATCATCTGCGGCACCCTCTACGTCACCAACGGCTACTCGGGCGGCACCAAGGTGCACTACGCCTACCAGACCAACGCCTCCACCTACGAGTACATCGACATCCCCTTCCAGAACAAGTACTCCCACATCTCCATGTTGGACTACAACCCCAAGGATCGGGCTCTCTACGCCTGGAATAACGGGCATCAAATCCTGTACAACGTCACCCTCTTCCACGTCATCCGCTCCGACGAGTTGTAGCCCGGCCTTGGTTAGAAACTGGGTTTAAGGGGGAAGAATAAATAAATTAATTAAAGTGAAAAATTTAAAAAAAATAATAATAATAAAAAGGGAAAAAAAGGGAGAAACTAATTTAAAAAAAAAGATGCTATTAAGGAAATATACTTTAAATACGTAAACATATAAACAGCTGCCAAAATTAAGACCAACATCATGGAGGATTATTCAGCATAAGCCTGACAGATCAGCATTACCTCTACATTTCTAGAAGTCTGGCCCTGTGTTATAGACTCACGAGTAACCGTGTACCTGCAGCTGGAACTGCACTCAGAGAACCACTTCAGTTTGGGGTTTTGTTTTGTTTCTGTTCTGATAGCAAACCTAGAGAACATCCTCAAGCAGTAAGGCAATGACTGTTGGAAGTTCACCCTCGGGAGCCTCGCTCTCCTCCGTGTGCGGCTTGCATGGACATTCCCCCGGCGTCACGGGCAGCTGTGATGGATGTGTGGAAAGGAAAAGCAGGAAAAGCTGACCCGTGAGGAGCTCTGGCTGTCTCAACAAGACCTATCACAGGTTAGTTTTCTTTGCCTTCCATTGCAGCTACTGTCTCTCTCAACTGTGTTCTTGTCACTTAGATTAACTGTGCTGAGACCCGAAGTAGCTCATGGATCTGTGTCTTAGTAACTTATTAAACACGATGGTTTAAGTATGTATTATGAACAAGTTGTTGTACCCATATTGTTTGAAACTTATGTATTCAGCAACTATATTGTATAATGTATGTCTGTTATTTACCAGAGGTGGCAAAACTTTGTATGTCCAGTTTATGCAATGAATGTTGTAAATGCAATGATGTAGTTTGGATTTAATAAATGATGGTTTTTTCGTTTCTAAAAAGGAAAAAAAAAAAAAAAAGGTCAGTGTTCACCCTTATACACAGGTAACCAATTTCATGTTGATAATTACAGGAATATTCTCTTACTGTTATCTATCTGCATAGCATTATGGTGGTTGGAAATCGCTTCCGTGGAGATTCTGTGGCAGCAGATTCCCATGGGAGGCTTTGTTTATGGAAGTGTGAAGGTAATTAATTTTTTTTTTAAGAGGAAAACTTTGTACTATCCACAGTTATCTAAGGAACAATAAAACTATTAGGAGACTTCCCTGCTTTGTTTGTTGTCTTCTCTGTGTGAGTGAGCCAGTGCAGGGGAGGGAGAACAGGAATTTTTGGGGAGGGAAAACGGAAAAAAACAAACCAGTGTAGTGTGGTTTCTCAGAGCTGGATTAAACCACGAGCAATCCTCCCCGTGAAGATGTTCCAGGCAGTTCCACGGGGCTGAGCCTGCCCTGTGTCAGCTCTGCTGCTCTCACTGAAGCCTTGGCTGGATGCAGAATGGGGACAGCTCTCTGAGGACTCATTCCTCTGCTGCACTCTGTAATTCCAGCTCTCTGGACTGCCAGCTTTGTGGAGAACTTTGCTGTTTAGCAGTGCTTTTCCCTCCAAGAAGCTCAAAAAGGGGGGCTGGAGACCCATGCTGTAATTGGCAGCAGTATTGATCCTCGATGTGCAGGAGAAATCTGTAAAGCCAAAAAGCAGGAAGGCACCTGCAGTAATTTCTATTTAATTAATGTATTTCTTCAGTGCAAACTCACTGAAGGGCAGCACACTGCTGTTGTAAGAGCTAGAGCAGATCCAGGGGTGCTGCAATCGATGGGACAGAGGCTGATGATGGCACCAGGGCTGGGCTTTGCACTGGAACTGCTCCTGCCCAGCTCCTCGAGGGCTTTAGGGTGGAAAAGTGGGAGGGAATCCTGGCTGTACCAGGTGCTGGATTGCTTTTTGGTGTGGTTTATTGTCCCAGCAGTCAGGCTTTGTGTCCTCCATCCTAGAAGATGTTCTAATGAGGGGGTGGTTCCTCTCCAAGACCCCAAGTCTCACACAGAGAGAGATGGAACCCCAAACCTCACACCAGAGGGAAATGGGAGTCCAAACATCACACCAGAGAGAGATGGGACCCCAAACTTCACACAGAGAGAGATGGGACCCCAAACCTCACACCAGAGGGAAATGGGAGTCCAAACATCACACCAGAGAGAGATGGGACCCCAAACTTCACACCACAGGGAAATGGGACCCCAAACCTCACACCAGAGGGGAGTCCAAACCTCACAGCAGAGGGAAATGGGACCTCACACCTTACAGCAAGACCTCTGCAGGTGTTGACAGAGTTTGTCCCAGCCAGTGTGTCCTTTTCTGAGGAGAGGTTTCAAGCAGAGCACAGCCCATGGCAGGGCACCACTGAAACCTGCCCAGCCCACCCTGGCACACCAACAGCACCCTGTGCCAGATTCCCTGCAGTCAGTGTGGTCATTAGACAGGAGTCGAGGACAAAAGAACACGCCTGCTTCAAAACATCGATCTGCAAAAATAAATCTAATTACAGAAAGGCAAAATAATGCTGTTTGCTTTAGGACATGGCTACATTTAGATTCTAATTTTCCGAGTGCAATTCATTTAAGACAAAGGCTCCAGAGCACAAAATGTCCTTGAAGGCAGCAGAGCAGGAGCAGCTCCTGTGTAACATGTACCCAGAGTTAATGAGATGAGAGAAGTGCTTTGAGGGGTGTACCTTTGTCCTATTTGCCTGTAGTGCAATATTCTATAAATGGATGCCATATGGCCGTACACTTAATGGTATGGATCAGATTGGAAGTGGATGAGCCACTCAAAGACAAGAACGTCCCAGAGGATTGCTTTCTATAGCCTATGACTTCATTATTTGATGCACGAGGCTTGTTGGTCCAAATTTAGTGCTGGGAGTCAGTGAGCTGCTTCAGAGGAACATCTGACCATAGTTCTGTGTGTGTGTGTTTAGGTGGTGTTAATATTTGCCAAGGTTTTCCTTGGGAAGCCCTGCTCCAGGCCTTTGGGAGGGCTTGGTGCACAAGCCAAGCTGCTCCCAACCCCACCAGCAGAGCTCCAGCTCCACAGCTGGGACAGATTTGATGGAAAGGGAATTTCTGATGAATGACAAGATGAGGGGGAATGGGTTACACTGAAATAAGGGGGATTTACATGAGATATTAGAGAGAATTTTGATTTTTGATGAATGACAAGACAAGGGGGAATGGGTTACACTGAAATAAGGGGGATTTACATGAGATATTAGAGAGAATTTTTTTCCTGTGAGGGTGGAGAAGCCATGGCACAGAGAAGCTGTGGCTGCCCCTGGATCTCTGGAAGCGTCCAAGGCCAGGCTTGGAGCCACGGAGGAAGTTGTGGGATGATCTATAAGGTCCCTTCCAGCCCAAACCATTCCATAATTTAATTTTGCCTCCACCCTGAGTCAGAGGCAGCAGTGTCCTCCAGCTGGGTCACACCTGCCTTGGGATGAAGGGGGCACCTGGTGGGATTTGCTCTCATTCCTGCCCTTCACCAAGCCATGATCCTGCCCCAGCCTTAGCTCTGATCTATCCCCCTTCCCTGGAGCCCTCAGCCCATCCCAGGGGGTCCTGCCCAGCTCTGGGCAGGGAAATGCAGCTCTGGGCAGTGAAATGCAGCTGTGGCCAGAGAAATACAGCTCTGAGCCATGAAATGCAGCTCAGGGCAGTAAAATGCAGCTTGGAGCCATAAAATACAGCTCAGGGCAGTAAAATGCAGCTCTGGGCAGAGAAATGCAGCTCAGGGCAGTGAAATGCAGCTTGGAGCCAGGAAATGCAGCTCTGGGCAGAGAAATGCAGCTCTGAACCATAAAATGCAGCTCAGGGCTGTGAAATGCAGCTCTGGGCAGTGAAATGCCCCCCAGCCTGTCCCAGAAATTAAATGAAGCTCACTCAGCACCTGGCCTAGAAACCAGGCAGAAACCTTGGCTCTTTAGCATCATCACAACTCTGAGAGCTAAAAATTTCCCTTTCTTCCTTTGCTGTTACTTCCCTGACCTTCATTAGTTCTGCAAGCACCAAGTGCTGAGCCCATATGGAGACAGTTATCATAAAAAACTGAATCCTGGCCCCTTAATTAGCTCCTCATTATCTGAGAGCTCCATATTGAAGCATTAAGAACTTGCGGAGCAATTTGTTGAGTTTCCAATTAAAACTTTTTTAGAATTGTTGAGCCTTTTAATACTTTGTGTTTACAAATTGCCTTGGACCCACACCAACACACACATTTCCTTCACTGGGGAAATATAACTGAGGAGCTGCTCGTTATTTATGTGAAACCCCAGGTTTTAATAAAGTCATAAACCATGTCAATGAGGCTGCTCTTTTCATACCTGATACAATAGAGATGACTCTGAACGAGTGCAGAGGAGTTAGAATCATTAAGAGGGCAATTAGAGGCTGATTTCCTAATAACTCCACTTTTACAGCACTGTAAAAACAAATGTACACATCCCTCTTTATATTAATTTACCTTGGATGTGCTCCTGCCTGTTGACAGGTCCTGAGACCTTCTGTTCCAGCACTTTGCAGCCTCAGGATCATCAGGAATAAATAAAAGCCAGCTGGGCATGGATTCTATTCAGTGGATTACACCAACTGGGAGCTGGAGGAGTGCAGCTACAAACACAGGATGAAAATTGGGTCTCCTTTGAAGCACAGATGGATCCATGGGCAGATTTACCAGTGGCAAAAAAAAATTTGGGGAGGTGAGTGACCACTTGACAAGGCCAGGGATGAAAATCTGCAGGGAAGGGGAGCAGTGGCTCTGCTGGCCTGGAGAGGGATGTGCTGAAAACATCTCAAACGTGGCTCCCAAGCCTTTTGGAAAGGATGGCCACGTTCCCATCACATCCATGAGGATAAAGGAGAGTGCAGCAGAACAGGCAGCAGCCCTCAGGGGTTTAACTCACCCCAAATCACCCCTTCCTCCTGAAAAACACCCGGGAGGAGGAGATTCATGGCAGTCAGGAATATATTGTGTAATCACCACAGGAGGAGAAGTGGTTTTGGGGTGTGGCAGAGCTGTGACAGCCTCAGGAGCCACAACCTGAGCTGGGCTTTTGTTCCCTGCACTTGTGATAATACAGCACTTATCTTCTCTGGGATGTTGTAAAGCCAGAGCTGATCTGGATTGAACATGTCATTTGTATTCCCACGCTGGTTTTGAAGCAAATCTGTCAAATCAAACCCAAAAAAAGGAACAAAAAGAGGAGTGATTGCATAAGGAACGGACTGGGCAGGCAGCTGTGGTCACTGATGGCTCTGGTGTCCTAGGAGGAGGAAATTCATGGCTGTCAGGAATATATTGTGTAACCACCACAGGAGGAGAAGTGGTTTTGGGGTGTGGCAGAGCTGTGACAGCCTCAGGAGCCACAACCTGAGCTGGGCTTTTGTTCCCTGCACTTGTGATAATACAGCACTTATCTTCTCTGGGATGTTGTAAAGCCAGAGCTGATCTGGATTGAACATGTCATTTGTATTCCCACGCTGGTTTTGAAGCAAATCTGTCAAATCAAACCCAAAAAAAGGAACAAAAAGAGGAGTGATTGCATAAGGAACGGACTGGGCAGGCAGCTGTGGTCACTGATGGCTCTGGTGTCCTTGGAGAGGAGGCAGAAGTGACCCTCAGGACCAGGGGTGGGACAGGGAGCAGCACCCCAGACCAGCTGGAACCCCACAGGGGCTCAGGGCCATCCCCACACGTTTCTTCCTCAGCCCAGACAAGGGCTGAGCTTTTCCTCACCCTCCTTTCTGCCTTTTTGCCCTGGCTTTTAGAGAACCTCCTCTCCTCGAGGAGAATTTCCCCATTCATCACATTTTGGCACTTTCTGAGCTCCCAGAAAAGGCGTCTGCAGGCACAGCAGCACCGTGGGCCCTTCCTCAAACCCTCCCAGCACCAGAGGCCTTGGGGAGAGGAAACACAAACCTGCCATCTGTGGCACTTCAGCATTTCCCAGTCAAATTGCACCAGCCCTGTCACTCTGAATGAACATTAGAGCTCTTCCTCTCCGTGGACACCCTTTCCCACCAAACTGGCCCTGGCATTCTGATATAAAACACACACCCTGTGGCTGCAAAGGGTCACCCCGGGGGCTGGCAGCGACCCAGGGAGGTCCCCTGGTTAATTAATTAAAGTTGGATGGCGCTTCTGCAGCTCGGTGGCTGTGCTGGGAATTTTAAATCAGCAGCTGGGCAGGAATTTGCCAGCGATCCTGGCTGGGAGGAGCAGGCAGGCAGCTGTGCTCTGCTGTGGGAGCAGAATCCAGGGAAAATCCACTGGATGAGCAAGGAAGAGCACGGGATCAGCTGGCAGCAAACATCTGGGGTGGTTCTGCAGGTGTTTGCAGGTGTTTGATATGTTTGTGGTGTGTTTGGGGTTGTTTTGCAGGTGTTTTCAGGTGTTTGGTGTGTTTTTGAGGTGGTTTTGCAGGTGTTTGGTGTGTGTTTGGGATGATTCTGCAGGTGTTTGGTGTGTTTATGGTGTGTTTGGGGTGGTTCTGCAGGTGCTTTCAGGTGTTGGGTGTGTTTGAGGTGGTTCTGCAGGTGCTTTCAGGTGTTGGGTGTGTTTGAGGTGGTTCTGCAGGTGTCTAGTGTGTGTTTGGGGTTGTTTTGCAGGTGTTTGATGTATTTGTGGCATGTTTGGTGTGGTTTTGCAGGTGTTTGGTGTGTGTTTGGGGTTGTTTTGCAGGTGTCTGGTGTGTCTTTGGGGTGGTTCTGCAGGCATCTGGTGTGTGTTTGGGGTGGTTTTGCAGGTGTTTGGTGTGTGTTTGGGGTTGTTTTGCAGGTGTTTGATGTGTTTGTGGCAAGTTTGGTGTGGTTTTGCAGGTGTTTGGTGTGTTTGAGGTGGTTCTGCAGGTGTTTGGTGTGGTTTTGCAGGTGTTTGGTGTGTGTTTGGGGTGGTTCTGCAGGTGTTTTCAGGTGTTGGGTGTGTTTTTGCAGGTCTTTGCAGGTGTCTGGTGTGTGTTTGGGGTGGTTTTGCAGGTGTTTGGTGTGTGTGGGGTGGTTTTGCAGGTGTTTTCAGCTGTTCCCCGCACTCCCAGCTCAGCCCTCGCTGCTCCAGCAGCAGAGGAGGGTGAAGCTCTGAAAACCAGCAGGGCTCCGTGCCCAGATTCCAGCCACAACACTTGCTTTGGAAAACTCGATAAACCAGAGGGGTTTTCTGCACAGGAAAAAAAAAAAAAAAATTTAAATAAATAAATAAATAAAACCCTGTCAGCCGTTTAATTACCAGCCCTCATTACTGCCCCACCACAATGTTCCCAGCCCTGCTCCCCCCACGGGCTCAGCACCGCCCGGTCCCGGAGGGGAGCCAGGGCTGGCAGCCCCTGCCCCAGGCACGCACAAAGCCGGGATAAAGAGCTGGGAAATGTTCCAGCCCTCGGTGTAAAACCAGCCCTGTGCAGCTCGAGCAGATGGGAGCAAACCTGCGGCAGGGCAATCAGCGAAGGGTCAGCAGGAAATTTGTCCTGGGGGTGATGGTGTCTAATGGACTGTGTGAGCAGCTGAAATGCTCGCTGAGAGCAGAGGCTGCTGCTGGAAAGGGGCCACCAATCTGCACAGCCATGCTCTAATGTGGCTTATTTCGATGAGAAATAAATTTTATTTAAATTTAGAAATGATACATTTATAAATTATTTCAATTTAAATGATAAATAAAGTGTGAATGCTGGGATTGCCATGGATTAATCCATAGCAGATGAAATTGCAGGCAATCCACAGCAGATGAAATGTTTGGTGAGGGCAGAGGCTGATGCTCGAAAGGGGCACCAAAGCTGCACAGCTCTAATGTGGCTTATTTCAATGAGAAATAAATTTTATTTAAATTTAAATGATAAATAAAGAGTGAATGCTGGGATTGCTGTGGATTAAGGCAATCCATGGCAGTTGAAATCCTTGGTGAAAGCAGAGGCTGCTGCTGGAAAGGGGCCACCAATCTGCACAGCCATGCTCTTACGTGGTTTATTTCAATGAGAAATAAATTATTTTTAAATTTATAAATTATAAATTTATAAATTATTTAAATTTAAATGATAAATAAAGTGTGAATGCTGGGATTGCCGTGGATTAAGGCAATCCATGGCAGCTGAAATCCTTGGTGAAAGCAGAGGCTGCTGCTGGAAAGGGGCCACCAAAGCTGCACAGCTCTAATGTGGCTTATTTCAATGAGAAATAAATTTTATTTAAATGTATAAATGATTTAAATTTAAATGATAAATAAAGTGAGAATGCCGGGATTGCCGTGGATTAAGGCAGGATTTTTGTGGGTGCTCTGTCAGGTCAAGCACCCACTTGGAGCCTCACAGGAGTCCTCCAGCACCGCAGAAAGTCCTGATTTGGGCTGGGTTTGGCTTCATGGATTCCTGGATTGGCTTGGCTTGGAAGGGACAGTAAATCTCACCTCCTTCCACCCCAGAGACTTCTCCCTAGCCCAGCTTGCTCCAAGCCCTGTCCAACCTGCCCTCAGCCCAGCTGCAGCTGGAACTCCACGGAACTGTGGTGGGTCATTGATTGCCTCCCTCCCTAATGAAGGGAGAGAGGGACACTCCATGAGAACAGCCCCAAAAATGTCCTTGCCCGAGGAACAAGAACTGCCTGGAAGTGGAAGGGAGGAAAAGTACAAACCCAAGGAGCTCAGAGCACTTCATCCCATAGCAACAAGCCCGTTCAACAGGAGGAGCATGTTCACAGCAGAGCCCTAAAAAAGGAGCTGTTAAAATAAACATTGGCATATCTCACACCTCCCTCTTCCCTGAAGGAGGCTCCCTGGAAACACATGTGGACAAACTCAGCAAGGGAAGCAAAACAGGGATGAAGGGGGAGATGAGAGGTATTCTAATTAAGTGCTGGAATTCATCTCTGTTGTCTTTCAGTATCTAATAAGTTTAATGATTTGGTGTCTCTGTTGTTCACTGATGAATCCAGAGTCTCTTACAGAGCATCTGGTCACGTTATCCCTTTGCTTTTTCTATCCTAAAATACTCCGTGAGTTTCTGTGGAGCTTTTGCCCTACATTTCACATTTTAGGCAGAGACCCCATAACCCCTTTACGAGCACCCTTCAAGTTCCAGGGGTTTTTCCCTGCTTTATATGTGTTGCTGTCCTATGTGGAGGGATTTAAAAAATCCCATTTTTCTTTTATGAACTGGAATAAAACTTCTGGAGCCTTTACAAGCCTGTGCTGGCCCTTCTGAGGGTGTCCTAGGGTGGGTACTTTGAGCAGCAAAGATCTCTGCTCTGGGAAATCTATTTAAATTCTGGGGAATCCATCTCCCCTCCCTCTGGGCATGCAGCCCCTCACAGGCACAGCTGGGAGGTCACAGATGCTTTTTGGAAATCCCAAAATTTACTTGCCTGCATGCAGGTGTCACACGTGGGCTCCAGTGACACCCAAACGAGCAGAGTCAGGTTTGCACGTGCTGATCTCCCAGGAAAAGGCAGGATAACAGGATTTTGGAGTTAACATCCCACTTGCACTTCCATCCCTTCCTTTTTCCGCTCTTTTTGTTGTTATCTTTGGATCGGGGCAGGCTCAAACACCGACACAGCAGAGCAACTGGAAATGTGATCAGAGAGCAGGGCAGTGATGAGACAGTTCATCTTCCCTCCACACACGGCACTGAGGAAACCACTGGGAAATAAAAAAGCTCCAATAAATCAAATTGTTCCTGCTGTGGAAGTAAAACCAACAGCAGGTGGAGGGGGAAGTTTGCTCTGACTCCCGTTCCTGGGATGTTGTGGGTTTTTCCATGCTCAATCCCAGCAGCAGGGCTTGGGAATGTGGGAGACAGCCAGGCCTGGAATTCACCCGTGTGCTGAAGTGTGGGCTGCCATCCACACCTTTAGAACATTCACACTTTTAGGATAACTCCCTTTCACCCTGGGAATGGGTTTAACTCTCTCATGGGGCTGTTGAGGAAGGCTGTTTCCAGCAGAATTCCGTGGGCAGCAAGAACAGCCAGGTTCTCCCTGCTCACCCACCACTCCTCATGGAAAACACATTTCCTCCAAAATCCAGCTGCTTCTGGAGGAGCACCAAGCTGGGCTTGAAGGGGGAGATGGGAGCAGGGTGGTTTGTCACCTGCACCCTGGGGAAGGTCCCCAGAGGGATGTCCTGGAGGTGGCAGAGCCCTCCCTGTGATATATTTTATCCTTCAGCCAGGTCTTATGAGCTCTCAGAGAATCTACCACACCTGAGATAGCCCAGCTACCCCAAACGGCATAAAATCAGCAGGATGGTTTCTGTGCCAGTGCTGGGAACAGAAAAGTTTTAATAAAAGGGAAAATAACGAAGCTTTTTACAGAGAAAACCTGAGCTAGGGGCAAGAGGTTCTTGCTCCTGGTAAAACACCCCACAAAAGCAATTATTTCCTTTGTTCTCTTCTTTTTCTAGTGAATTGCTCAGGTGGGACCTTTTGGCTTCTGTCCAGTTGGCAGCCCCAGGTTTGAGGTGAAGCCCCCAAGGTCCTATGAGGTGTCTTTTTACCAAACTGAGGAGAGAAACTTCTGGGACTTTTTTCCTTTTTAAGGAGACAAAGGATAATTTGGTCACTCCATCAACAGGGAGCACATTTCCTGCATCCCCTGCCCTCCAACCCTGCAGGACAGAGCTCCAGCCCCACGCTGCAGCTTGGACACTCCACCTCCTCTTGCATAATCACCAGGTTGAGGGAAAAAAAAGCACCTGATAAAACTTCCCACTCCCACATCCAACCCACCCCAAAGGGCTCCTGACCCTGGTGGAACAGAAGATTGTGAGACTGCCAGGAATAGGTGGCAATCAAATAATGAATGCTGCAGCCCACTCCCATCTGCCAGGGAAAAAATCCTGCCTGAGGGAAGCCGGGAGGGATTCTGCTCCTGCATCCTCCCCTGGGCACCGGCACCTGCTCCATTCCCCACCTTCCCATCTCCATCAGGGTGGGCAGAGCTTTTCCTGAGGCAGGAGGAATTGCTGGTTGCAGATGGAAGTGCTGGAATGCAGACATCTGGCTGCCACCGCCAAGCGTTTGCTTCGTAATGCGATGTTGGCAGTGTTGGGTGAAAACATTGATGGAAAATAAAGCCAGACACTGGGAGGGGGGGGGGGGGAAACAAACGTGTAAAACTTTGCAATTCAGTATTGTGCTGCTTTGAACATCACCGAGTGTGTTTGGAGTAGAAAACAGCAAGGGACTGGTTCTGCTGGTGGAAAAAAAATCAGCAAAAATCAATGTATGACTCAGGGGCCCTTTGCAGCAGCTGCACTGACACGGCTGTGGCTGCTCCAGCGGGTGTGGGACCACCCTCAGATCCTGTTTTGGGGCACATCAACAGCTCCCAATGTCCCCAGGCTGCCTCTTGCCCAGGTCCTTTGGGTGGCTTTGCTGTGAGCTGGATGGAGCCGGGCTGAGCAGGGTGGTGATGTCCCCACCAAAGCCAGGATTTGCAGGTGCTTGTGTGGGTTTGTTAAAGGGGGTCGGATAAATGACTTCAGCTCTCCACCAGCCATGGTGGTGCAGTCACCATCCCTGGGTGTGTTTAACAAAGCCTGGACGTGGCACTGGGTGCCAGGGTTGAGTTGAGCTGTTGGGGCTCGTTGGACTCGATGATCTTGAAGGTCTCTTCCAACTCAGTGATTCTGGGAATTCTGGGAATCTCAGAGGACACCTGGCTTGGACTGGAAGGTGAGAGCAATCCCTTGGGATTTGGGATGGTGTGCAGGACTGGGGATAACCACCAGAGGCAGGAAAAGAACCAGTTAATCCCAGAAATCCTTTCCATCAGCTGCTCTTGTCTCCTGCGCCTGCCAAGCTGCAGCAACACCAGCTCCAGGTGATTTATGGTGCGTCCCCATGAGAGAGGGAGAGGCAGGAGCAGCTCCACTTGTGCTGCCCTGAGTGAGCCCATCATTCCTGGGAATGTGAGCATTCCTGGAGATTTCTTTACCCCTCCAAGTGTTGCCTTTGCTTTTCACCTCCGTGGTTGTGTTATCAAAGCCATGTTGGGAAAACGCAGCGCTGGGTCAGGGCAAACAGCCCCCTTCCCCTGCCAGGGTTTTATAAAAGGCTGGGAATGTGAGTTTATAAGGAGCTGGTCCTGAGCAGAGACCTTGCATGTGTACAGAGTGCTGATTCATCTGGCTGCCACTGGAGACAAAAGAACATCTAATTAAGTCACCCGTGTATAAATAAACGTAGAAGGTACAAGCTCAGGAGCACACAACAGCCCTGAAAAATCTCAGAAATGCACAATGTGCTTTTCCTCTCTCTGACAGGGCTGGAGCTCACCTCTGGGACCACCCTTTTGTTTAGAAATATCAAAGAATGGGATTTTTTTCCCATATTATTTTTCTGTTGCAGTATTAGTTTTTTACATCAAAATTCAGTAATTTCCTCTTTCCCTGCAGTTCAGCTGAGTCTCAGGTACACCAAGGCTTTGATAACCCTCCAAATACTCCAGGCAGGGTTCACTTCCAGGGGTGTGTGAGGTCTGCATCCTTTTTTTTGGAAGAGGGAAAAACAACGGCAAGATCAAGAGAAAGAGAGCAATTAACTGCTGCTCTAATTGCGGCACTGATGGCCAGGCTGATGTGCCCGCAGCTGCGGGACAGCACCGGCTCTGTGTGTTAATTAACCTCATTAAAGGCCCTTGCATTGGGCTCAGAAAGGGCTGAGACCCTGCGCAGTCCAGAGTGGGAGTTGGGAATTTTTTATTTTTTTTTTTTCCTGCAATCCCATCTTTATGGTGTGGCCATGGGGACTCCCCCTGCACATCCCTCTGCTCCAGCCTCCCAGGATTTCCCAGCTGCTGGTGGTTGCCTGACATTCCCCCACCCTGAGCTGAGTTTTCCTGGCCTCTGGACGTGCACAGGCATCAACCCTTCCCGGTGGAAGTCTTGGCCATAAACCCGTTTATTGTTATTTTTACGGCCCTTTCCCTCCTCGAGCCCTTGCTGTTAACGCAACCAGAGACGCCTTTGTTGTGTTTTGAGGCAATTAGTTGTGATGGCATAACGAGGCTGATAAATTACCACCTTGGCCAGGAGCTTTGAGGGTTTGTGAGGAAAGAAATCCCTCGGTGTTTTCCTTCTGAAGGTTTTTTATTGTGCCTTGTGGGTGACAGCAGGAAAAATCACAGGAGGTGTCGCTGCCCAGGGCAGGGGGGTGGGAATGAGATGATTTTTAAGGTCCTTTTCCAACCCAAACCCAAGTCTGGGACAATGGGAGGAATCCTTGCCCACCCTGGGCCCATCCTGGTGGCCCTGCCCAGGAGGAGGTGACTGTGCCTTGCTGGAGGCAGTGAATTAAAGCAGGATGGCTTTTGCCAAGGACCTTTTGTTATTGAGGCAGCAAAGCACAAATCATCTCCAGGAGTTTGGCTGATTAAAAAGTGAGAAGATCTGAAACCTCTTGCAAGTGAGTAATAATAATAGTAATAATATTAACAACAATAATAATCACCTCTCCCTCTGGCTGCTCCATATGGTGGGCTGGGAGATTATAATGAAATCCATAATCTGTGCACCCCCCTGCTGCTTTTTGGGGGTGATGCTGCTCCAGCCCACGTCCCACGCTGGCTCTGCAGGAATTGTCACACTCCCAGGCTCAGAGGCAGCTGCCTAATTGCACCAGCAATGTTTTTTAAATTTTTCCTACATTTCCTCCATCTGATAAGGTCAAGCCCACCTTGAGGACAGCTGCTCTGCTGTCTTTTCCTCTTTGGGATCCACGGAGGATGCAACTGCTCTGACCTTTTACATAAACCTCGTTAAAGGTGACCAAGAAATGCACAAAATGTACCTCCCAAAGCAGTTTGAAGGGAGTGCTCTGGGTGTATTTTATTTGTTGTGCCAGGTGTCCCAAAGGATCCCTCACGGGGGACAGGGCTCTGGCTGCTTCTCATGGAAAATGAAGTAGGGACAGGCAACCTGCAGGAAGAACGTCCCTGCTAAAACTGGAATTTTATGGCTAGAAAAGGAAAGGCAGAAACAGCAACCAGCCTGCTCTGGGCTCTTCAGCAAGGCTGGTTTTTTCTCCAATTTTTTTTTTCCAAGTTGGGATTAACTCTGTTGATGGAATGAAAATTAGGCTGGATTTTCCAGCGTGTCCTTGCAACTGTCACCTGGTGGAGACTTCCAAGGGCTTGGCCATGGTCCAGGTGTGAGGCTGAGAGCTCCAAAATACCCCTGGGAGGTCCTGGGTTAGCATCACCTGGCTGCTGGTGCAAACCAGGGCCACCAACACCAACACCACGAGCTCAGGGCTTGTTCTGCAAGGGAGGAACCAGATTTGGGACCTGGTGACTGCAGAGAGCAACACTGACCCATTTTCCTCTGGCTGATGGATACAGGCGCTGGGAAAAGCTCCATAGCAACTGGATGTGCACAGTTTAATTATGAAATCCCCACGGTGCTCCCTTGTAAAGATAAATGGATCCGGGATATTTCCCCCCCCTCGCAGCCATTAGGAAAGGTCTATATTTAGAAGGTCCTGTCCCACTTTGCCTTGTGCCAAACAGCAGCACAGCCTGGGGAAGGGCAGGGAGTGGGATGAGCACGTCCAGGACAACACACAGAACATCCTTCCAGGAAGCTTTGGGAGCCTGAGGAACCTGCTGGTTATCCCATGGCATTTTGGGTGGGTTTTCCTCCCAAAACCAGTGCCAGGCACTCCTGATGGTGGCGGTGGCATTTCACACCCTCTTGAACTGTGCAAATAACACCAGGGAACCCAACAGCCCCATCATCCCAGGTGTTACCCCCAAAAGGAGGGACAGATCCAGCAGTGCTGCTGGATCCGTGAGCGTCACCCCTGGAAGATCTCAGAAAAACAAGACAGCAGCAGCAGAACTGTGTTAGTGAGAATATTTTGGGTTCTTTCCTGGTTGTCTTTTCTTTAAGCTCTCCACAGCAGCTCAGGTCAGCTCTTATTACCTTCAGCTGTCCCTCCTGTCCCCTGGCACAGAGCATTGAGACACAGACAGTGAGAACTTTGAGATGGCACGATAAATAAAATAGATGCTATTATTGCAGCCCTCTCCTGTTTGCTGCTGCCATGGTTTCTCTTCTCTTGTCTGACTTATTGCTGATGTCTCCTGTCAGCCCAGCTTGCCTCTCTTGGTGATGTGATTTATGGGCCGGGGAGGCAGAGCAGAAACACGGCAAAATTGCAAATGAGGGTGCTGGGAGGAGCACGGGGGGAAGACAAGGAGCGGTTGTGATGAGGATGTGCAAACGGGTCCTCGTCCCACAGCTCTGTGACAGGGGCTGGGCTTGGGGACAGCGTGCTCAGACAAGCGAGCAGCCTCGCTCCAGGGCTCCAGCTCAGCTGGGAGAAGCAAAGCCTGGAGCAGGGACACCATCCCTGTCACTCCCCAAGGTGAGCTCCCCATTCCATCAGGGGCTGGCACCCGCTCTGAAAGGTGCAGGCAGCAGCCAGCCCTGCCCAGGTCCAGCGGGAACCTCAGCTGCTGCAAATCCATCCTGTTCCTTCTGCTTCCAGGAGTTTGTCCTCTCTCATCCCTGTTTCTCTGCAGCCAAGGTGGTTTGGATGTGGGCAGGACAGGCAGGAGAGGGATAGCAGAGCTTTGGGAAGCTGTCCTTGCTGGCAGCCCTGCAGCCCGGCAGGATGATGCTATTTTCATTCCCCGTGATGATTGAAAGCTGCTTTGGGAAGCTGCTTGCTCCTGCAGCCTCCTCAGGCTCCAGGCACCTCTCACACGTCCTTCCTGCTGCCAGCCCAAAAGCTGGGAGGGATGTGGAAGTGCCGAGCAAACAATCCCTGATTTTGGCTGGATTTCATTGCAAGAGCAGGGCTGGGGACAGGGACTCATGTGGGGCCCCTGTGTCACCCTGCAGAGCATTCCCAGGAGTGTGAGTGAGTAACTGTGCTGGGAAGGGGAGAGAAGGCCCAAAACATTCCCTGTAATCCTCCCCAAAACTCAGGGAGAAGATGAGAAACGAGGATTTGCGTTAGAAATGAAAATTAAACCAGTGCCTGGTTTCATTTCCTTGCACTGAACAGCACAGGAATTCCAAAGGCTGCTCCGAGGCAGATGCTGCTGCTTTAATCTGTTTTTTTGGCCAGTTATGCACACATGTACCAGTCCTGCTTGGATTACACTTTTCAAGGATTACAGCTCAAATCCAGCAGGGCTTTTAATGCCTGGAATGGGGCAGAGCAGCTGACATTAATATATTCCAGGAGTGCAAACCCAGGCAGCACTGGGATCATCATTAGAGAGTCTGATGGAGGATTATAATACAGTTTGGAGAAATCAGCCACACTGATGCATCTCCAGCTGGGGATTTTTTCTTCCCTGGGCCATGGCACCTGCTCGTTGAGCAGTTCTAAGTTCTGGATAATTATTCCAGGCAAAATCTGATGAGTGAAGCCACTCTGGAATGCTGATGGACGCTGCTGAGCCTGCCCAGGGGCTCAGAGTGCTCTGCCAACGCAGGGAATCCCAATGAGTGCCCTTGGGAGCCACCTGAGTGGGAGCCAGTGCAAACTTCAGCACGGGAGACTCTGCAAATACACAAATCAACAGCAATTTCCAGGAGGTGGCAAGAGGAGCCAGGGAATTCTGCTGTTTTGTGTTGTGTTTGTGGCTCTGGTCAGTTTAACATCCAGCTGAAGAGACAAAGGTGCTGTATAGGTACATTTATATAAATTACATCTAAAGATTAGGTCATTTGGGGTGCCCTAGGAATCCTAAGAAGCCCAGGGGATCCATCCCTAGGAATTACTGTATTTTCCCATTTCCCAGGATAAGGGACAATTGTTGCGGGAGATTGAGTTGTGGGGGGTGACTGAATTACCATTTATCAGCAGCCACGATGTAGAATCTTAAACTGTTAGGATCAAAATACATGACGAAGAAAAAAAAACCCCAAACCCCCCAATTCCTTTCTTTTCCAGTCATCTCAGGAAAATCTGGGTGATGCAGTGATTCCCAGGATCAAAACATCTGTTTGCCATAATACAAATCTGACAAAGCAAAGCAGGTAATTGCTCCTGTCAGCTGAGCAGGGAAGTAAATCTGTAGGAAAATCAGCGTTTCCTTGAGCAGGGAATGCCAGCTGGAAGTGAAGCTGCTCTGCAATGCCATGAGCAAGGAGGTGCCCCCACAACCAGGACATTTGAGGTTTCATTCCATCTTTTCTGCCTTGGGAAGGGTTAAATCTCTGCTGCCTAGGCTTGTTCCTCATCCCACGTGGAGAGGGTGCTAATTGAACTGAAAGGCCCAGGGATTAGCAGGAGAAACAGGTGAAAATGAATCAGAAATGAGGAAAGGGATAATTGGCTTCCATGTGCCCAAAGCCACGAATTCCTCCCGGGTGAGGAGCACCTTCCCTGTGGCAGGGGTTTGGTCAGGGAGCTGCAGCTGGGCCTGGGACCAAATTTGGGACAGTGTGTTGAGTTTGTGAGCTGGACAGAGGAATCCTTGGGTGAGTACATCCCTCCACAACTTCCTTGGAGCAGCTCCAGCGTTGCGGAAACACAAGAAATCCTGGCTGGAGGGATCCTCAGCATTCCCTCTCCAGAGCCTGGGTTTGGAGGCTGTTCCAGGGAATAAACTGGACACCCTTGAGGTTCATCCATCCTTCTCTCTGCTTTGGTGGTGCTGTGACAAGGGACAGTGAATGTCACCTCCAGTTTGGGTGTGCCTGAGTCAGCGTTGTGGGTGGAGGAGGGACACACCAGTGGTGACAGCACCAGCAAGGAAGGGTCAGGCTCCTCTTAAAATCAGGCTGGGGAGGATTTTGAGGCGGATCAAGGCCAGTTCAGTGATGCTGTGTAACTCCTGCTTGAGCATCTCCTCTGAAGAACAATTGTTGAGTATTCAGTTCACTCGGGTTTGGAGCAGGCTGCCCAGGGAAGTGCTGGAATCACCATCCTTGGAAGGGCTCAGGAATCACTTGGATGTGGCCCTTGGGGACGTGGTTTAGTGGTTGGACTCGATGATCTTGGAGGTTTTTTCCAGCCTAAATGATGCTGGATTCCACATCTGCAATGCCAGTGTGTGACAGCTCAGCTTCCCTTCGCTAAACTGAGCCTGGATATTAAAGTTGTTTTTAATTTCCGTCTGGTTAATTACAAATATTTTACCTCTTGCTCAGGACAGAGGATCAGGCAGGAGCTGCAGCAATGTGTGATCTCTGAGGCTGCTGGTTTTCCAGGGGCTCTCTAGGACACTGGAAACCCTCTGGAGTGAGGCTGGCAGCCAGGTCACCGATCCTCCCTGGAGCACTCCTTCCCTTGCTGGCCTGAGGGATGCACAAGGACTTGTGGCATGAGGATATCTGGCAGAGCTTCAGCGGCGCTGTGGCTGTGGCCAGGCACTGGCAGGGATGAGCTGAGCTCAGCTGAGCCCTCTGAGAGCAGAATCCTTTTATCCCATCTCTGTTTGAAGGTGGAGGGAGCTGAGGATGGCTCTGCTGCTGCACAGTGAGGTGAGTTCAGCTGAGGACTCTGGCTTGAGTCATCTTGGCCAAAAACCACTCTGGGTAAACTTTCCATTCCAGTAGATTGAGGAAAGCAGAAATGAAGCTGCTTTGGGGATTTGGGGGGATGGCAGAGGCTGATAAAATATTCAAGAGCCAGGCCATCTGTAACTGCTGCATGGGCAGGGGAGCACAAACACCAACTGGGCACAGCAGGAGGGGCTGCTGGCCTGGCCTGATGGACACACATCCTCCAGGAAGAGTGGCCAGGGTGACAGATGGCACCGTTTGCTAGGAAATACATCCCTTTTCCCCCCATTTTTTTGGCACTCTCACAGTCAATAATGTGCAGAGGAGAGGTGGGAAGGCCCAGCACTGGCTGTGGACATGGGGCAGAGCTCTGCTGTATCCCTGTAACTTCATTTAAAAGGATTGCTGTTACACACACTCTTAATTAAAGCAAAGAAGGGAAGGAAACTGTTTCCCTGTGGATTTGGTGTTGATGTGGGACAAAGGAAGGAGTTGTAATGAGATTTCCACCTTGGGATGTGCAACCCTGCCTTCAAGGGCTGCCATGAGTAATTGATGTCTCCTTGCTCAGACCTTTCCCGGGGGGCACAGGACACTGGGAATGCTCTTGGGTCCATCTAGTGGAATAATTAGTCCCAAGCAATGTGAGAAGCCATCTACAAATTAAGTACTTAATTGCCATTTCAGCCTGGAGACGAGATGATTCCTCCCATTTTTGCCAAAGAGCGAGCTCAGGTTGGGTGTAACGCAAGGAAAGGCGAGGAAATTTCAATTTTCACATGCAGAGTGGAGAATCCTTGGGAGAATTTGGCTCCTTGTTCCTGCTGGGCTCGGAGGAGTGGGAAGAGCAGCACAATTTGCAGCACAAAGGGATCTCTCAGGTTGTGTTTGCTTGAGGTGGCCCGTGGCTACCTGGATCCTCCTGCAGAAGGCGACCCGGGGCTGCTCTGATGTGTAAAGATGTTGAATGGGTAAAAAAATGAGGAAAAACAACAAACAATTACAGCTGGGAGCTCCTAAAGGCAGGTCTGAGTGGCAGAAGTGATGCCCCAGGGAGGTGAAGGGGTTGGACAAGAACTGCTCCGGTCCTCAGAGGAATTCTCTGGGATGTGGGATAGAGGGAAGGTCAGCAGGGACAGGGGAATTGGGTAAAGAAACTTCCTTCTGGGTTGGAACCTCTGCATGACCAACAGGGCAAGGCTCGAGCAAAATATTTCAGGTTTCAAGTGTGATTTAAAAGAAATGTAGAGTTTTAAGATGATTCCTTTTGACATAGAAAGAAAAACGCTTCTCCCAGAGTCCTACTTGGTTGTGCACATGGGGATTTTGGAAATCCTGGCAGCATCCCTTCCAGCTTTGATGCAAGGACAGACAAGAAGGAGCTCAGGAGAAATTCCAATCCCAAATTTCCAGGTCACATTTTCATCTTCCTCTGCTGTTGTCACCCTCTTTGCACCTTGCCAAATATGAGCTTTGCCTTCTGCTTTGCTGGGACTCCCGCAGAGTCTTGCTCAGCCTAAAGTTAGTCTGGGTCTAGAAAAAAAAAAACCTGAAGTGATCTTGAGCTCTCCCTGAGAAATTTGGTTCAATGCCACGGCATGAGCAGGCAGCCTGCAGGGTTTGGGAGCTCCCAGGTGAGACTTTGCCTTGGTGACCTTCTGGGACCTTCCATCCTGCCAAAATCTGGGATTGAAGGATTCCAGAGCTCCAAACCTCGCTATTCCCTCTCCTCCCGTCCAGGCAGCTCTGGGAATGCATCAAATCTCTGATAAATAATGAGCTTTTTTTGTTCTTCTCCCCAAATATTTTGTTTTCCTGCCAAGCCTGCCACAGGTGAAGCATCTCCTCCAGAACGAGCCTGGCAGGGGGGAAAATTCCGGGTGTTCACCTCTGGAATGATGCATTTTTGCATTTTCTTTTCCCTGTCTTTCCCAAACATCTTTCAGGCTTTCTTTAACCTTTTCAAACTTCTCACAAGCAGGGCTTGCTCTGTTATTTCCACACCGAGTTGGCATTTTCACCGGAAAATAGCCTTCCCATAAAAATTGGGGATTTTAAGCGGCAGCCATGGATTTATTGAAGAAAAGAATGGATTTTTCCATTGGGGGAATGGAGATATTGGCTCCCCAGCCAGGTGGGTACCTTGAAGCTGTAAACTGCCTCCCTCCAAAGAGATTTAATTATTCTGGAATGATTTTTTTGTTGGCTTTTTTTTTTTTTCTCTAAAATATTCCACCTTTTTATTTTCTTTTCCAATTTCAAGCCAACAAATACAAAATAAATCAACTCCCAATTATTTCCCCCCAACTGCTTCCCCCAGGGCTGTGCTGCGATTATGTGGAGATAAATAAATTTGGTTAAACAATGGTAAATTGTCCTGAGCTGCCTTTTATTATCAGGAAGTCGTGTTGGCAACTGGATCGTTTGCTGATGGTTTTTTACGTGATCTTAGTCCCTTGCATCTATTCATGAGATTATTCCAAATGTTATATTGGTGCATTTAAATTAAGCATGAAAGTGTTTTAGGACTTTTTGCAATGATTCCTTATTTATTTTATTATCAATAATAAATTTCAACCCAAAGCTTGAAGCTTCCACTTCCAAGGGCAGTAAAAAGGCAGAGGAGAAGCAGCTGGTGGCACATAAAGAGCAGCTCTTATGAAACAGGGCTGGGGTCGTGGGGAGGCTGCAAAGAAACTGAGCTGGGATTTCTGGGTTCTTCTCCCAAATCCTTTCTCTTTTGAAGGGAAATTTGTCTTCTCTGGGCTCCAGAGCCGTTCCAAAGGAAACGAATGAAGCTGCTTGATGTTGGGCTGAGCTTGCTGTGCTGTGAGGGGAAGTACTTTTGGTAGAGCTGGTTGGAAACGTGGCTCTGTTGTTATTTTTAATGACAAAATTTAGATTTTTGTAGAATTGCTGGAGGGTTTGGGTTGGAAGGGACCTCAAAGCTCATCCAAAGCCCTGCCATGAGAGGGACAGCTTCCACTGTCCCAGGGTGATCCAAGCCCCATCCAAGCTGATCTTGGACACTTCCAGGGATCCGGGGGGGGCCACAGCTGGAAGTTGAATGTGTAGAGAGTAAATTTCCTCCACATCTCTATTTCCCCTGGTATTTTTCTAGTTTTTAATTCATTACATTTATGTCAGAGTATTGTTTTTGGATTCATTTTCATCCAGGCTTCTTGGAATGGGGAAAGAGGCAAACCACCCCTTCCACTTCAGCTCTGCTGTTTTAGCATTGTGAAATATTCCCTTCCCCAGGTAAATCAACATCCTCACAGGGCTGCTGCCCTGAGAACCAAACAGCACAGCTGGAGCAGGCCTGCAGCTCATCCTGCACTTCCCTGGGCTGCCCAACTCCCTCCACACTCATCAGCGAGCTGCCTAATTGGGAAATTGATTAATTGACCGGCGAGATAATGGCCTCTCTTCCTGCATGGCTTCATTAGACTCTGCTCCTGCAATGGAGATTCCAGCACAGGAACCTTGGAGCTGCCCTGGCTTCAAAGGAAAAGGATTTCTGTAGGATTTCTTTGGGGTTTATAGGATTGCTTGAAGAGAACTCGCAGCTCCATCTCTGGCAGCATCCAAGGGCAGGTTGGATGGGAATGGGAGCAGCATGGGATAGTGGGAGGTGTCCCCATGGCAGGGGGTGGAGCTGGGTGATTTTTAAGCTCCCTTCCAATCCAAAGCTGTTTGTGATTCCAGGATTTTCCTGCACAAGGTGGAATGAATGAAAAGAGAAAAAAAATCAATGCACAGAACACACTCGGATGTGGCCGGTGCTGATGTGGGATTTCCCCCCCACAGGAGCCAAGGCCAATCCTCCTGCCAGGTGTTTTATTCCAGCAGAACAATGTTGACACAAACCTGATTTCCCTGGAATATTCTGCCCCTTTAGGTCTTTCCTTCCCAGATCTGGCTTTTCCTGCATCCCCAGCTCCAGCAGGATGTGTAATGAAACCCCTAATGGGTTATGACAAGCAAAGGGCTCTGCAGCCTGGTACTTAATGCTCCTTTTCTTTGGGGTTTGTGCCTGAGAGATCCTCTGCTGGTTTGTTTTTCAATTACCAGGTACGGTTTTAGTGACAAGGACACTGTTTCCAGCATTTGGTAATAGAATCTTTATTATAATAATTATTTAAAATTAGAGGGTGAATGGAAATGCTGCTGACAGTGAGGGATTATTAGTGCTGATTAAAGCCACTGGCAGTGTGGGCAGTATTAATAGACTGTTTCCTGCACATATTTCTCCCAGTCTCTCTCCTGACTTTTATATTTTGGTTTTAGTAATGCTGTTGTCCAGGGCATTTAACAGCAGTGTCAGGACCCAGCTGTGGGATTATTCCAAAGGAGAAGGCATCAAACTGGGCAATATTTTTTCCTGCAAGCTTTTATATTTTGGTTTTAGTAGTGCTGTTGTCCAGCATTTAACAGCAGTGTCAGGACCCAGCTGTGGGATTATTCCAAAGGAGAAGGCATCAAACTGGGCAATATTTTTTCCTGCAAGCTACTGGGTTGTACTGGTGCTCTGGTACAGCCCCAGCAGGCACAGAAGCTCTGAGGATACTGAGGAGCAGGTGATGGATGTTTTGTGCTCTTGTGGAACCAAACTGGTCTGTACTGGAGCATTGCAGTGCTCAGTTTGGGGTTCTGTGGGATTTTTTGGTGATTTTTTCCTGAAATCCTGCAGAGCCACCACAACCGCTTTTCCCATGAGGTCACTTCCCCCCTCACACTTGCCTGATTTGAAAATTAAATCCCAGGATTGGCAGGTCTGAACACACTTTGTGAATGTAATTTGCTGATTTGGTGGTGTTTTGGAGCAAACTCCTGGCTTTGTTTAGAATCATGGACTATTCTGAGCTGGAAGGGACCCACAAGGATCATCAAATCCAACTCCTGGCCCCACACAGGTCCCCCTAAAAATCATCCCCTGGGCCTGAGAGCCTTGTCCAAGAGCTTCTTGAATTCTGGCAGCTTTTCCCTACCCTGAAGCCTATTTTAAGTTCTGTGTATCATGGCTTGGTCTGATCTACAGCCACTTTTTCCTGGTGCCATCAGCGTTATTTTCTCAGGACAGGAAAAGAGGCTCCTTTATTTCACAGAGGAAAAGGCTTAACCCTGTCAGAGGAGGCAGCAGAGGGACAATTCTTCGTGGACAGCAGGAAATAAATAACACAGCCACTGCCAAAAGTGACTCTGAATAAAGACCAGGGGGCTGAATCACCTTGGGACAGCGTAGGAAGAAGAGACAAAGCTGAAAAGTGCCTGCAGGGCTGAAGGATGGGGGAGCAGGCAGGGAAGGACCAGGGAAAGGTGGATGGGGTCAGCAGGGAGGGAAGAATCATAGCTGGATATGGGATGAGCAGAGAGGGAAGGATGAAGGAAAGCTGGATATGGGGTCAGCAGAGAGAAAAGGAACAGGGAAAGTTGGATGCAAAGTAAGCCAGTTTTTTGCTGCCCCACAGGATCCTGAATTTCTGCTCTGTGGTGTTAGATTGGCAGGAGAACTCTCCAAACCCCAGCCAGCCTGGCCTTGGACACTTCCAAGGATGGGGCAGCCACGTGGGAGATGAAATTCTCTGTGCTGGAACAAAGCTGCTCTGGTGCTCGTGGGCTGAGGGTGACTTTTCCCCAAGGTAGGGTGGCTCCTGTTCCCAGTGTCAGGCTGATTTGTGCTGCTGGAGACAAAGCTGGGCTGAATTCTCTCTGTATGAGAGGCACGTGAGCTTGCCTGTCCCAAGCTGGCTGCCAAACTCTTCATCTTGCAGGGCCTGTCCTCCTGCCATGCCCTCGGGGCTTTCCTAAATCTCCTTGGCTTGTCTAGTAGCTAAAATAAAAAAATAATAGTAAAAAAAAGAGAAAGAGCAGAGCTGACAGCAGAGATCTTCCTGGAGGCTTTCTGAAATCCAAATTAATGATGTAATCTGTGACAGTGCTGAGCCCTCCCTCCAACACCTGTGAAAAAGAAAAGGTAAAAGAAAAAGACTTAGAAATCAGGAATTTGGGGTCTGTGATTGCACTCTCTACTGCTGTTAATTGGGATAATCCCCAATGCCCGGCACAAAACAGCAATGCCTTGGGGTAAGGTGAAGTCCTGCCTCTCACTCCAAGTGTAGGAGATGGATTTTATCAGCATCCACAGGGATGGAGACTCTCCTGCTTCATCTGTGCTGCATCTTGTCCTTCCCTGGGGTTGTCTTTGTGGTGAGGGCAGAGAGGAACCTGCAGGATGGAGGCTGGGCCACTTTAAAACTCAGGCCACAGGCCAATTAAAGAGCAGCTGGACTGGAACTCCAGGCCAAGTGGCACATTGTTCATTTGTTCCACTGTTTCATAAGCAAAATGCCCTGCAAGGTTAATGAAAGCGCCAGGCAAGCTCAGCCAGGGAGAGGCCAGCTGACAAAAACAGGAGCTGACACTTCCCAACAAGCTCAAGAGTGAGAATTTGTTTAAATGTAATTAGCTGGTGGGGGAAGAAAAAAAAAAATAAAAGAACAGAAGAATCCCTCTGGAGCCCAGGCCCTGTGAGTGTTTGCTGAGCCTTTAGATTGAACCAATACATCTTCCTGCACTCAGGGAAAAATCCCTCTCATCTCCTCAGAGAGGTGGATGAAGAGCTGGTGCTGCTGGTGCCTCACCCAGAGGTCACACCAGTATCCACCAGTCCCCGAGGTGCCATTCCCAACACCTGAGGCTGCCCAAGGGTCAGCAGGGCAGGGCTGACATTCCTGGGTGTCACAGTTTTGGTGTCATTTTCTGAGGGGCACTTTGGCCCCAGGTATAAATACACAAACCATTGTCACCAAGCCCAGCCCCATGGGGACCTGCAGCTCTGCTGGCAAGTCTTGCTCCGACCTTGCTCCATGGGGACTTTGATTTGTGATTCCAAGTGAATTTTCCAGCCAAATCTTTCTTTTTCCCTTTTTTAACCTCCTCTACTGATTCCCCACCAACCCTCAGAGAGACTGGAGCCATCCTCTCCCTTCCTTTTCCTCTTGTTCACTTTTGTTTTGTTCATCCTTCCATTTTGCGTGGTGAAATCTCCACATCTTTTTCTGGCCACCGCAGCGTTGTCATTATTGTCGCCACACTGACAGGTTTTTGGGGTCCCTGGCTGGTCTCAGCCTGGCTCCAAGCCCTGAAGCTGTTCTGACCCAAGGCTTGTGACCTCTCCATCCCTTCCTGCGCCCCTCCTAGTGAAGGAAGCACCTCGATGCTTCTTTTCCCACCTTTCTGAGAGTGCCAGGGAAAAGGCCCTGGGATTGCTGGGTGCCCAGGGGATGTGTGTGACAGTCACACAAAGAAATGGCCTTGTCAGAGCAGGTGACAAGTACGGGAGCAGGTGTCACCATCGTTGCTCTCATTACTTTATTGCCTTCAGAAGGGAGGAGAGCAAAGGATTCAGGGGCAGAGGCAGCACTGCTCAGGAGCTGTTGGGCTCTCCCTGGCACCTCAGCATGCTGAAATTTGGGAAGAAGGCATCTCAGAACTCAGAGGGATGAGGTGATGTGGGGCTTTAGCTGGTGTCCCCTTGGACGTGAAGAGCTTGGAGAACAAAAAGCTCTGAGGATGCTGTGAGCCAGGAGGGTGGGGGGTGTTTAGGAGTGGCACCCCCAAAGACCCCAAGGAAAAACCCAGTGGTTCCATCTGTCCTGAATTTAGAGGGGCTGAGGAAAGCCCTGCACATCTCCCACAGCCCCTTCAGTGCCCTTCAGCGATGCTCTTAAACCAGCTTTGGTCAAATACTGAACTTTACCCTCCTTTCTCCATCTCTTCCCTCCCCCACCATGCAAAGGCCTGAAAATTGCGCATTCTGGCCAGAAATTAAAGCAAACCTCTTGCTGAAGCCTTTCATCATTAAGTGTTCATCACTTTGGAGTGTCTCCTAAGGTCAAGAGCATTTTGCCAGAGCCATTCATCAGCCAAGCTTTTGGTGCATTCTGCAGGGCTGTCCCTCAAGAGCCAAGGTCGGGCAGAAATACCCCGCTGAGGTGACCTGCTCATTACTCTGGGAAACAGCTTTTTGTCAATGAATGGCCCTCAGTGAGCATTTAATTTGGATTTAATAAGGCATCTAATGTTTGTTTAAAAGGACACTGTACCTTCAAGGTGTTTGTCATAATTGGATGGAGGATATTTACCCACAGCGTTTATTAATAAACCCCTCAGAAGATGGAAATTGAAAGCAGCTCCTTTAATGTCTTTGCTACCCAGAGGGATGGTGCTTGAAATTAGAGGAATCCCAGCTCCCAGGCTGTGTCCAGAACTGGGAATGCTGAAGCTGGACCTGGTCTGCATCTGATTTGTGTCACCTGTGTGGGGAGATGGGGACACACAGGGGGATGGGGACACAGGAGATTGGGACACCTCTATGGGCACCCACATCCACGGGCTGGCAACAAACCACCTTCAGCCTGAGCCTGCAGGATCTGCCCTGCAAGGGGAAAAAAGGGAAAGCCCTGAGTTTGTTTTTGGTGTTTCTGCTTCCACACCTCTTTCCAGGCATCTGTGCCGCGGAGCTGAGGCGCCTCTGCCCCTGTGCCAGGGCTGCTGGTGGCAGCACGAAGGATCCCAGGGAGCTCTGCATGAGAGGTGCCAGGGAATATGAAAGCCTCGTTGTTTTTTTATTTCCTTTGGGATGTGGAAAGCTTTAGAACTTGAGGAAATGGGGAAAAAAAGGAAAAGAATGCTTTAATGTGCTGCCTCAGCCAGCTCCCCGTGGGGTTTGTACTCCAAAGGAGCAGGGTGGGGTCAGGACTGCAGGTAAATAGGGACAGGGTTGTCACTTAAATAGGGACAGGATTGTCACTTAAATAAGGTTGTCCAGGTGTGCTGCAGGCTGCAGAACCCGGGAATATCCATTTGGGAATGGCACAGCCTGCTGAGGAACCAGCCCTGCACCTATCCCACACCTCAGCAATGGGAAAAAAAGATCCATCTCCCAAATTAGAGCTAATTTCCACCAAGTCCCCACCAACCTGGGGTGCTCATGGTGGCAGAGCAACAAAACGTCACATCCTTCTCCAATAATTCACTTTATTGTATCCACTGCTAAGTGAAGAACTGCTCGTGAGCCACCAACACAAGAAAAGAAGAAAAAAAAAAAAAAAAGAGCTGATATTTAACTCCAAAATGACGTTGCCAAATCACAGAGATTCATTCCGAGGATCATTAGGAAGAGTCTTAAAACAAGCCAGACTAATTTCAGGCTGTGTTGTTTAGGAAGCCCTGACAGAGAGATGGATGCTGTGGGAAACCATTAGGAATGGCAATTCATTTTTAATCCCATTACCCTGCCACAGATCAGTTTTTAAATCAAGGGCTGCACCTTTCCAGATAATTCCTGCTGTTATTAGGTGCTGCTCAAGCCGGGGGAGAATAGGTAGAATTAATTCTAAATATGTGCTATAATGTTAGATTGATTCCTTTATTAGTACCTTTTATAGTCAATACTCTCCGTGGAAGGGCTCTGTCATATCTCCAGAAGACAAAAAAAGATGGCCAGGATGGTTTCAAATGAAGCCAATAAAGGGAGGAATTGGTGGATGTGGGGTATTTAACAGCAAATCGTTATGGATGGGCCACCAAATTGGGGAAGCAGGGACTGAATTAAGGCTCCTGAGATCTGACATCTTATTTGCAAGATAAAAAGCAGGCCCGGGCTTGGGGACTGATGAATAATTTGGAGGTTTTAGCTGCGTTTCTAATGGTCCCTTCAGTCTGGGCTGCTTTGTTCTAAGGTGATGAATCACCCCGTGTTTTGTTGTGTCCTCCCAGCACAGCCACTGTCCCCAATTTTAACCTTTCTCCTCCACCCTGTTCCAGCAAAGCACAACCAAAATTATCTCTCAGATCAGCTTGTATCCATCCCAAATCCCAAGGGCCAAGGAAGCAGCTACAATTTATTAGCAGCATCAGTGTATTTTACTGCTCATCTAAGAATATCATTAATATTCTTTCATCACCTTCTCCACAGCTTTAAAACCTCCTTCATAACACTGAGCTCACGCCTGCCGAGCAGTGAGTGAAATTTCAATTTTTTTATCGCTCAGAAAATCCCTGTGTTTTCACATTTTGCCATTGTGTCATAACATCTCGGAGGACGGGATGTAAAAATACCCCAAAACCAGATTTCAGGCGCCCTGGAACATTTCATTTGTGATTTTCCCCACTTGTGCATTTTCTTACTCTAAAGGTGAAATGATTTGGAGCTGGTTGATTAAATTACCCCACTGTCACCGGATTCTGAGTCACTTCAAGATTGGTTTAATATTGAAAAATAATATTTCCCTCCATCAGCACCTTCCTGCTGAGGGTGATGCCCAGGACCTCAAGGCTTTCATCATCCCTGTGCCTGGCTTAAAACCCTCTTCTCCCTTTTTTTTTAGTGTAGAAAAATGACAATTTCCGTGGGAATGTTGTTCCATGCCATGGATGCTGATTTGTAGGGATTTATTCCTGCAATGGGAGCTCCTGAGCAGGACCCCACTGAGCTGCAGCACACAGGAGGGAGGGATGCAGGGCAGGCAGCTCATGGCCAGGAATTTCACCTTCCTCGTCTCCTTCCTCCTATTCCAGTGCACTTGGAGCCAGCTTTCCTAATTGTTTTGCCCCTTGGTTTGGGCTCAGACTTTTTTTAGGTGAGGATCTTTCCCCATCCTGCAGGAATTGAGCTGCTGGTGGCTCTGGGGTGTGTTTGGGGCTCAGGAATTCTGGCTCACAATCCATGGAGGAAACACAAGGCCTCTCATCTCCCCCACAAGCATCTCTGAGCATCTCAGAACCACGCCTGAGTTGTCCCTGATGACAAAATCCTCTCAGACACCCCCTGGGCTCCCCCAAACTCACCTCAATTCCCTTGGGGGAAGAATTGTTTGTGGTCCCTCATGTGCCATGGGGGATTTGGATGGGATTCCTAAAGGTGGCGCCCAGAAAGGGGCAACTCTCCAAGGGCCAGAGCAGCTCTGCAATCCAGCAGAAATCCAGGGGGTTGGAATCTGTGTACTTGTCATGTAAATGTGTCCTCAGCAAGCTGCAACACAGATCCGGGCTTGAATTCCAGAGCACAGCAGGAAAGGGCATCCATCATCCTGAGTAATGGATTTCCTCTGACTAATAGACCTGCTCCTGCATTTTCCAAGGGCAATGTCTTCACTGTCCCTTCTCTCCCTTCCTCCCTGGAGGCTCTCCAGGGATTGAGAGCTTCCCATGGAGAGGGAGATGTGGTTGGGATGATCCCAGAGCGCAGGAATTGCAGCAAAGCTCTGAGGGACAAGGGTGGGAGAAGAGTTCCCCTGTGTTCCTCGTGCTTTTCTGAGGGACAAGAAAACAGGGAAGAGTTTCCCCTGTGTCCTTCTGAGGGACGAGAGAATGGGGAAGAGTTTCCCTGTGTTCCTCGTGTTTTTCTGAGGGACAAGGAAATGGGGGAAGAGTTTTTCCTGTGTTTCTAATGTCCTTCTGAGGGACTAGAGAATGGGGAAGAGTTTTCCTATGTTCCTTGTGTTTTTCTAAGGGACAAGGAAATGGGAGAATAGTTTCCCTGTGTCCTTCTGAGGGATAAGGGAATGGGGGAAGAGTTTCCCTATGCTGTTCTGAGGGACACGGGAATGGAGGAAGAGTTTCCCTGTGTTCCTCGTGTCCTTCAGAGGGACAAGGGAATGGAGGAAGAGCTTCCCTGTGCTCCTCGTGTTTTTCTGAGGGACAAGGCAATGGAGGAAGAGTTTCCCTGCAGGGATCCCTGGATGTGGACAGGAAGAGCCACCTCAGCAGCAGACAGGGAGGAGGGCTCCAGCAGGAGCTCAGTGTGATTCTTGCAGTGCAAACATCGCTCTGTTAAAGCTGGGCACTTCCTCCAACCAAACTGGAGGTGGGAAGAAGCTTTGGCATCCGCCTTGGAGTGGGAATTGCCAGCACCTCCGTGCCCCGAGCTCTGCCTGGCCCCTCCATCCAGGCAGGAATGGGAGCAGAGCCTGAGGGAGGAGGCTCCATCACTGGCCCCAGCAGCAGCGGGGATTTTGTGGATGATTTTATGGATGATTTTATGGATAATTCTGTGGATGATTTTGCGGATGATTTTGTGGATGATTTCATGGAGAAGCAGCAGGCAGGAATTCCGAGGCCTAGCCCGGCCTGGGCGGAGCGCTCTCCTTTATCCACAGCTCATTCCCATTCCTGTAAAACCCAGTGATCATGGTGCTCCTGGGCTTTGCAGGACACACAGCAAATGATTTATTCTTGGGGAAGTGCTGCAGGTGCTCTGGGTGGAAGGGAACGTTGTAATTGCAAAGCAAAGCCATTAAGTGGCAAATTGGATGAAACCTTTCCCTAAATGAACTGTGTTTCAAAACATGGCCTTTGCAAAGGCTGTTCCTGCGTAAAACGAATTTACTTTTGAATGTTTCTTGCTTTAATCTCGGTTCTTAAAGAAGATTTACAGTCTCATCAAGTCCTGAGAGTCAATGTTAAATTATTGTAATTTATTCCACATTATGTTGCGTTAGTTTTTGCCACATATGGTATGTTACATTAATTTAGCTAATGTATGCTAATTTTGAGCTAAATTTAAGTCACAGTACCCAAATAGTGTGGAGATTGATGGCTTAGAAATTAATGTCATAATAGGAATAATTAATAGTAATAATATGGAGACTTTGGCATTGCTGCTTTGGAATCCTGAGTGTTCCAGCTGAGTTTATTGTGTCTTTGTAGCCTGACTCACTGACTACTCAAAGAGGGAAGAAAGAGACCTTGTCTCTCCTTTATGGGGCCATATATCAGCCCCATAAAACACAATCCCAATTCTTGATAGCCCCGTTGCAGCAGAAATTGTTGGTCCCTGTGGCAAAGGACCTCGGAGCTCAGTAATCTTTTATGCCTCTAAACTCCACAACAGCTGGACATTAAATCTCCGGGTTAATTCAACAAGTTTCTGCATTTTTCTCCATCAAGACTTTTTTTTTCCCCCCCTAGGGAATATTTAATGGCAGACAGGGCTGTGGCTCTCTCCATCCCCTGCTGGCACTCTCATGATGTCAGCGTTGCTTTCCAGCCTGTTCCAGGTGTGATTTTCCATCTTCTCCATGCTGGCAGCTGCCAAGGGGACTGTGGAGGGGTAAAACACCCACCCAGGCCCCTTTTCCCCTCCTGCCTTTTTCTGGCACTCCTCACTCACCAAATCAGGTGGGATTTTGCCCGGGAAAAGTTTAACTGGTCCATTGTGGTGTGAGAGGAGAGCAGCTCCTTCCCTGGGGCAGCAGCCTGGTGGCTCTTCAGAAAGCCCCAAACCACCCCAAACTGCATTTTCTGCTCGAAATTCCATTTGTGCAGACTCTTCCCATTAAACCTGCACTCCATTTCCACAGTTATTAGCTGCACATTAATTACAACGGGCTTTGATTAAAGGCAGGAACTGGAAAAGCAGATTAACATCCTCCTGATTTTAAGCTCCTACGCGAAACCAGCTCAGAAAAACCCCTGTTGTTTTTGGGACAAATAAATCCTGCACCTTGCAATGGGCAGAGCCTGACCCATCCTGTAATCCTGTGTCTCTTGGTTGTGCTGAATTAATGGGACCTCTGGAGGATTCCCTCTGTTGCTCTAAGCCTTTTTGGTGTTATTACTTAAGAATATTTAATCTCAAGGACAACAAGGAAATATGAAATCGTCCTTTGTCCCACTTTGGTGGTTGAAATGCTGTTATGGACAGGGAGGGAGGAGGAAGGCTGGGGCAGGGGATGGAAACAGCTGCTGAAAAGGGAAACTTCCAGCAGGGAGAGGAGCTGGAGAGGGCCCAGCCCCTGCTGTGTGCAGCAGGGGGTGAGAAAATGGGGGAAATGAGGGAATTGAGGGAGAAATTGGGGGAATTGAGGCAGTTCAAGTGCATTCCCTGAACAAACCACGCTCTGAGCTGTGCCCTGGAGCTCTCTGGCCCATAAATCTGGTTGTGGCAGGGAGGAAGGAGCAAGAGGATGTTCAGTCCCTCTCCCTTCCTTCTCCCCAGAGCATCTCCACCAGGAGCCAGCCCTGTCCCAGCTCGGGGAAGTTGTGGCTTTAGGACAAACCACACACTTGTTCTTTGATATTTATAGCTGCAGGGCAGCCTCTTGGCAGTTTCACAGGCATTTTTAGGCCCTGTGCAGGCTTTTTTGGGCATTTTTTAACCTCTCACTCCTCTGCATGATCCCAGCTGGCAACACCAGGATCTCCACGGGTTCCTCTGCCTGTCACTGCCACATGGAAAACCCACAGAGCAGCAAAATCCCTTCTCAGCCTCTCAGCAGGAACCTGCTGAAGCCTCCAACACACATCCCTTTGTTTTTTTTCTGCAGAGGGGGGATGGCTTTTGTTCCAAATATGATATTTGCAAACTATTGGAATGCTGTTCCCTGGAACCCCAGGCTGATGTGAATAATTGGCTTTGAAAATTCGGTGCAGGCAACACAAACGTGGGGAGCGGGGGAATGATGAAGGGAGCAATAAAACTTGGCCTGAGGCCCACGTCTCGGTGGCCCTGCAGGAACCTGCCTGGTGACAATGACAGAGATTTTGTAAATGGATCTATTTGTTATTGGCAGGCACCAGCAGGAGCAGGGAAATCAGGCTCCCAGCAGACACAGCCCTCTCTGTTCTGCAGGATATTTTGTGGAATATGTGCGTGGACATGGAGCAGCTTTAGAGAGCAGGCCTCCTCTGATCTGCATTTTTGGGGACTAAAAATCACCCTGGATACCCAGTGTGGCCCTGGTTTCTCCCTTTCCCAGGTGCTGGATCTGCACTGGGATGCTGGCATTTGCTCCTTGCCCTCAGATCCCCGTTGTTGATGAGAGTGAACCCCACAGAGTCATTTTTTAGAATTACACACCAGAAGAAAGGACTCTTTGAGCAGCCAGGCTGGGAATAACTGGAATAAAATTCCCCAGCCTGTGGGGAGACAAAGACCCCTCTGGGTTTGCTTTTTGCTGCAAATTTAGGCAATGACAACACTCAAGCAAAGCCTCCTGCTTGCCCAGGCAGCAGGAGCCTGAAGGAAAAACCAGCTCCCACCTTGCCTTTATTCCTCCTCCTGGCAAAGCCTCTGATGGAAATGGATTTCAGCTCCTCCTGCCAGATGGTGAAGTGAACCACGGCCTGCAGACAGAGCTTGCCTCCAGGCTGAATTGGAAATGCCTCAGTATATTTTATTTTTGTCCAGGACGCCTCCCAAGAGCTCGGCTCAGCCATCCGGGAGCAATCCCAGGGATGAGCAGGGAGCTCTTCCCACAGAGATTTTCCATCAGTGGTGGCTTGGATTCCCTCAGATGGCTTGAATTCCCCCCAAATGATTTCTCATCAGGCTCCTGATATAACAGGACAGCTTTTCCCCTCTCCTGGGGAGCACAGGTTGAGCTCCAGCCCCTGGATTCCCACCCAGTGCTGTCACAAAAATATTTTAAAAATCCTTTATCCCTTTGGAATTATTTACAATCTCCTCATCTGTGCAGCTCTGCAGCTTCCCAAGGGAGGGCTGGGAATGGGTCAGAACCTGCCAAACCACTTCTCCAAATTCCTTCTCCTCCTACCTGGATGCCTTGGAAAGGGATTTTCACCCTCAGCAGAGGGAAAAGGAATTTATGGAAAGCAGTGCTCTGCTGTTCCCTCAGTTTTCCACATTTTCCTCTCTCCTGCAGGATATTTGCTCTGGAGCAGAGGTTCCTCCTGAGCTCAGGTGCTGCCATGAAGTCATGTCCCCACATTTATGACATCAGTGGTTGCTATGGCGGCAGTGTGGGAAAAAAATAATCTCTTTTATTATTGTTTAAAGGGAATTATTCAGTGTGTCCCAGATCAAAAGCACCAGGATCTTGGGATGTGCCTCTGAGGAGCAGAGAAACTCAAACAGAGCCCAAAAATAGCAATATTTGGATAAGCTGGGTGGCAGACAGATTGTCCTGTGCTCATTTTCCTGTCTACATTATTCAGGGCCTTTTTTTGAAGCTGCAGGGAGCTAATTCAGGGGAGGAGAGGCACCTTCCCAGGAGTTTTCCATGAGTTTGGCATGGAGCCACCTCTGCATGGCCCAGGCTGGCTCCAACCTTCACTTGCTCATTGCCAGCACCCCTGGATTTGAAGAGAGTCATTTTCTGTCTGGGCCAGATGAGAAGTGGTCCCCAAATATTGCACTTGGGGTCTGAGAGAGTGCAGGAAACTCCTGGAAAACTCATCCCTGGAATGCTCAAGGCCAAGTTGGACAATCTGGGATAGCGGAAGGTGTCCCTGCACTGATCCTTAATGTCCCTTTCAGCCCAAAGCAGCCTGGAATTTGTGACTCTCCGTGGCCATGGATGGGCTCCGCAGCCCTCAGCATTGCCTCCAAATGCAGAAATTTTGCTGCTGGAAGCTGGAGCCCAGGCTGGCTTTAGCAGGTGCTGTTTAAAGCAAGGTTTGGCTGGGAACACCACTCCCAGCTCCCAGTCCTTCCCTCCCACCTCTCCCCCATGGAGCCACTGGAATTTCCATGATTTCCCTGGAGTTCTCCACAAAATGTGCTGCTGCTGCTGAGGGTAAATCCTCCACTCAGGGATGGGATGCCCAGCACCATCCACATCCATTGCTGGTACACCATGGTGGTGTCTTGTTCCCAAATCTGCTGGAAATCAGATTTTCCAAATGGTTTTGATCCCATGGAAACACCACCTGCACTTCCCAAGCCTCCCCAGGGCTGGGTTTCCTTCTCCCCCATCTCCTCCCCTTCCCTCACTCCAAATTGTCACCCTGAGCCACCTCTGCAGGAAATTCCATCCGATATTCCCAGTCAGGAAGGCAGAAGCCAATGGGATGGATATTCCACAGCTTCCCAACCCACTGATGCCATCTGAATTTTATATTTTATATCAAAAAAGACCCCCAAAAACCTGGATTATTTCAGCAGCACAAAATCACCCATCACTGTGGCTCGGCAGGGATTTTATTTTTTCAAGTAATCAAATGGGTTTTTTTCCATAAATGAAGGGTTATTTCTTACTAAAGTAAAACCCTTTCCATTAGGAAAATATAAAGTGTGGAAGGGTGGGAGGGTTTGTGTGTGTGCCGGAGCTTTTTTTGAGGAGAAACGTTGGAATTACTACTCATCATCAAAAATAGAGAGCTGCTCGGAGGCTGTGGGTGAGAAAATTGCCAACTCTTATTGAATCCCTTATTTACTTGCAAAGTAAAGGAGAAGGTAAATAAGGAGCTCTGCAAAATATCTGCATCCCTGGCAATTTCCTTGTGGGCAATCACAGCCCCCACCCACGGGCTCTGCAGTAAATTGGAATCCCAGGCGTTGCCTTCCTCTCCTTCTGTACATCCATTACATTTTTTGGCTCAGCAATTTTGACTTCCACCCACTTTTGTGGCTGGGTGGAAAGAGTGAGGAGCAGGGAATGAAAAAAAAAAAAAAAAAAAAAAAAAAAAAAAAAAACCCCTGGGGTGTTTTCACCAGGAAAAAT
>NW_024499796.1:8285481-8347814 GCF_017590055.1 Onychostruthus taczanowskii
AAAAAAAAAAAAAAAAAAAAAAAAAAAAAAACCACTGCTGTGTTTTCAGCAGGACAAATTACAGCCGATGTTTTATTTCCAGCTGGAATGTTCAGTGATAAATAAATGTTTGTGCTGTTGTGTCTCCAATGAGTACCTGGGTGTTTTATCTCAAATTTCCCTGCGCAAGGTCTGTGGTTTTTCCCAAGCGAGATGGAAATCAAATCCTGACTTTTCTACTTAAAACCTCTTTATAAAGGGTTTTTTTCCCTGCTTAAAACCTTCCTCCTGTCCAAATCCATCAGCTTTTTGATGGTCCAGCTGTTTCCCTCCCTTCCACAGCCCTGCTTCAGGTCTGGAGCAGGCACTGAGTGTGAGTTGAAGATGGGCCGGTGATGGAGCCTTGGCTGGACACCTCTGGCTCAAAACCCCAGCTAACTGAGCCTTGTCTTCAGTGCTTTCATTCCAGGATCAATTTTCTCACATTTCTGTGTTTCTGGCTGCATCCTCAGCCCAGCCATCCCAGGTTGTTCCATCAGGCTCCCAAATCCAACACGTGAGCCAGACCTCCCTGGGTCTCATTTGCAGCTCTATTAGAGTTTGTCAGATTAAAGTTTGCTGAAAAAATTGATAGGCAGAAACTTTGAGGGATCAGAGAAGTTTAAATTGAAATCCCATGTAAAACCTGTGCTAATCCTCCCCCACTGACAAATTTTAATTACCCAAAGATATTAAGGAAAAGCTGTGGTTTGTGCCTGCAGTCTTTAATTATGATTTGAAGCTTCCTTAAAGGGACAGCCCCAAAGGGAGCAGTTTAAATCAGCACTCTGGGATGAAAATCCCCTTCCTTTCCCATCCTCCTCCTCATCTCTTGTGCTTGGAATTGTCTTTAGTAGGATTCCCCCTGGATCAGACCCCAAAAGGAAACTCAAAACCCATCCAGGCAATGAAAACACCACCAGGATTGGGCCAGGTCCCACCTGAAGCATCCACATTTCATGGATCTGTTGGAGGGTTCGTGCTGTTAAATTAATATAGTGCACAATTTCTCAGAGTTTGCACAATAATTTTGTAATAATATATTAATAATATAATAAAATTATAATAATAATTTTTCTTGTGGGCTCCAAACCCATCATTTCCTTGATGTTTGCTCCCAAGTGACCCAAGCAGGGCCCCTCCAGTGTTCCTGCTGGGATGTGGCTTGTGCCACCCTGCTCTGGCACCTCTGGGTATTGCATAAGGCACCTCTGGGGCTGCAGAATGGCAATTTCATTTCCAGCCCCAGCAGCCTGGAACCAGAATTATACAACCTCAAACCTCCAGGGGTTCTCCTCGCTTCCCATAAAGATTTTATGGCCCAAGTCAGAAATCACTCAGCTCTGTCCTTCCCCTGCTCCACTCCTGCTCAGCCCCAGGCTCTGCCTGAGCACCAGGAGCTGTCAGAGCCATCCGTGGCCAGGGGAGGATGGCAGCACGTGAGACACCAGGGAGCTCTGCTGTTTCCAGGTCACCAGAGAGGGAAGTGAAGAAGCCCACAGACCTGGCAGAGTTGGTTTTCTTCCCTTTGAAATTCAGGTTTTTCCCAGAGCTGTGCCCTGTGGAACTGCTGGTCACAGAGCAGTGTCCACGCTCACCAAGGAGGTGGGGGGGAATTTCCCTGTGCCATTCCCTCCCCACCAGCAGTCCCTGTGCCAAAGGGGTGTTTGTGCTGCCAAAATGTCCCCAGGCAGATGGGCAGAGCTCAAATGCCAAAATGCCCCCAGACAGAGCCCAGAGCCATGTCCAGGAGCGTGTCCTGTGCCTCTTGACTCCCCATCCTGACCCTGTTTGGAGCTGCCTGAGAATCACTGGAAGGCTGCAGCTCTGATTCCAGAGATTTTGGAGATTGTCCAGCACATCCCTCCCTGGAGCCACCTCCCTGCTTTGTTTACTCGCGTGGAAGCCACAGGAGGGACTTTCAGGAGCCATCCTGCCTTCAGAGGGCTCTCCAAGGAGCCGCTGGCTCCAGCTGCAGTGAGGCTGGTGACGGAGCTTTATTCAGTGATTTACTGCAGCCTGAGCCAGGCAAAATTCCCACCAGTGCCTGTGGATGTGCCCCATCTCATTAATTTGATGGTGCTGGTGTTTGGAGGGAAGGGAGAGGAAAAGAAAAGCTGCCTTTTCCCAAACCATCACTCTGCTGCACGCACGAGCAGCCTGAAATGAAAGCGCTGCAGCTCGCTCTGCAAGGGCTCTTAGCTTCCATCCTAATTGCTTAATTAAGCTGTCTTGATCCAGGTAATAATTGCAAACTTTCTATCTGAGGAAGGTTTGCTGAGTTAAGCAAGAATTGATGAAACATTTGGGGTTCTGAGGAGCTGCCTGCTCTGTGTTTCCTTCTGTTTTCTGGGAGAAGCCTCTTAGGGCCAAAGTCTGGTTTTCTTTCACCCAAATTGAGGTGTGGGACCAGTGTTGGTGCTGGGGCAGCCCCAAAGTGCTCCTGGCACAGCCATTCCTCACCTGGGAATGGGACAGCCCAGGAACAGCAAACCCAGCAAGATCTGCATTTACCTGAAAGCAGTTTGCCGATAAAAATCGATTTTAAATGGTATTAAAATACCCAGAGAAGCAGCACAGTACAAATTTGTCTGCCTTTCCCCTCACAAATGAGCCAGGCTCCCCTGTATTGCCAATGTTTTGTGTCAGAATAGGGGAGAAACAAAAAAAAAAATTCCCAAATGAGGAATTTGGGGGTGTGGCAGCTTGGGCAATGCCCTGTGTCCCTCAGACCTTGCAGGGTTGGGGGTGTGGCAGCTTGGGCAATGCCCTGTGTCCCTCCCTCCACATCCTTCTGGGTCATCCTCATGCAGGGTTAGGTTGGATTTTGGGGAAAAATCCTGTCCTGGGAGGATGGGCAGCCACTGGCACAGGTGCCCAGAGCAGCTGTGGGGATCCCTGGCAGTGCCCAAGGCCAGGCTGGATGGGGTTTGAGCCCCCTGGGACAGTGGAAGGTGTCTCTGCCATGGCAGGGGTGGGATTGGATAAGGTTTAAGCCCCTTCCACCCCAAACCACTCCATGATCCCATGGGAGCAGCGTGGGCCCCATCAGGTCCATCCAGCAGTGCCCCCCATATTTTCCTGACCCTGTTTCCTCCCAGTTCCATTTGTTTCCACATTGGGATGAGGAGCTGCAATTTTTTCTCCTTTCACTCAGAGATTCGGATCAGAAGCCACCAGCTGAGATTGGTATTGTCATGGTCTGACTTTGCAGGAGCCTCCAGAATAAATTTGCCTTTATTAGGCACACAGGCTGCCATTGCAGCCCCTCCATCCTGATTCCTCCAGGGAAATTCCTTCAGAACCCACCTCAAGTTGTGCTTTGGTGCTCAAGGTCCCTCCTGGCTCCTACTCCCATGAGTGAGAGCCAGGAGGGAACTTTCCAGCAGCTTCCCTGGGTCTGTTTCCATCTCCTGCACAACACAAACCAGACGAATTTCCTTGTCCTTTCCTTTCCTTGTCCCTCCCATGGCAGGGAGCAGCCTCCAGCCCCTGGGGCTCTGCTTTTGCCCCCTGTATTCCCATCCTTCCCCTCCCTGAGCATCTCCTGAATTTCCTTGTCCCTGTAAATAAGGATGGATCCCAGTGATGACTGTGCTAGGTCAGAAAGAACAGATTTCCTCACTTTGTGGAGGGTAAAAAGGGATATTTTTAATTCTCTCCATATTTTGAATGTTGAATTCCTCACACTTTTGGGGGGAATGGCAGTGCTGGCCTGAATGGGAGCGTTTGTTCAGAGAGCAGAGCAAAGAGCCCCTCTCCCCTCTCAGCTCCATCAGTACCCGGGATAGGGACAATGACCAGCACAGAAATTCCCACCTGGGAATTTGGTTACTTCCCTTTGTTTTCTGCATCTCCTGGTTGCACAAATCCGGTTGCTGTGGCTTTGTTTCAGCCCCCGGAGCAGCAGAAGAGCCAAGTGCCAGCAGCTTCCCTGGGTCTGCTGCTGTTTCCATCTCCTGCAGAACACAAACCAGACGAATTTCGTTGTCCTTTCCTTTCCTTGTCCCTCCCATGGCAGGGAGCAGCCTCCAGCCCCTGGGGCTCTGCTTTTGCCCCCTGTATTCCCATCCTTCCCCTCCCTGAGCATCTCCCCCATCCCCATCCCACAGCCAGCCCCTTTTCAGCAGGGGTGGCAGGAAACTCTTCTTGTCATCGAAGCCACCACCACGAGGCCACAGGGGTCACACGGCCCCGTTTAGGATCTTCCCACGAAGTCCATTGAGCAGGATTTACACACAGCAGCTCCCTGCCATAAAACCCCGCGGCCACCGATGATTTTCACCTGATTTACACCCAGCAGCATTTCAGGGGAGTTTAACTCCATCACATTCCTGCTTTTCTCCTTTCCTAGCTCCGTGTGTGCTGCCCCAGAAACAAGCCCAGTATAACTCAGAGGAATCCTCTGGGATTCAGGAAGGGCCTTTTTTCCAGCAGCTCCTTCCCACTGCACCACCTTGAGAGCCTGGGGGCATCTCCAGCCCTTTCCCCTTGAGAGGAGCGGCCCCAATCCCATCACTGGCACCGCTGCTCCTGGGGAAAAAAAACAGACACAGCACCGCACCAGCTGCAGGGAGAAATTCCAATCGCCTCACCCAGTCCCTAACTATTTTCTTCAGCTGAGAAGCCAAAAAGGAGCAGCATCTCTTCGCCAGTCGGGCGAGAAGTTCCCTTTAAAATCCAGCTGTCAGGGATAAAATGCAAATAGGTGCACGCAGGGCAGCAAAGAAGTGATCTGATGCCTTTGATTGTTCCTGCCTGAGCCTCGTAAATCATCGCTGCCTCAATCCTGTGCCCTGCCTGCTAATTCCTGCCATTACTGCTCCATTTACCCACGAGCACCGTTTGTTTGAATTGGAAATGTTGGTTTAATGTGGTGCTGATGAGATGGCAGGCATTTACAAAAAGTACAGCAGCAACCTGCTTTGGGGAGAATACAGATTTATTTTTTCGTCCCCCCCCCCCCCCCCCCCCACCAAACAGTAATAACACAAAAGGAAATAGCATCTCTGGCAGCAGTTTCAAAGGCAATTGGAACAATTTTGCAAAGGATTTTCTGCTGTCTATAATCACGTACTTTATTCTTTTGATTTGCCCTCGCTCTGATGCTCGGGGTGCCTTGGGGGAACGCGGTCCTTCACCTGCTTTATGTGCAGAGATTGTCTCGCACGGGATCGGAAACACATTCAAATCCTTCCCACACGTGCCTGCCTTCACTTCTGGGTTGGGATGGGGGTGGGAGGGATACCCAAAACGTAGGATGGACTTTGGGATCTCTGCCCTCAGCTGTGGGGTCACTCCTGGTGTCCCTCACCGATGAGTGTCACCTGTGTAAGCCTGGCCACCACCAGTGCCACGAGGAGCCCTGGCACCCGAGAATTTACCTTTAAATGATGTGAGTAAGGCTAAAAGAGCTCTGGGAAGGGACTGGGGTCACATCCCAGTGCCACATCACCTTTTCCCACCTCCCTCCCTGCCCCGCGCCCCCGGTGCTGACGGAGCATAAACTCCCTCGGAGCAGGAGCTGTCTGCAGCCTGATGGAAAAGCAAAAAAAAGCCAAATATCAAACGGGCTGGAGGCAGCTGGGAGCGGCTCCTTTTGATTCCGCCGCAGAGCAGGGATGAGTTCATCCCCCCGCAGCCCCTTCCTGCCGGAGCAATCGCGCCCAAAGCTCAGTTAATTTCCCATCGAGCGCTGTCTCCGGGATTAAAGGAGGGCTTTTGATGCGAGGTGTTGTGAATCCCTCTCACGCAGGAGGGCCAGGGCTGCTCTCCCGGGATATTGATCCCTGTCCTGCCCGCAGGCAGTGGGGCCGGCACCGCCTGCGGGCTGCGCCGTGGGGAACGAGCTGCGGAGCATCCAGCAGGTGCAATTCCGGCTTTTCCAAAGGGAAGAGCATCACAGGTGCAATTCCAGATTTTCCAAGGAGGGAGAGCATCACAGGTGCAATCCCGGCTTTTCCAACGGGGAGAGCATCACAGGTGCAATCCCGGCTTTTCCAACGGGGAGAGCATCACAGGTGCAATCCCGGCTTTTCCAACGGGGGGAGAGCATCACAGGTGCAATTTCAGCTTTTCCAAGGGAAGAGCATCACAGGTGCAATCCCGGCTTTTCCAACGGGGAGAGCATCACAGGTGCAATCCCGGCTTTTATAAGGGGGGGAGAGCATCACAGGTGCAATTCCAGCTTTTCCAAGGTGTAACACCACATCCAGGTGCAATTCCAGCTTTTCCAAGGGGAAGAGAATCACAGGTGCAATTCCAGCTTTTCCAAGGGGAAGAGCATCACTGGTGCAATTCCAGCTTTTATAAGGGGGAGCATCACAGCCAGGTGCAATTCTAGCTTTTACAAGGGGTAACATCACAGCCAGGTGGAATTCCAGCTTTTCCAAGGGGGGAGAGCATCACAGGTGTAATTCCAGCTTTTATAAAGGATAACACCACAGCCAGGTGGAATTCTAGCTTTTCCAAAGGGGGAGCATCACAGGTGTAATTCCACCTTTTATAACGGGGGAAAGCATCACAACCAGGCAGAATTCCAGGTTTTATAATGGGGGAGCATCCCAGCCAGGTGCAATTCCAGCTTTTCCAAGGGAGGAGCATCACAGCCAGGTGCAATTCCAGCTTTTCCAAGGGGAGAGTATCACAAGTATTATTTCAGGGTTTTTTTTTAAGGGAAGAGCATCACACCCAAGGGTTATTTCAGTTTTTCCAAGGCGGGAGCATCACAACCAGGTGTAATTCCAATTTTTCCAGCAGGGGCAGGGTGGGAGGAGGTGGGGGAAGGAAGTGCAGCATCTCCCCATCAGCACCTGACCCAGCTGCTCTGGCAGGGAACGCCAGGCTGGGAGAGTTTCCAAACTGAATGAAATGAACGTTCTGGGGGCTTGGGGAGGCACAAACTCCAAGGCAATATTTCCACGGGGCTGTGCTGTGTCACGGCGTGGGTTACTCATCCCTCCCTGCAGGTACCGGGTGACAGCAGCAGCCTGTGACTCACCAGGTGGGACATGGGAGGTGTCCCTCCAGTGTGACTTCAAACGTGGGACATTACAGAGCCATTGGCACCTCGCAGCCGGCACTGCCGCGGATTCCCAAGCACGGGAGCAAAGCCAAGGTGCCTTAAAAGCTGTGGGTGTCACCCAGCCGTGACCCTGCAGTGCCTTCTGCCTGTCGCCCTGATTTTGTAAGACTTTGTTAAGCCTTCTGATGTTTACATTCTTTCAACAAACTTTCTCACACACAGGTCTGTAAATAACCTATGTTTTGCATTCTTTCATGGAGGTGGAGAGAATTGATGGACCCTTGGTCTGTCCAGTGGCATTGGAGAGGTGGCACTGTCACCCTCCAATCCACTGTCACCTTTGGAAAACTATAAATGTTGGAGTCAGAAAATAAAGTTCTTCTTTTTTGTTCCCCTCGAGAGCAGCAGTGTCTGTGTCATCATTTCGTGCCGTATCACAACATCTGCCAGTTCTCTGTGGGTCACTTTTAGTATCCCCAGAAGCTGCAGGACTCCTTTTGCTCAGCCCGGAGGGGGGTGTCACCCTCCAATCCACTGTCACCTTTGGAAAACTATAAATGTTGGAGTCAGAAAATAAAGTTCTTCTTTTTTGTTCCCCTCGAGAGCAGCAGTGTCTGTGTCATCATTTCGTGCCGTATCACAACATCTGCCAGCTCTCTGTGGGTCACTTTTAGTATCCCCAGAAGCTGCAGGACTCCTTTTGCTCAGCCCGGAGGGGGGTGGTGCCCGGAGTGCTGCTCCTGGAGGTGTTTTTTGGGATGCTCAAGATGGCAACACACCGAGCACTGCCCCTTCCCCAGGCCAGAAACAATCCCAGGGAGCAGCAGCCACTGGATAACTGCAATAAATGTGCTGATAAATGCAATAAATGTGTTGATAACTGCAATAAATATGCTGATAAATGAAATAAATGTGTTGATAAACGCAATAAATGTGTTGATAAATGGGCACAGCAGCCCTTCCAGGCTGGGCTGGTGCTCTGCAGTCACCACCTGACACACACAGGGCAGCTGACCTGGCACTAATTTGTCCATTAAAACATGAGATTCCCAAAGGGAATCTTCAGATACCTACGGTGCAAGGCAGAAAGGGAAAGCAGGGTGGGATATTTTCCAGCAGCTGTGTGGCAGAGGGATTCCCCAGGAGCAGGCAGAGCTGGGCTCCACTCTGCTGCTTTAAAACGCCTCAGGTCACTTTGCAGCACCTAAAAATTTGCTCCAGCCTGGAATCCAAATCTGGAAGGGCTCACTTTGGAAAGAACACCTTCAGCAGAAGCCCAGAACTGGTGGCTTCCCACCTGCCTCAGTTTCCCCACTTCTCCCACCATCACCTGAGCAGCATCAAGGGAGGTCCAGGGGGACATAAAACACCTCGAGTGTTTGGCAGCAGGTTTACATGCAAACATTAATCCCCATCCCAAGAATGATTAATTACTATTTGCCTGCTATTATTGTTTGTTTTCCATCAGCATCCTTGCTTTGGTTCTCTGCTGAATCCCACTCCTGATGCCAAGCCAGGGATATTTTAGGAAATGCAGATTATATAATATTTACATCTGTGCCACTTGTTTATTCCTCTCTGTCAGTTAATTTTATTACTGCTCCTCTCTCACGAAAGCAGTGATTTGCAGAGCCAAAAGCAGGCTGTGTGATTTCAAGGATGCACTAATTTTAATAATTAAAAAGCTGCTGCCTCCCATCTGCCCAGGGAGGGAAGGAGAGGCAGCAGGAGGGCACAAGGCTCTGGTTGGGAAATCCTGCTCTGAACTAACCCAATGCTTCCCCAAAAGTGATGGGTCCTTACCCACTTGTGAGGGTTTCTCTTGGTTTTCTTCTCTGGGAAGAGGAAAGAGACTCCAAGAAGGGAGAATAAGTAATTATGGGATTTTTTTGAGGGCTTGAGGAGGAGCTGGAAAACCTGGACTGAAATAAAGCTGTGTTTCCCACTGGTCAGAACCATCTCCTTTGACAGAAATGTGAAGTTTGCAGGTAAGCCAAGGTTCTGCTCCTTGGTGTGGCCAGGAAGGAGCAGCCAGATGGAGGGAAATGCTCTTGTCGCCATCAGACAGACCCTGGGGACCCCAAAATGCAGCCCAGCCCAGAGGGGGGCCAGTCCCCAGAAGGGACAGGGACACTGGCACAGGGTCACCCAAACAGGGCCCATTCTGCAGGGGACAGCAGCCCCACAGGGGACCAGCAGGGCACAATCAAGTCCATTTTGCAATTGCAGAGGGTAAAGAGGTGGTTAAAAAAGCCCCAAAAGCTGTCAGGTCTGGACCAGCCCTGGCGCCCCTAGAGATGCTGTTGGGTTGGGTGACTGGGTGCTGGAATGGGGACTCCAAACACCAGAACAAAGCAGTTCAGATGGTCAGGGAGGAATTGCAGCTGGAATTCCACTTTCTGAGGATGGAAATCCCACAGCAATCCCTGGGTTTGTCCCTTTCCAGGCTGCCCCTCGAGGCCCTGTGTGCTTGCTTGTCCATCAAACCCAGCCCTCCCCACATTCCTGCTCTTCCCTGATGGAAAAGCCCCAGGGATGGATCTAAAACCCCTCAGAGCTGCTCACCACCACTCCAGAGCCCTGAATTGTGCCTCCACCCCGCTCCTGTTTGACAGAACTCCTGCAGGATTCCCACTCTGATGACAAAAGCAGCACGTGAGGAGGGCTAAGACAAATAACAGCGAGAGGTTAATGGCATTTCAGAAAACAAACTCCCCTGGCACTGCAGGCACATCTGAGCAGGGAATCTGAGGGGCAGAATGAAAAGAAAATGCAAAAGATGCAGATCAGAGCAGGGAGGGGACAGTGGGACACAAGGCAGGGGATCTCTCCGTGGCACAAGCTCTTTGCAGAGGAGCAGATGTCTGTGCTGGCAGCAAGGGGAAGAGGAGATTTGTTTGTGGAGAGGAAAAATAATCTTTTAATTTGGCTCGTGCATCAAAACCTGAAACTTCATCCCCAAAGACACAAATCACTGGCGTTGCTTCCCACCGGTGCTGGCAGAAAAGCACAACAAAAGCTGGACCGTGGCAGTGCCACCAAACGTGGCCACTCAGGGGACACTTTGTGGTGCCCAGCACTGCAGCATGCCACACAGCCCTGCCCCAGCCTGGGCACAAAAAAAAAAATAACCCAGAGCGTGATGTATGGCTTGGATAATTCCTGCATCTCCTCCTCTACTGCTTAGGAAAATCAAGAGTCCAGCAGGGGCGGCTTCCCCAGGCTGCCAGCCCATAATTACACACAGGGCTAAGTGCAGAAACATTTCCAAGGCATTTTGAGAGCAGGAGCAGAGGGAGGGGGGATGGATTCCACTGAAATTCCCACCTCCAGCCTGGGGTATTTGCAGCAGGGTTAGAGTTCTGGAAACCACAAAGCCCAGGGCTCCAGGGGCACTGCAGCTGCAAAGGGCATCCCAGGGAGAACACAAAACTGCCACAACGTGGTTTCCTCCACAGCTTTCTGCTTTGAAACAAATGTCACCCAAGACTGCTTTTACTGCTCTGCCTAGGGTTAGGGTTCCACCTAGGGTTAGGGCTCCAAAAACCACAAAGCCCAGAGCTCCAGGCACACTGCAGCTGCAAAGGGCATCCCAAGGAGAACACAAAACTGCCACAACATGGTTTTTTCCACAGCTTTCTCCTTGCAAGTGCCTTAGCCACTGAGGCTGCAGTGGGCACTGCCCCCAGCCCCACCAAACTGTGCCCCCTGCTCTGGCTCAGGGCAGGGGCAGGAGGAGATTTCTGTAGGGTTTTTCTGGGAGCCAGCTTGGCTGAAGAGCTGGCAGGGAGCCACAGGAGCTCTGTCCCTGCTCCCTGCTCTAATCAGAGCTCTCTCCCAGAGCTGCAGCAGGAGCAGTGCCCAGGCAGGGGCCCAAGCCCTTCACAGCTCTCCCACCTCGTTTTGGCCGGCAGAGAATGCCAGAGATCCAATCCCCTCCTCTTCCTGCTCTCCTCAGGTGCTCAGGCTAAATATGCTTGTGCCCAGCATCCTTCTGGCAGGCTGAGCTGCTCCTGCTGCCATTGAAATTTGTCAAAAAAAGGCCTTTTCTCCAAGCAAGAGCCAGGAGGGCACCTCCTCACATGCCAGCCCCAGCTGAGGGCCAAAAAGCAAATAAAGGATAGTCAGAGAGAGGGCAAAGCCCCTGGCATGGTGGGGCTGTGCCCTCCCCACTGGCACATGCACTCACAATGGGTTTTCTTTACATTTGTTTACTCAAGGACAAAAAAAAAAAAAAAAGGAAAAAAAAAAAGGTCAAAAAACACCCATAGAAATATTTTTTTGGAGCAGAACTAAAATGAGTAGTAAAGCTCAGAGGACAGTGAGATGTTCACTGGCTCCCACTTCATCCTTCCAGGGTGACAGTGACATCCCACACCCCAAAAAACTTTGGGGACAGCAGATAGGACACAGAGATCCCATGGGGCCCTGGGATACACAGGAGGGCTCAGAGGAGGCAACTCTGCTCCTGATCCCAAACCAGCCCTCATCTCTCCTCTTTTGTCTATTTAATCAATTAATTTTAATTATTGGTGTTGGAGAAGCAAGGTTGGACCAGATGACCCCACTGCCCTTTCTGGGATTCTGGGTTACCAATAAATGAACCCAGGCTCTCTCATTTTCAAACAAAGAAGGGCATAACATGAAAAAATTAAAGTTTGGGTTAAAAACCTTCAAAATGGCCTCAACTTTTCCTCAGCAGTAAAAAAATTTCTGTATTTCTTCCCCTAAAAAAAGCAGGTGGTGTTTGCCATGAGGGTGCAGACTGCAGTGATGTTCCACAGCCTGTGTCTATGGCAAAAAAAAAATATGTTTGCCAAAGACATTTTTATTCTGCTCCCACACAAGCTCCTTCTCTGCTCAGCAAAAAGGAATTTTCCTATTTTACAGGAGGAAAGAAAAGCTCTCTGCTGTTAAGTCACCCCAGCAGCCAGACATAAACACACGGGCCCAGCAATTCCCCTGGATGGTCCCTCCAGAGGAGGTGTTGGTGTGACACAGAGCACTGGTTTCCTCAGCTCCACGTGGAAAAGTAATGAGTTATGTTAATTGAGCTCATCTTTGCAAATTGATATTGCTCCTGCAAATAAACAACAACAACAACAACAAAAATAACCCCTTAAATATGTTTGCACATCATCTGCGTGGAGCTGGGCTCCAGCAGCAGCAGGGTCAGCAATCGCTGCTGAGCTGAGGGGAACGGAGCAGCTCTGACCTTCATCCCTGATCCAAAACCCCATCAGCCAGGACCTGCTGCAGCCTCCACTCCCCCTGCACCTCCCAAACCTGGCCACAGCACCCTCCAGGCTGAATTTAAAAGCTGAAAATGCTCCTCAGCATGCAGGGGGTGGTTTTGTCCCCCCCGTTCTGCTCCTGCAGCCTCAGCTTGCGTGGCCCAAAGTGATTCTGGTGCCCTCCGGAGCTGGGTCACCCCTCTGCCAGCAGAACAACCCCAATTAGGGCACCTGAGCCCAATTAGCAGCGTGTGAACTTTCCGAGGGTGTTTAATTGAAGGCACTTGAAGGACACACGCCTGATTGGAGCCTGCAGGCACCGGCAGAGCTGAGGATGGATCATGAATTTTAAGGGCTTTGCTAACCCAGGAGCCTCCTGCCCCCAGGGCTGCTGCAATCGGGAGATTTTCCTGTGGATGTGACCCCTGTGAACCTGCCTGAGCCTGCATTTGTGGGGTTTGTTTCTGATATCAACGAGGAAAAGACACACAGCAAAGAATTAACGCACAATCAGAGAATTATTTAGGTTGGGAGCTTAAAGCTCATCTTGTTCCACCCTCTGCCATGGGCAGGGATAATTTCCTTTATCCCAGGTTGTTCCAAGCCCTGGAACATGGCCTGGAGCACTTCCAGGGGTGGCACAGGGCCCTGGGAGGTCACTTTGCAGGGTCTGTGCCCTCCCTGCCCTGTCTCATGGTTCCATTCATTCCTTGGAGCTCCTGGTCCCATTTTTGTGAAGCCATGGAAGTTTGCCATAAAAAACTGCTGCTTGCAGATCCTATCGATCCGAGGGCAGGAGGAGAGGCAGCAGGAAGGATTTAACTGGAGACAAGTGACTTTCTGTGCCTGTGACACCCAATAACCTCCCAGCAGTGCCTCAATTCCTGGTGAGAAAGAAAAAAAAAACCACCCCAACCATTTGTTCAATCAGTCATTAATGAAGGCATAAATCATTAGGAGAATAATTCTTCCCAAATTGAATTACTCTTTTCAATTACCTGGCTTTTTTTTTCCTTTTCTCTCCTTTCCTTTCATCCCTTCATTCCCCAAGGAGCTGAGCAGAGCTGGTGCATGGGAATTAGGCTCAGCCAGGTGGGTGCAGCTCCAGCACTTGTTGCCTTCTTTCCCTTTTTCTCCTTACACTGTGGCAGGAGAAAATGAAAACCGTGATGTCAAAGCCCCGTGGCTTCCCAGGAGAATTTACCTGAAAGGTTTGGGGCTTTATTTACCTTTGCATGGAACGAGTCCTTCTGGAAAACAAAGGGTCTTTAATTTTATCTTCATGAACGTTACTGATCCTGCTCGGAGCCTTTCAAACCTTATCAGTGCCTGAGACGTGCTAAAGAGACGCAGCCAAACAAGATTTAACAGATTTCAGCTGCCCAACAATTCTGCACCATCCCTGATGGAATCTCTGCTTGTTTGCAGCCTGGCACAAACGAGGAATGTGCAAGTGGCAGGTGCAGCAGCAAAATCTCCTCTTGCTTCTACCCTGCTACTGCTCCCTGGGTATTCTGAAATTTAAAGGGTAATCCCTGGGGTATATTTAGGAATTTCCCTTTCTCCATTTCAGGTTTCCCCCCTGTAACATTTATCACCATCTCCCCAAACACCTGCAGGTGCTGCAGAGCAGAGACTTGGTTATGATAGATTTTTTTCCCCACAAAATTCTTTTCCTTTTCCCCCCGACATTCATGAAGGGATTAAAAGCCGTGTCTCAGTTCCTTTCCTTGCCCTCTGCACTGACCACCAGCTCTCCCAAGCTGTACTTGAAAAAAGTTCATTCTTAATTAAGCTCTTCCATTCTGTTTGATATTCATTTTTTTTTCATTACTTCTCAAATCAGCTGAGTTTCTTGCCTTTTTTAATGCAACTCAGCCTATTCTCCATTCACTAAATCCTTTGAATCCCTGAATTGCATTTTTGTTATCCTTGCTGTTATTGCTTACATCCTGTCTGGGCCATCGTGGCATTTAGGGTTTGTTTTTTGGGTGGTTTTTTTTTCCCCTGAGGCTTGAATTTGTGTATGTGATGTGTGTATAGATAAATAATCCAGAATTTGCTGAGCAGCATGCAAATTGCAATATCTGGGAGAATGGCAACCTGCACATTGCCAAAATGAGCATCAGTGAAATATGGGAAATTAATTTAGCCCCATGAAGGAGATAATTACTATTTTGCAGATTGAGAAAGTGGGGCATAAAGAGATTAAGGCCTAAGGACCCAATCTAGCCAAAACCCAATCATATGCTTAATTTAAAGGAGATTAGATAGTTCCCTTAAAGCCAGCAGGAACAGCCATTGCTTCATGTCAACACATGGAATGTTCTGCTGAGCTGGGAGGAGGGAGGGAGGGCCAGGGCTCAGGTCAGACCCTGGGCTGGAATTGGCATTCCCAGCCCATCACAGCCCTGGCCTGAGCTGCTGCTGATTTTCCAGATTAATTGCTATTACCTCCTAATGCGTGTTAAATGCATGGAGGTGCTGAGTTAAGCAGCTTTAGGAAATTATACAAGAATTAATATATTATAGACTGCTGCTTGCCCGGGTTAATCCAGCCACGGCGTTGCTGCGTGGGAAACAGCAGGGAAATATGATTTTCCCATTTTCCCTCCTCCCAGAGCCCTGGGGGACAGGAAAGCTCCCTTCTCTCCATCCTGCCTGCTGTAGCTTGGGGCTGGACTGGTTTCTCTGCCTCCTTTCCAGGAGAAAGCAGCAGGAACCAGGAACCCTGGTCATTGATCCCCTTTTGCCACGAGCCACCATGGGCACAGAGGGGGCTGAATGTGGCACATCCAGGAGTGAAACCCTCCTGGAAGCAGGCATGGAGAGGGTTTGAGCAGCCTGGGCAGGAGCTGCAGCCTGGAGGATGGAGGGGGATGATGCAGGGATGAGGATGATCCCACTGAGCCAGAACACTCAAATGCCAAACCTGACACGCTGGTGACACATTTGGTGGCCTCTCCCTGAAGTTTCACCTCAGCTTTGGAGCTGGCCTGACATTTTAATGCTGATTTTTTTTTTTAACATTTTGAGAACAGCTGAAAGCACAGTGAGGACACCTCCTCCTCCTCCTCCTCTGGATGTGCATCCCAAGAAATCCACGTGTTCCACCCTCACCCCCCGTGTGTCTCCACACGCTGCTCCTCGAGCTGCAGCCATGGCCAAGGCTGCTGTGGTCCATCTAGCTTGTCATAAATCTTCCAAACTAATGTACAAATACAGGTTTCCATAAAACACCAGAGCAGGAGAGTTATGCCAGTCTTGTGGGAAAGTAATACCCATCTAAATAAAGTGTGTAAATACATATTTATTTGCTAGACTGGAACCAAAGAAGCTGTTCTGGTCTGCTGGAGAAAAGAAATACACATTTTAAGATTGTCTAGGTACATAATTACCTCAGAGAGAGAGCGAAATAAATCATCAATGTCATCCTTCTCTCTGGGAAGAAGCTGCCCTGAGCTCTCCTTTCCCAGAAAGGAGCATCCCCTGGAACTGTGCAATCCCACCCAGTGATGGTGAGTGGAAAATCAGTGTACAGAGGGGCAGGGCAGACCCCTCCTTCCCTGAGCTCTGGAAAGCACCCAGCACAGGATATATTTATTGTTACTGACAGAAGGAGATCCCAACCCTGTGGAGACAAAGTTAAGTGAAGGAGAATTGATTTGGGAAGGATATCCTGGCTTTACCTGGCTGCCCACGGCGCCTGGGAGGGAATTGGAGGCTCCAGATCCCAGCTTGGAGACAGAGTTTGGAGCAGATTGTCCAAACCCCCTCCATCCATCCTCCCTCCCTCTGCTGCCACTCAGGACATAACCCTGAGCGCGAAAAGCAAAGCTCAGCTCTTTCAGAGGGTTGAGCCATCCTTTTTTATACTAAATCCTGCTCGTTGTCCGTGAGGAATTAATGAATAGATGGAATAACAGCCTTAATGAGCGGCTGGTGGATGTGAGGCCTGTGAGGCCTGTGAGGCGCTCCTGGCCACCTGCAACAGGGGCTCCCCATGTCTGCAATGTGCTCAGAACCACTATTCATTATTTATCAGCCTTTTAGAGAACATTTCCAAGCAGGTCCCAGAATAACAAGCTGCTGGCTCCTCTTGCCTGCCTCCTTTCTCCCCCTCTCCCCCTCCACGGACGCGCTGAATCACCACAAACCCCAAACCTGGGGCCAGCCAGCGACGGAGCAGAGAGACAGAGCCTTGAACGAGCACTCATCTCTTTTTTTTTTTTTTTTTTTTTGTCATTTTTCAAACCTCTTGGCTCCTTGCTGAGCTGCTGGAAGCTGGCTCTGCACGGGAGATTCACAAGGAAAGGCTGGAGAGAGGGGGATGTGCGGGGAGGACCAGGGATAAACTTAGCACAGCCCTCGCCAGACTGTCACAGCCACGGGAACACCGAGGGGCCAAGCTCCCTGCTCACCCAGATGCCCAAAAAGTTGCTTTTTCTGAAGAGCTGGGAGGTGCCAGACTGGGCTGGGTTCTCAAGAAACATGAATTATGCATCACGGCCCAGCCTGGGGATCCTGGGTGATAACTAATTCCAAGTAAGAGCTTGCTACATGCCTCAGCTGCAGCCTGCCCCTAAAAGAGCCAGGTTTTTCTTCTTCTTCTTCTTCTTTTTTTTTTTTTTTTAGGAGTAATGTGGATTAAGGAGCTCAGTTTGATGGGATAAGTAATTTTTGCAGCGGTTCTTTAGGCTGGAAGTTGCATCTCATTTTGCAAGGCTGCTGGGAGTATCCATCCTTCAGTCATTGCTACAAGCTGTGGGTCAAAGCACGGCCCAGAGAATCCAAACCTTGAGATTTGTTCACACCAGCGAATTTTGTGTTATTTTGATGGCAAAAGAGGATTGAGCTTTCCTCCAGTTCTCCCCTGCATCTCCATCCCACAGTTCAGGGAGCTCAGCCCTGGCTGTGCAGCCCCAGGTGCTCAGAGATGCCTGCAAAGGGTTAAAAAGACTCATTTTAATTAATCACTCCTAATGACCACTTGCAAATGAAGGCACAGAGGTGCCCCCATGCCCAACCTCTGGCAATGCCCCAGGAGCTGTGCAGGAGCCCAGGTGATTAAAACTCTGTGTTTGCTCAAAAAGAATTTCTGCAGAGCAGCTGTGTAAGTCCAGCCTTTTCCTGGGATCTGCTGTCCCTGCAGGCCTCTGCCAAGGGGTGATTGACAATGAGAAATGGGCCCATTTCCCGTGCTCTGCCCCCACCTCTGCCAGCAGAAAAGCCCAAAGGAGCGAGCAGGGCAGAGCTCAGAGCAGCTGTAATTTCTCTCACTTACAGAGAGCCCCAGAGCTGCAGCCACAGGGTCAGGATCTGCTCCTATCCACGGATTTCCAAACTAGTGGGGTCTGGCAGGAGCAGCTGGAGTAACGAGCTGGGTTTTCTCCAAGGGGAAGGGCAGCTGGGCAGGGAGGGGCTGTGCTGGAGGAGCTGGAATTGCACCTCCTGCCTGCTCTTCTGATGGAGGAATTACCTGCTCCTTGTGGTGGTAATTGGGAACACAAAGGAAACGCCACCTGCCAGCCTGTTAGACAGGGCCAGCACGGTTATGGGGACGGGGCTGTGCTTTCCCTGCACTCCCCAAAGTCACCAAATCCCACAAATCCCAAATTCTTGCAGGTTCAGCAAGCCCAGAGGCCACGGGGACAGCAAGAGTGTGGCACACCAGCTTGGACCTTGGCAATGCTCTGCTGGGGTGAGGGGAGCATCTGTCTCATTTCAGGATGACTCTGAATAGCTGAATTCCCTTTTATTCACCATCCCAGCAAACCAGAAGAACCCTGCAGTCTCCTTCCCACAAATCTGAATAAATTCCTCCCCAGCACTGGGCAGCAGAGCTGTGCATCCAGAAAAAGGAGGCAGAGGATGCTTTCCAGGCTGTGTTTTCCAGCTGGTGCTGGACCTATTGTCCCCATTGACGTCAGAGAGAATTTGGAGCCTGCACCAGCTCTGAGCATTTAATCAGATGTGACCTCTCTGAAAAAACAGCAAATTAGGGGCAGAGTTAAGAGCAGAGCCCAGGAGTGCTGATCCCCACCTCCCTCCTTTAATCACAAAATGAAGCTTTGTCCTGATGGAAAGCAAACAGAGGAGGGCAGGAACAGAGCTTTGGTATGAATTGGAAATGTTCTGACCATTGCTCAGGTTTGAGTTGTTCATCCCAGGTTCTCTTCACTCATTCCCACAAAGGGAACACACCAATGTGGTTCTGCAGGAGTTCCTGGGTGTTGCAACCCTCAGCATGGAGGATTTTGGAGCATTTTGGAAGGCCAGTCTCACCCATGTCCTCCACTGACATGAGAGTTTCTTTTCCCTCAAGCTGGATGTGCTGCTTGCTGGGATCAGGGCATCTTCCCCCCTACAAATTTTAAATGCAGCTCCACCTGCTCCTGCCAGAGGAGCTGGGCCTGTCCAGGAGGATCTCTTGACCCTGGGATTCCCCTGCAGCCCCAAACCAGCTCCATAATCCAGAATTAATCCGGGACATCCCACTGTGGCATTCACAGAGAATCACAAAATATCCTGAGCTGGAAGGGACCCACAAGGATTAAGTCCCTGCACAAGACAACCCCAGAAATCCCATCCTGGCTTGTTTGTAAGAAAGCTCCCCCAGCCTGTGGGTCACCAATGGTTTGGCTCTGGGATAAAACCCTGCCTGACCCTTTGGGGATGACTCTGTGTCCTGATGTGATAAAACATGAAACATGACACGTTTTTCCTGGAGGAATCTCCACCGTGGGTTAGATCCGGGGTTAAGGAGGCTCAGACTACCTGACAACAAGCACAACCTCCCTTCAGAAGATGCATCCCTGGTGTGGTTTGTCTTGAAGAAGGAGCACTTGGCTTTTCTGTACATTTCTGTGCTGCAAAGCAGGGAATTGACTCCGTTTCAGCTGCTTTAATTAAACAGAGTTAAAATCCATCGGCGCAAAGTTTCCTGCCATGCCTACACAAAATCTGTTCCATGAAAAAGCAAAAATACAATGGCTATTACTTTCTGTCAAGTTCTACAGGATTTTCTTTTTTTAAGAGAGGCTGAACAGCTCATCCTGCAGCAGTTAAATTCCGGCTGCTGCTCCTAAGCTTTTTATTTCCAATGGATATATCTTTGTTAAACAAGCCAGGCTGAAATCCTGCCTTCCCCATCCATCCTCTTAAGGAGCTTGAGGGGTGGAACTGCACCAGCACAGCCCAGGGAGCAGGATGGGGAGAGAAGGAGCAGGGGCAGCAGGGGGGTGGGAGGGGAGGCAGGAATCCTGCATGGAATGAGCAATGGAATCCCCCCTTTCCCAGCAGAACGGGGGCTCTGTGTGTCACTGTGCACCCAGAGCAGGGCACTTTTGGTCCCCAACATCATTTAATGCCTTCTCTGAGTGACCAGGTCACTCCCAAGTGACTGATCCACAGATGTGGAATGGGAAGCTGCCCTTCCAAGCTCAAATTACGTTTTTTCTCTTTTTTTCTCCAAGGAAAGACTCATTGATACACCCCAAGCCATACACTGGGATGGGGGAGGTGTGATGGGGGCAGCTGCCCCACTCACCAAGCACAGGCACGCAGGAGCTGCACTCTCTGAATCCCTGTGGAATGCCCTGGGAGCTGTGCAGGGAAAACCTCTTTCAATCTAAGCTGAGGCATTGGGCTCCATTTGCTGCTCTCTGTGTGATAGGTGCCATTTCCAGAGGGGGAAAGGGCAGCTCCTTCATGGAAAAAGAAGCACGTGGGACTTCAAATATGCCAAGCGCTGTTGCTGCGCATCTCTTGGTATCATCCTCCACCGGCAACCCCTGATGGGGAGATTTCCAGGAGGATTAAACTGCAAAAACCCTTTTCCAGCATCTGCTGCTCGAGGAGAGGAGGTTGCTATGGTAACCACATCTGGCCTATTCACATGAGTTTTATGAGGAGAGAAACAAATAAAAAACAAAGCTAAAACAACACGGGCGGCGCACGAAGGAGAGGTGACTTTGTCTGCCTGCATCAAAGGGACAATCCAAGCCACGAGGAATCCTCCAGCCTCGCTGTTTGTTTGTGTCCCTGCCTGCCACCAGCAGTCCTGCGTTCCCTTGAAAGCCAGGGGATGGGATGTGGGGAGTTTGGCAAGGAGAGGAGGATCCACACCTGGAATGGGGGTGTTTGTGGGTGTGCTGTGGGTGCCTGGGTGTTCCTGGGGGGTTCCCTGGGGGTTCCCTGGGGCTTCCCTGATTCCCAGGGCATCCCTGACTACATTGGGGTCTTCCAATCCCACCCTTGGGGTCCCTCCATCGCCTGCATCCCCCAAATCTGACCTGTGGTAAGGACTCTGGCTTCTTTCTAGGGCTGGGGCCAACAGAGCCCAGAGGTTGTCAAAGTGATAAAGTTTTTCCAGGGAAAACAACTGATCTGGATGGGGAGGATACCATTTGTTCCCAGACTGTTGGAACCCCGGTTACTGTGAGTTTGAGACTTTCTGTGCTGACAGGCACTGACCCCCAAGAAAACACTGCATTTGACCTGAGGCCATGGAGAAGGCTTCCAAAATGGAATGGTAGAACTGGGATTGTGGGTGTGGAGTTTGAATAGAAGTGTGTGATATCACATGGTAGAAAAATTGAAGTTAAAGGGTTTAGAATATAGTAATATATATAAAACAAGATGGAGGTTTTAGGGCAGAGGCTGGTCTTTCTTTTTCACCTTCTTCTTCATGCATTAGGGTGGAATTGTGTAATTAGACAAAAAAGTCCACACCAGACCAGTGTGAACTCTGGTGTTCCACACATTTTAAGGAGCATTTCCTGCTCCACCACAGCCAACACAAGGGTGGGCCATCCCTCTCCCCATCCCAGGAGAAGATGGATTTAGGAATGCTGTGGGGAGGGACAATGGATGGGTCTGCTCTGGGTCAGGCTCCTGCTGTTCCCCACCCCTGGGAGTGGTCTCACTTTTAACTGGAGAAATTATGCTGGATGCTCTTGGAGCCGATCTTTTCCTCAGCTTCATTTGCATTTCAGGGCAGAGCTGCAGATATTTGTGGTGGTTCCAAGGCAGCACATTTGGAGCAGGGTCTGGAAAAGCTCCATGGTGGAGAGAGGCATGTGTGAACCTCTGGCACAGCACTTCATCATGGCAAGGCACTGAGGACAGGCAGAGCTTCTCCAGGACACACAGGAGGTGCCTGGAGATGCAGGACTTCCCTGCCAGGGGCTCAGGGAAGCTGAATCCCAATCACTGTGGGTCTGCTCCACGCTGGGCACAGTGGTGGGACATAGAAGGGCGGCCATTTACTCAAGGACATAAAATACAACTGGATCAGGGGATTGATCCGTGCTGGATGGACATTCCTGGGGGGCTGCTCCTCCTTTACAGCCAAAAGCAGATCCAGAACCCTGTGCCATGAGGCACCAGGGCTTGTTCCCAAGGCCAGGCAGTCAGGGTCATCCCAAAGACCCCCACACACCACCCCAGCCCCATCCAAACACGGAATATTCCTGCCATTTTCAGGAACACTCACACACACACACACAATTTACCATCTGGCCTGGAATTCTTTATGCTCTGAGCTCAATGCAAATCAGCCCAGCTCCACTAATTGCTGGGATGTTAATGATGCTCACACCGAGGCAGGGCTGGCTGAGCAGGGCAGTGCCAGCTCTGCACCACGCTGTCCTGCAGCCTGCCAGATGCCACGGCCCCACAGGCCTGCTCCCTGCCCTGCCAGGCAGGACTCACCTGCCTTGGGATGCTCACAGAGCCTGAAATGCAAAGGTGACAACAAAAAGAGCTGGGGAAGGGAAAAAAGAAAGGTGATGTAAAGCAGGAATTGAGCCCTGCAGATAAGCTGACCTATAAATGCCTCGGAGTGGAGAGGGTAGGTACTGAGAGACCAGTGCTGGGGGAGTGCTCTCTGCAGCAGATGGGCTGAAATCCTCATCAGCAGATGCAGACAGGGAAAATATGGGAGTCAGGGCAGGGAAAAAGCTGCTGCCTGTGCAGGGAGGCTGCACAATCAGCACCAGCATCAGGCAGGATGGATCCTGACCCTCATGCCCAGCACCTGCAGGGCTGGTGCTGCCTCTAATAGCCACAGACAGCACGCCACAGCCCCCAGGACCAGCCAGTCCTTCCTCCTGCTGTTCCAGGAGTCCCTGTTTTCCTTCAAGCAGCTCCAAATGACCTCTCCACTGCAAATCCGTGGGGCTGTGATCAAGCAGCAGAAGGAGGCCCAGGCTGGGAAGCCAAACCCAAAGGATTCCCATGGCTGGTGAGCAGGAAGGGGCTCAGAGCTGATGGAAGGTGCCTGCTGTGTCTATGCTGGCTCAGGGCTGTGGATCCTCCAGGTTCCTCTCCAGAAACCTCCCCCTCTTCTTCATTTTGGTCTTTCACCATCAGAGATTTCTCTTCCCAGCACTGGGAACAAGAGAGTAGGAACTGCAGGGCACTCTGCCAGACCCATTTATTCCATTTCCCTGTGGAAAGGGCAGGATTGGCATGGAAAAGCCAGATTTGAGCTTGGAGTGGATGGAATCCCACAGGGCAGGGCTGGGGACTGCCAGGGCTGGGTCAGGAGCTGCCTCCAGGCAAAATGTCCCTAAAGGATTTCTTGTTTCCTTTCATTAGGCTGCTCAGGCTCATTATTTCAAATGCACTGTTACCAGCTTGGAGAAAAGCAAACGGAGTGGCCAGGGAGGTGGTGCTGGGCAGTGTGGGCAGGGCTGGCAGGGGCACAGGGGTGGGGTGAGAGCAGGGATGAGGAAAACCTGATCCAGCTCCCAGGATCTGCTCAGCTTCACAGGATCTGGCCTCTCACTAGGCTCCTGCAGCCCTGGAGGGTGACACCAGCCAGGCTCCACCAAACCCCAGCCAGGTCCGTGCAGGAATGATCCCAGGGAGAGCTCTGGGCTGGCTCCAAGCTGGTGCCCAGCTCTGCTGAGCCCTGCCCAGCCCGAGGCTGTACAAGTGGCTCTAAATTTCCTGTTCTGCTCTTCCCTTCCTTTTATTATTCCCAATTCATCAGCAGTGGCAGGAAACCCTTGAGGAGTTTTCCACAGATCCCCTCCGAGGATGAGGCAAGGCCAGCGAGCTCTGGCACTGCCCTGGTGTTTGCCCAGCCCTGATTTACACCTTCCCTGAGAGCACAGAGCATGGAGCAGGGCCAGGCTCGTGCTGCTGACCACTGCAGTATTTCTCCCCTTTCCCTGAACCCTGTCCTATTTTGGAGCTAACAAATCCTCCCAGCAGCCTGCCAGCTCCTTCTGCTCAATCCCAAAGAGTGGCAAAGGGAGGAGGAAAAAAAAAAAAAAAACCACAAAACACGGGGGGAAACAACCCTGGCATCACCATGGCAACCTGCTCTATCCTGGAGCTGCAAACCCTGAAATTCCCACTCCCCATTTTTCCCTTGGATTGGATCAGGCAGGGATGACAGTTGGCATCACTCTGTGTTGTGTCAGATGGAGTTGTGCTTCAAAGCAGGTTGATTTTGGACATCCTCCCTTAGGAAGGCTGGATCAGGTCCCTCCAGGTTTCTCCAAGGGTGTCTGTGTGCTTTGGGGCAGCAGGACCATTCCTGGGGCAGGGAATGCTTTGCCAAGCCTTGTGCCAGCCGGGCTGTGCCCCTTTGGCCCCAGTTCTCCTCCCCAGTGGGTGCTGCTGCACAAAAGTTTTGATTTCTGCTCCATCCCCCCTTGCCATGCTCCTCATTACCCCCTTCTTGTCCAAGGACAGACCTCTCCACCTCCAAGGGCTGTTTGTCCTTCCCACGCCCACTCAGTCCGGGGCTGGATGTGCAGGGATGATCCCAAAACCCTGAAAAACCTCCAGGGCCAGCACAGCAGGGACTTCTGAGCCTCGTGAAATCCTGTGTGGGGGCTGGAGCTGCCCCACTGCTGTCCCCCCGTGCCCTTGAGCTGCAGCAGAGGGGACAGGGCAGGCAGGGATTGCTGCAGGCACGGGCTCTCCAGAGGGCATTCAGCCCTCATTTTGTCTCATTTATTACTTATTACTGGCCCTGCTGTGCTGGGCAAAGCAGCCAGAGGTGTAAAGGAGTTGGCTGTGCCCTCTGGCAGAGCGGTGGGATGCTGGATTGCTCCACAACATCCCAGCCAGGGAGCAGGAGCAGGGCTGGCTCATCCCAAGGGATCTCAAAGGATGAGTGATCCCAGAGGATCTTCACCCTCAGAAGCTTCCCCCTCATGCAGACCCTCACTCAGGGCCACTCATTCGGGCACTGCCACCACCCTGACCCATCTTTCATCCCCACAGGAGGAGATGTTGCTCTGGGAGCTCAGCAGATGGGCCTGAGCAGACAGAGAATTGCTTTTGCTTTATAGCTCAGGCAGCAGCGCTTTATTTCTCCATTTATATCCCATTTATATCCCACCCCCATCATCTGCAAACCCATTCCCCTCTCTGGCAGCACAAAGGCAGGCAAGTGTCACCAGCTGGCCCCTGGCGTGCCCACAGCCAGCTGCCCACCACGGCTGCCCCTCCAAGCCTGGCATTTGGGGTTAATGGAGCTGGATCCCCATCTTCATTCAGGAAAATGAGATGCCAGGCGTGCCCTGCTCCTCCAGCAGCCTGGCAGGGGCTGCTTGTGCTGCAGGTTTGATGAGCCCTCCTGGGCAGGGGCACAGATGCTGCAGTTGGCTCTTGGTGCCCCTCCAAGGCAGAGGGTGTGGAAAGCAGATCTGGAGCCATGCAGGGGATTACGGCTCTTTAATCGCTGGTTTAAGTGAGGGCAGAGCCTCGGTGCCTCCTGGCACAGGGTCTGCAACAGAGGTGTTGGAAAAAGCCCCAAAATGAGCTGGGTTTGCAGCATTGCAGGGGGATGGGACAGGTCACCACAGGCTGTTCTGGATAGGGGAAGCACTGAGGAGAGAAATATTTCATTATTTTCTCCTGGGAGTTGTGTGGTCCAACATCCCGTGAGTTGAACTCTTCATTAATGCCCAGGTGGGGCAATACCTTCTCCCTGAAGCTGCTGCTTCCACCAGGCCTCAGCACTTCTGGATAAATCAGCCCACAGCTGGAAACTCCCAGTTTGGCTTCTAGGTTTGTAAACTCCCAGTTTGACCTTCTTCAGTCCTGCAGGTCAGAATTAGCTCCCAATCCCCTTCTGCATGGAATGGCTGAGCTGTCCTTTGCCAGCAGGGAAACTGAGGCACAGGCTGGACCTTTCCCTCTTGTGAATGACACCACAGAGCAGACCTTTCCCATCTGTTCCCCCTCCTGTGGAAAGCAGAGGCTCCAGCCCATCCCATCCTGCCCCAGCAGCCACCACATCTCCCTCAGGATTTGCTTAATGAAGATTAAAGAAGTGCTGCTGCCAATATGTCAGTCATAAAATCACCGAAAATAATACAAGGAGCAAAGCACCGTGGCTATCAGCCCGAGTGGAAGTCTCAATTAGCAAATATATCAATCACTGATGACATCTTAAGTAGCATTACAGGGAGAGCATTACAGAAATGATCTGCAATTACAGCGCTGCTGGGAGCAGAACTTCTGGGAAGTGGGGCTGGATTCAGGTGATGCCTTGGGAAGGCTGAGCTAGAACAGAGGCTGGACAGAGTTAAAGAATAAAGCAGGGATTTATTAAAACGATTTCCTCCATGGATCCACCTTAGGAGCACAAGAGCCCAGCCAGGGCTGCACCCAAGATGAACCAAAATGGTCACAAAAATGGACAGCAGCTCACGGGGTCTCTCACTTTTGTAAGTTCTGCTCCATTTACATATTGGAGTTAATTGTCCAGTTACAGCTTTAGCCCATGCACTCCCATCCTTCTTGTTTTTCTCTCTCCAGCCCACGTTGTTTGTGCTCTTGGGCTGAGATTTGGATCATTTGTCCTTGGTCCCCAGCTGGAGCAGGAATTGTTTTGTCTCCCTGCTCTGTGCAGAGAGCTCACCATCCCATAATGTGAAGCTCAGACCTGCACACTAAAGCAGCACAGAATGTGAAAAATAGAAAAGCTAAACCTGAGGCATCAAGGGAAGAACCATCCAGGCTCCCAGGGGATATTTGTGGGTGTCTGCAACCCCAAGAATCACTGTGACCTTATCACTCTCTACAACTCCCTGAAATGGGGCTGTGCTCAGGTGGGGTTGGGCTCTTTCTCCAGAACCAGAGCACACAGTCTCAAGCTGAGCCAAGGGAAATTTAGGTTGGATATCAGGAAAAAGTTCTTCATGAAAAGAGTGATAAAGTTCTGGAATGGCTGCCCAGGGAGGGGGTGCAGTCACCATCCCTGGGTGTGTTTAACAAAGCCTGGATGTGGCACTGGGTGCCAAGGTTGAATTGAGGTGTTGGGGCTGAGTTGGACTCGATGATCTTGAAGGTCTCTTCCAACCCAGTGATTCTGTGAATTCTGTGTAAATTTCTGTGTTTAGACTCGCCAGGACAGAGCTGTGGAGGATGTCCAGGCTGCACAGCTCCATGGAAAAGGAACATCTGCTCCTGCCTGGGGCTGGGCTGGTGCTGCAGCCTGGGCTGGGGACAGCACAGCTGGGTCACCCACCAGGGTTTGGCTGTGCAAAGCCTCCAAAAAGCCACGTGGACAGGTCCCACCTGGGACTCAGAGCCCTGTGGCAAGGAGGGGATAATGATGCAGCAATCCTGGCCAGCATCACCCCACTGGTGGCCACCAGCTGGCCGTGCCCAGGCCACTGGGGACAGAGCCAGAGCTGATTTACAAGGCCCAGATAAAGAAGGATTGGGAAAGGTGCTGGAACATGCACAGGGAGTTATGAATATTACTGGATTACAGCAGTTTACAGGCTCCAGCTGGGAGCAAACCCCGCTGGCAGCACAGAGGTGAAGGCACAGGAGGAGTGAAGTCACTGCCAAAGCTCCTCCAGCCCTGGGATGTGCTTCTGTACACACACACCCCCAAAACCACAGCCACAACAAAAAAAAAAACAACAAAAACCCCACTGCTTGTTTGTTTTAAAGGTGTAGGATTGGTGTAGGATTGATGTCACCCCGTTAAGGGGGCATTACTGAGCTGACAGCACCTCTGCAGCCTGCCCAGGATCCCCAAAAGTCCCTCAACTTCTATAAAAGGGATTTCTTGGTCCCAGCTGCATCCCTGTGTCCCTCAAACTCCCCAAAAACACAGGGCTCCCATCCCACGTGGCTGCTGGGGCTGATTTGATTTCCAGGCCCGAGGAACACTTGTCTTGTTCGGGCTGGTGAATAATTTATAATTTGCTTATGAGCAAAGGCAATGGGGAGCGTGGGGAAGGGGAGGGAGAATAAATATATATTTATAAAATATGGAAAAAGCTGAAAAAAAATCATAATAATGCCCAAACCAGCCCTGTAAACTGTTCCTTTGATCTAATCCAGAATAAATTATACATAATGGAGCTGGATGGGTTTGCTTGCCGCCAGCATGAATAAAAAACCAGAAAGCAAGAGAGCAAGCCAAATCATCTGAGCTAATAACAATGTGCTCGCTGTAGATGCTTCATCTGGGATTATTTTGCAGCAGCCAGCACAGATTTCCATGGAAAGGAAAGTAATTTTTTAACTGGGAGGTGCTGTGCAGGCAATGAGCTGTGGTAATGCTCCAGGATGCCTGGAGCAGCTGAGGAGATTTTTCTTTCTCATTCCCTGATTTCTTCCACTAAGGGATCTGGAGACACCAGATCTCTCAAACTTTGCTACAGGGGGCAGATGCATCTTCCAAACATCTGGAATTCCATTGATCCAACAGAAGAACACCCATATTTTTATTTACAAAGCAGATACACAGGAAAATGTCGAGAACTCCAGATTATTTTCCCAGTTCCTTCACCCTTCCTCCTCTCTCCTCCTTCCCTCTCTCGTGGAGTGAGGCAGCTCCTCAGGACTGCTGTGTCCTGCGGTGCTCAGCTGATGGCTCCAGGATGCAGATCCATCAGGAAACACAATCCATAAAGAATTCCCATCCAGAGCTTCATGGAAAATCACTCCCATTCCCAAGTCCTGCTGCACACCTGCACTGACTTCCTCAGGATGAGGAAGGTATTGAGCCAACAGCCAATACTCCGAAAATAAAACTATTCCCTCAGGCCTTAGCTACAGCATTCAATTAAAATTCCTGCCAGAACTCCCAGTCCTTTGGAAGGTGCAATTCCAGAGGCAGGGAATGAGCTGGGTGCTGCTGTGGCACAGCCAGGTCAGCCACTGACCCCAAATGCCTCCTCAAATTCACAATTTTGTCGTGAAATAAGAGAGAGATGGCCAATGGGAATGAGTTTGGGAAGAATAAAAGGTCCCTGGAGGTCTGAATTTGGATGTGGCCTCTCCCAGAAGGACCAAGGCCAAGGCCTTTGAGGCCCAGCAGAGCCTCCAGAAGAAATCATCCTGCTCTGTTTTATTTGGAAGAAAAAAACCCTTTTTTTTTTTTTTCTTGCTGTTTCTGAAACAGTTTTCCTTTTGGCTGGTTATTTTGGAAGCAGGGAGAATTCCATCATCTCGTGGATGGCCCCATTGCTGTGGGGACAAGCTCGGGGTCACTCCCTGCTCTGGGAGCTCCCCACAAGCTCCTCTCCCCTGATCACCTTTCAGAGAATTCATACCCAAAACCCGACAAAAGCAGGCGTGAGGGAAATATTTGGAATGTTTGGCTGTGAAGTGGTGCTGCACATCAACACTCCCTCACATCTGCACGAGGGGAATGTGCTGCTTCACAGCTCGTTTAGCTGTGACCCCCTTTTTCACCGTTCCAAACAGTCTGTTTGTTTATTTGTTCACAGTTCTGTGTGAAATCCACCTGGAGGGAATCCTCTTCCCTCCTCCCATCCCAGATCCAGCTAGGCTGAGTCAGATGTGTCAGAGGAAAATGGGAAGTCACTGCCTCCATCCCTGCTTCTCTGGAGCATCCAGAGGGCAGGAATGCTCAGCTTCTCCCTAAAACTGCTCCGACCATGCAGGAGGGGAAAAAACATTTGGAATGATGCTTAATGCCTTATTCAGAGGTGGAGCTGAAGGAATCTGAACTACTCTCATCATTTTATAATGGGCAACCAGGGTGTGAGGGGGTTTGGAGCTCATGACTTATGGAAGAGGAGCGATGTAGGAAAAATGAGTAGGAATAATGCAGGGAAAATAGCTTTAAACTGCCAGAGGGCAGGGATGGATGGGATATTGGGAAGAAATATCCCTGTGAAGGTGGGGAGGCCCTGGCACAGGGTGCTCAGAGAAGCTGTGGCTGCCCCTGGATGTATCCAAGGTTGAACAAAGCTTGGAGCAAGCTGGGATAGTGGAAGGTGACCCTGCCCATGGCAGGGGTGGCACTGGGTGGATTTAAATCCCTCCCAGCCCAACACAACCCAACCCATGATTCTGTAACGAGCTTTGCCCCATCATTACCACACCAAGACCTCAGAGCTGCCCAGGAAGGACCAGATAAAAGCAGTGCCCAAAACCTTCATGGGTATGACCCATGAAGGGCTGGCTGTGCTCTAGGACCATCCAGCTGAGTGCTTGCCCAGCAAAAACACCAAAACGTGCCTTGGGCCCACCCAGGGAATTTCCACTGCCTTCAGGCTGAGGGGTCCTGCTCTGGAACCAGACATGTGTCACTGATTGGTACCTGAGAGTGCTCAAAGGAAATCTCAGCTCTGAAGTCAGGGCTGGAGGAAAAAAAAAAACTCCCCTGGACGGAGTGGAGCAGAGCTGCAGCGCCTCGGAGATCAATCACAATTATAAAACCAGTTAGAAGGAGAGGGCTGCTCAGAGAGGTCACTTCAGGGTGCTCTTATTAGGGAAGTCTATTAGGGAAAAGGCTGATAATGGATGGGAGGCTGCCACACGGGCTAATTATAAACATCACACGGTGGCTCAGGCTCGATACTCCCTGCCAGAGCCTTGCTTTGCTCCAGACTCCAGCTCCTCGCTGCAGGTGCCACATTTTCTTGGAGAAGCTGCAGATATTCCTGCAGCATCCATGGGTGGAGTTGTGCCCATCCTTTGTCATGTATGACCTAATCAGCAGGAGATTGGCTTCCAAAATCGGGAGGGGTGAGAGCTTCTCTCTGCTTGCGAGCACAACCAGCCCCTCCTGCTCTGCCTTTGCTTTTTGACTTTGTAACAGCTTTGGTTTGGATTAAACGCAGTTCTCACCAAATTCCTTCATCTACTGGGGAAATGTGCCCCCAGCACCAGGCTGGCAGCAGCCAGCTCTGCTCTTTTGTGCCCTCACAGCCCTCCCATGCAGCACTGAGATGGCTCCAGCCTGGAAAAGCAGGATGGATCAAGAGCTTTGGCTGAGTTCTTCACACGAGGAAGCCCCAGGGTGAAGCTGAGCTGGTGGCAGAGATCAGTTTAACTCACACACTGTGCTCAGAGTGGACAGCACGGGGCAGAAATGATTTCTAGGTTGAATTTTTGCCTTATCATGAGCAGCACTTGCTCTGTGTGCCTGGCACGGGCTCAGCACGGGAACAGCACGGGAGCCACGGCTCGGGCTCCTGAGGACAAGGAATTGCATAACTCCCACCCCAGCCGGGGCTGGATCAGCTCCCCAGCTGGAATAAATCAAGAGAGATCCATCGAGGTCAATCCTGGCCAATTGTATCCACTTAATCTTCTCTCAGGAAGCACCACTCAATCGATGTGCAGAGCTCCTGCCTCCTCCAGGGCCACTCCAAACCTCTTCCCAAAAGTACTGGAACAGAAACCCCTCCTGCAGTGGCTCCTCTCTGAGTGCCTGAGCCACAGCCCAGCTGGGGCAGAGCCAAGCTGCCCCAAAAAACACACTTGGGGTGGGCATCCAGTGGGAAACTGAGCTAGCTGCCCTGAAAAACATCCGTTTATTCCAGAGGGACACAGGGTTTATTTTCCATTTTATTTGCCTGGGGCTGGGGTGGGAAGAATGGACATTTGGGAAGAAAGGTTCTTGATAATTCATATTCCAGGATGGTCCTGCTCCCAGCCCCTGCAGGGTTCTCATATTTAATTAAAAACTGTGAAATATTTATCTCTGTTAAGTGCTCTCCCTCCTCAGCCCCTCTCCCCATTTGAGAGCGAGGAGGATGGAGCAGGGCAGGGATATTTGTGAGGATCCTTCACAAGCAGTGACATAATCAACAAATTGGAAGTTTAAGGCTGGGGTTTTTTTTCTGGGGGTGTTTCCACACCCATACCTGGGAGGGACACAGGGTTTGTTTCCCATTTTATTTGCCTGGGGGCTGGGGTGGGAAGAATGGACATCTGGGAAGAAAGGTTCTTGATAATTCATATTCCAGGATGGTCCTGCTCCCAGCCCCAGCAGGGTTTTCATATTTAATTAAAAACTGTGAAATATTTATCTCTGTTAAGTGCTCTCCCTCCTCAGCCCCTCTCCCCATTTGAGAGCGAGGAGGATGGAGCAGGGCAGGGATATTTGTGAGGATCCTTCACAAGCAGTGACATAATCAACAAATTGGAAGTTTAAGGCTGGGGTTTTTTTTCTGGGGGTGTTTCCACACCCATACCTGCTGCAGCAACTCCCAGATTTACAGCAAAGCACAAAACCAAGTGATGGGGAGCCTCGGGGTGTCCCTGGGGCAGAGGGGTGACCACAGGCACTGCTCCCCATCCCTCTCCCTGCCATCAGCCCCCAGCCCTGCTTCCACCAGAGGCTGACCCCGGTGCTTTGATGGAGACATCTTTAAAGGAATCCTAAACGCTTTGTTAGATGTTTTATTCAGTTTTTATAAATGTTCCTTGCTCTAAAAGAGTAAATGAGGAGTTTGGGGCAGTGCCAAGGGGTCTCTTTTCTGTTTCTCTTGGCAGTAAATCAGCTTTCAAATTATTATTGCCATAAGGAAACACAATATTCAAATACCAGCCTCTCTCCCTTTTATCTCCCCCTCCCCTCTCCTCTTCCTTCTGCTGATTGTCCCTCTTTTAAATGCAGATCAGCCCCGGGACTCTCCCTCACTCCCTCCCAGTTTTGGGGAGGTGACGCTTGGATTTTCACATGCTGTGGAGGATGGAGGGGTCCTTCTTCCTGTCCTTGCTTTTCCCATTTCAGGGCAGGATCTGGTGCAGAGAAAAGGCAGAGAAGGAGCAGATTAAGGCCCTGGAACATCACCTGGTGTGCTTGGCTCCACACACCTGCCTGAGCTGCTGCAGAACAGAGTCCACAGCAACAGGAGAGGAAAAAACCAGGTGGCACGGCCGGGCAAGAAGTGTTAAATCCTAGGGGCTGGAATTGCAGCAGTGGAGGACCCAACAGCAGTCCTGGGGCTAAATCACAGCTAAAAAGAGACAAGGTTGCTCTGAGGGGCATTTTTAGACGATTCACCAGGGGCTAGGGGTCACATTCCCAGGGGACATCCATTGACGTGGTGGCATTAAATCCCAGGCAGCTCCTCATGACCCAGCTCACCCCCGAGCTCCCAGCCTTTATTAAACCCAGCTCCCAGCCTTTATTAAACCCAGCCTCGGGAGATGTGGCTGGCATGACAAAGCGCTGGAGATTTGCATGTATAAAATTCCCTGGAACAAATGGCTTTGGTGGGGCAAAAGTTCAGGTCAGAGTGGCCCAGGGGTGGCTCGGGGAAGGTTTCAGCACTGTCAGCACCTTGCTCTGCTGCTCCCAGGGGTGAGGCAGGAGCAGACTGGGCTGATGGCAATGGGAACAGCCTCCCCTGGGTGCCAGCTGGGCTAGCAGGATTTGCCATGGGGCTCACACCAAAGGGAGCAAAGGGGGGATGTTTCCACCTGCCTTGGCCCTTTGGGGCTGCAAAAGGCTTTGGTGACCACTCCAAGTGGCCATTCCTGGCCTGTCAGCCTTGGGGGGGATCCAGAGAACCCTTTCCCAGGAAGATTCCAGCCCAGCTCCCTCTGGAGCTGGTGGGATTTAGAGTTTGTCCAGCAGGATCAGAGCGAGCTCCCAGCTCCTGGAAATCACTCCTCCAGCAGCACTCCATCAATGGCAGCCCCTGCACAGCCAACTGCTCTTTGTGTTTCCTCCCAATGCACTGCAGCACATGTACATACACAGAAAAACACAAACGGGGATAAATTACCTTCCAGGCAAAGCCTCAGGACTTCGAAATTGCTGAAAAATCAAAGCACATTCCAGGGGGGAAACGCAGTAAATCGGAAAGGGAAAATGCACAGAGAGGCTTTTAATAAAAGCAGAGCCAGAGAGGGAGCTCAGAGCCCTTGCAAGATGTTCATGAAGTGAGTGCCAGCACAGCCCTGAGGGCACAGAGGAGTTAATGCCCCCAACCATTTTCCAGATGGATGTGGATGTCAAATCACCCATCCCACGGAGGGAGAGCATTTGGGGTGCCCTCCTGGGGTGCTGGAGAAGCAGAGATTTCCCAGCTCTGCTGTTCTCTGAGCAAGGCAGGAGTCAGCACTGAATGCAGCTGAGCAAGCCAAGGATGGCTCTTCCAAGTGAAGGAACAACAAAAAAAAGATATTTTCTAAATGAAAAATATAAATCTAAAGTGCAACCTCAGCCTTCTCCACTTCAGAGTGATGAGGTTTTAATGTTGGGAGCTGGAAGACAACCAGCAAGTGATGGAGAGGAGGAGGCTCAGGCAGAATTCCCTGTTGGGAGCACGGAGCCCTTCCCGCTGCCCTGGTGTCAGGACTGGGATCAATACCCCAGCCCTGCAGTAGGGTGGCTGGAAAACACTTGCTTTAATTACTCACAGCCAGCAGCACATCAGCCAGCCCAGATTAAAGACCTGGGGTTGTTGTGGGGCTTTGGGAAGGGCCCTGGTGGCTTTGTCCCTGCCCACCCTGACAGGCTCACCACACACAGGGACCTGCCCGGGGCCACCACGGCTGTCACAGGATGTCACTGACTGTGTTCTCACTCCAGAGCCAGCCTGCTGCTGCATTCCCCAGCCAGCCACAATATTTTCCTGGCTGATTTTAGCCAAGTTGGAGTTGGGATGGAGATGGATGGGTGGAATGGAATATGCTGAGATATATTCTGAATATGTTGCCGGGAGCGTTTCATGACGAGAAGGCAGCAATGACTCCAGCAGTGCTTTTCCCCAGCCTCAATCTTGGCACACTTTGGCTTTTCCTCCCAAGGACCCATTAGTCACTGCCCTGAGTATAAACCAGCCCAGGCAGCCAGATCCTTCAGTCTTGCAAAGATCCCCCACATTGTAATTCCAAAATAACACCACACTCCTTTAATGATCAATAGCAATTACTAAGTCATTTATATCCAATAAAGGCTCCAGCAGGAGGTCTGGGTGATATATTACTGTATAAATTCACACTATGAAGCAGATTAACAAAGCATTATGAAAAGCAAGCTTATTATTTGCATGAACATGAGGCTCAAGAGCTAATTGAAGCAATCCAGCAAAATGTCAATGACTCCTTTTGTATATGAAATATTCATTAAAGGCGAGCACTTATTCGTGAGCGATTGTTTATTTATACCTTTTCATTTGCATTCTGCTATAAAACTGGCTGCCTTTCCATTAGGCCACAGCCAGCATCACTTTTCTTGGGAATGGCTGGGACTTGGAAATTGCCTCCTGTCTGCAGGGAGCAGTGGGGGATTTTTCTTAGGCAGTGGATGCATCCCACGGATCAGGGAGGATGGGGAGGGAAGGAGCAGCTGCAGAAGTGATGAACATCCTCGTGCTTCCTCATCCTCCCTCTGCTCTCTGCCCTGGTGCTCTGGAATGGAGGAGCCTCATTTGGACACTCCAGATCTTTACAGCGAGTCCTGGGGGAATTGCCACTCTTGTGATGCATTTTTTCCTGGGCGTTAATTTGATATTCTCATATTTGTTTTATTATGCTTTTATTTCTGTATTTGGCATTTATTAATGCTAAAAAACAGCATTTTCCCTGTTGTGGGGTGAAGCAGCCCTCTGCTGCCTCAGACCCTCCCTGGGCACAGCCCACAGGGATGGATCCACAGGTTTCCCTGGATTTATGCCCATGGAAGATGCTGTGGGTGACACCAAGAAGTGCCACCCCTCTCTTGTCACCTCCCCTGGGGTGAGTCCAAGGCACAGCCCTGAGAAGTAGCCATTCCCATTCCCACTCCCCAAACCCTCTGGAAATGACTGGAAATGGGTTTGGTTTCCATTCCTCTTGGCACCGTGTCCAAACACCAGGGCAAGCCGTGATGGGGGTGCACAGGGACAGCAAAGATCCCACAGATCCACAGGGAAAAGCATCCCAAAAAAATGGAAGAACTTGAGCCCCTCGTGCCCCAGGGAGGAGGCACGGTGGGATCCCGAGGCTCTGGGCACCCTTTGCCTGCTGCTTTCTCCAATTTCAGCCCCAAATGAAGTTTTTCCCAGCCCATCCATTTGCCAGGACAGCTCCTGGGCTACAAATCAATGCAACACCGCATCTTATTTGCTCTGCAGCCAGCTGAGCAAAACAATGTAGCACCAACAGAGACATGAATCTCCCTCATTTGTCTTCCACTAGAAAAATTTCAAGGCTGGAGCTTTTTTTCTGGCTCTCTGGCAGCACTGTCAGGAGGGTGACGTGTTAGGAATGGCTGGATGGGGGCTCAGGATTTGTTTTCTCTGTGATTTCCTCAGTCTAAATTGCAGCTTTACTCACACACGTCCCCAGGTGCCAGAGACAAATGTTTGACCAACTGCTTAGGGCTGGATGTGGGGATCAATCTTGGATCCTGCTCCCAGGGAGGCTGCAGGGGAGATGGGATTATAATTACACCGAGGGAAAACACCTCTGAAAAACCCCATGGGTGAGGATGGGCTCTTGGGACTTGGGATTTGCTCCTCCACAGTGCTGGAAGGTGCAGGGATGAATTTCCCTGGGGGAAAAAGGCCCATTCCCTGTTCCTGAGCAGAGTTCTCCCTCTCCCTGCTGTCCCACTGGACAATCCCTTCCCAGCAGCACCTTTTGGGGACTGCAGCCACAGGCATTTCTGGGAGGATTTTGCTGTTCCCCTGAGCTCTGCTCCTGTGGAGGGGTTGCCCAGTCCCCATCCCACCACTCAGCCAGCCACAGAATCCATCAGCCTCCCAGCTGAGCATCCCAAAGCTCTCAGCACTCAGCCAGAGCAGTGAAACCCCAAAAAAGCCCATCAGGGACCCCAGAGTCCTCACAGGTGGGAGCAGATCCTCCAGTCCCAGGAAACACCAAACACAGCAACCCCCAGGCCTCCACCCTCACAGCCACTGCTGCTGCTGTTGCTGCCACTTTCCCAGCAGAGATTTCCAGCAGCAGAGGCTTCACTGCATTTCTGGGAGCCCCCAGCGAGCTCTCCACAGAAATGGAACTCAGCAGGGCAGAGCATGATGGAAAAACCACTGTTCCTGCTGCGGGAGCCAAGCCCTGAGCAGCAGCCAGCAGCAGGATGCTCGGGATGAGCCTGAGGATGCAGGGGATAAGCCTGGCAGGGAAATGTGGGCTGAGCCTGCCCAGGATGCCCAGGATGCACAAAGCCGAGGATTTGGGGCACCACGCTGTCCCCTGCTGCCACTATAGGACATGAAACCACACGAACACGCTGCTGTTCTCAAGGTTGAAAAGCGAAGTTCCTTTTCTGACTCCAACATTTATAGATTTCCAAAGGATTGGAGGGTGACAGTGCCACCTCTCCAATGACACTGGACCAACCAACAGTCCACCAAATTTCTCTTCCTCCATAAAAGAACGCAAAACAATAAGTTGTTTTACAGAAAGTGCGTGAGAAAATTTGCTACAACAATGCAAACATCAGAAAGCTTAGAAAGGTCTTTAAAAAATCAGGGCGACCCCCTGCACCACCAACCCATGTCACCCCCGAGCCCCGGCAGCTCCCGATGCTGTTGGAGGCACAGGAGTGGGGAGGGAAGGATGTGAGAGCTGCCGAGCACCGGGAAGGCGCTGACAAAGCTCTGGCTGCGCCCTTAATGGCTTTTAAATCACGGAGGTTCAACAAGAACGAAAAAAAAAACAACCCCTAATGTTTACTCACACTTGCGCAGCTTCTTATTTGCATATAATTGCTTCCTGTCACAACACTCCATCCAGAGGCTCTTAATCCCGGCGATCAGAGGAGCTCTGAGCAGGGAATGGCAGGAATAAATCCTGGGATGCCTCAGGAGCATCCCGGGATGTTCCTGCGGCGGAGCAGGGAGCGACAGGGACATCCCAGCAGGGCATCATTAGTGAGAGGAACACAAGGAAAAAAAAAGAGGCAGGTGAAAACACGGCTTTCCCTTGGGATTTGGATGGGTATTTATCAATCCTGGGAATGCTGGGGAAACTCACTGAGCACAGCTCCCTCCTGCAGCCCTTTTTTATCCCTTTAACTCACAAACCCCTGTCGCTCGTCCTCCAGAGGAAGTGAAAAGATCCCAATAATCCTGGAATGGTTTGGGAGAAAGAATCCCTCCCCAGAGCTGGGTTTGAGGTGGGCCATGGATGGCCAGGGGGTCCGGGGTGTCCCCACAGCCCCAGGTGCCCGGGGACAGCAGGAAGGAAGCGCTGGCACTCCCCGTGCCTGTCCTACTTTCCTGCTCATCCCATGATGCACTCACGATGCATTTTTTAAAAACCTCCGTCTGTCTGGAGGATTTAACTCCAGAGACACTTTCTGAGGATGATGCTAGGGATGCTGGAAAACATGATTTCCAGGGAGGGCTGAGAACCAGCTGAAACCAGCCCTCTGTGGATCTCTGGAGCTCTTAATTAGACAAGAATTAACATCCTGGGAAACATTTGATTCCTAACAAGGGCACAGCTCCTTTCACTGGGATTAGCCTCCCTTGGACTCCTCAAGCTTCACATCATCCTCCAGTACACAGATCTCCTTCCCCACTTGTCCTGGCATCACCTGCCTGTGCAAAGAGCCCCTCCCCATCTTTTTTAATCAGCTTTTTGTAAGTTCTGAAAGGCCCCGATGAGGTTTTTAGAGCATTTCTTGAGTCAAGCTTTGAAGGCATGAGGTTCTCTGCGTGTCATCTCTTCCAGCATTCCTCCAGTTCAGGGGAGGCTCCTCATTCCCCAGACTCCAACATTTCTCCTGACAGGCCACCGGATATGCAGAGACCATGAAATTTTAACAGAGTTCTGTGTTTTCCACACTCCACTTCGGCAGAGCAGGAGCAGGGCACGGTGGATGGGCTGAGCAGCCACAAAAAAGGGAGCACATTTCGGCTGCCATGCTAGAGGAGGTTGAGACGAGCTAATTAAGCTCTTAGGAGGGAAAAGTGCCCTATATTTTGTTTCATTCCACTTTCTTTTCCCCCTCCCCACTGCTCTCCCCTCGCAGACGTCACTGCAGGCGAGCAGACGTGTCGGCTCCGATGATTTATTCAGGAGCAACATCGGCTCTGCCTTCCACTCCAGCGAGCACAAATTTCAATATTTCATATGGAAATCTCCAGCTCTCTGTCCCTATTTCTGCCTAAAGATGCTGCTCCTCTCTGGGGTGCAAAGACGGGGTGGGTGCAGAAGAGCTCTGCCGCTGCTCCAAAGTTTTTCCCGAGTTTTCTGGATGCTCTTGGGTCTGTTTCTCTATGCAGCAGTGTGGCAGAGCATGTGACAAACCCGGGGTGGCACCGTGTCCCCTGCCAGTGCCACCAGCCCTGGCTGTGCCTGTGGTTCATCCATGAGCCTGGAATTCACCAGGATTTACCTGTTAATGACCCTTTTGTTCAACCTCTGGGTAAAGGAATTCCTTCGTGGAGAATGAGGAGCTCCTGCCTGGAATTCACCAGGATTTACCTGTTAATGACCCTTTTGTTCAGTCCCTGGGTAAAGGAATTATTTCCTGAAGAATGAGGAGCTCCTGCCTGGAATTCACCAGGATTTACCTGTTAATGACCCTTTTGTTCAACCTCTGGTTAGAGAAATTCCCTCCTGGAGCTGTAAGGGCCCTTTCCAGAGCAGGTGCAAGGAACGAGGTTTTGTCTTTTCCTGCAAGGATTTGCTTTGTGCCTGGAAAACCACACCTGGGATTTGGGGGATGCCAAAAGTTCTTCACTCCCAGAGCTTCCAGAGGCTGCAGCCTGACTGCCCCAGCCTGGCTGGCACTGGGGACACTGAGCTGGGCTCTGGTGGCACCACCAGTGACACTTCCCTGGGCTGCTCTGGGGGTGGAAAACTGCTCTGAGGAACAAGGCAGAGCAGCACGTCCAGCCTGATTCCTCCTAGGGAGAGGGGAAGAGTGTTAATTAATGTTATTCTCCATTCAATTAATATCATTCTCCATGAATGGCTTTAATCAGCCTTGCAGAAACACTTGGCAGCAGTGCTGCATTTCCAGGGATGAACTGCCCTAAATCCACCCAAACTTTGGGAAGAGAAGTGGGATGGAGAGGTCAAGGCGTGCTGAGATGAGCTGGGTTCTGCCCCAAAAACTAGCCCAGAGCCTGGCCCTGCTGCTGCTGCTGGTCCAGATGGAGCAGAGGGGCTGAGACATCTCCCTTCTTAGGCTGAAATTTGGGGACTTTCTGATTTTGAGATCTGCAATACTCAGAAAATAAATAAATTTCTTTTTCAAGCCCACCTTGCTCCAGCTTTTGAGGTGCCTGGCACCTTTTAAACTTTTTTAACCCAGATTTGGGGTTTTGTTGGAATGGGGGATGTCAATCAGCTCGATCAGAGCAGGAGGGTCATCCTACTGCTGTTATCCCATGGAATATGTCAGGGATAAGGGGGAGCAGCACGTGCAGGGGGTGAGGATGCTCTGGCAGCTGATTCCTGCTCTGCACTCCCATCCCACTGCATCCCACAGCATCCATATGGAACAGGGCCCACAGAGAGGGAGATGAGAGCCACCAGAAAGTGATGGTTCCATTGGAGAGAATAAAGGAAACAACCAAGATGATAAATGCATTCCAAGAGGGGGGAAAAATTCATGTCTTTTATTGCTCTCCCAACACAAACATGAAACACAAACAAATCAAAGGGCTGGAAGTGCTTCCAGTCTGCGACATGACCTGACTGAACAAGAGGCTTTAATGTGGAGGGAATTGGAGAGAATAAAGGAAACAACCGAGATGATAAATGCATTCCAAGAAGGGGGGAAAAATTCATGTATTTTATTGCTCTCCCAACACAAACATGAAACACAAACAAATCAAAGGGCTGGAAGTGCTTCCAGTCTGCAACATGACCTGACTGAACAAGAGGCTTTAATGTGGAGGGAGCTCCCAGGAGGATTAAACTGCTGATAATAAATTATTGAGAAATATTAGGTGGCGAATGGGCCCGACGCCAGATTGATTCACAGCGACATCCGAGAGGAACAAATGGAAAAATGCAAAAAAACCCTCGAAGCAAAGCAAAGCTGAGAGTTTGAGCTGAGAAAAACAGAGTGAAAGCATCTCTCAAAGGCTGTTTTGGGGTGCAGAAGGGATGTGGGAGAGGTTTGTGTCCACGTGGTGGATCTGCAAATCCACTGATTTTCCTCTGGGTTCTCAGTTTGGCTGGAAGGATTCTTGGGTGCCAGTGGTGCCTTGCACATCCTGGAGGCAGGAATATCCTGGGATTGACCCTGCCTGCTGGAATGAAGGGAACAAAGGAGCCAGACACAGCCATTAAAGGCAGCTCAATGGCTTTAATTTAATATTTTTTTTCTGTTAATGCTATTAATCACCATAGGCACACGTCAGGAGCTGCTGCATATTTAAACTGGGCCAGGAGCCAGTGATTTCTCCTATGCAATTTCCTAATGTTAATAATGTTTCCATTAACCATATTCAGGGAATCTGCCATTTTTTGTCCTCTTCTGGCCCCTACTTTTTACTTTTAATTATGACCCAGTGTCAGCTATTGAATAGGTCGTCGCATTTGAAGCATCTGCAAAGATTTCTTTTTAATAATGCAATTTCTTGGCTGTAATAGCCCTATAACAGGAGTAATTAATGAACCACAGCGTGCTCTCAGGGGCTGCCCATCCATCCGCAGCAAAATCTGCTGGTGGAAAAGGTGCCTCAAACCGGGAGAGATCCAGGAAAAATCCAGCAGGGACTGCAGAGGAGCAGAGCTGGGGCCACTGGAGCTTCCTGCAGCTGCAGAGGAGAGGTCTGAGGCCACTTCCACAACTCCCAAACACTCTAAAAATTAAGTGTCGGGGAAAAGTGGTGGCAGGAAAAGTTCAGGAAGTGACACCTCAAAGCAGGATTTATCCCTTCTTTTGTGATGTCCTGGCAGCCCATTGCACTGGTGGGACACAAGGAATTCCACCTGCTTCTTTGCTGATGAGAAAAATACCCAGGAAAACAAGAAAGGTGAAAAAGAAAAAGGTCTGGGGAGTTGGAGGATGTGGAGGTTTGGGAGATGGGGATGGGAGTTGCCAGCATCAAATTCCCTGTGGGATCAGCCCTCCTTCCCTTCTTCCCTTTCTCTCCCACCATGTGAGCCAGCTCATCAGAGCAGCTGAGGTCTGAGCAGAGGAGATGATCAGGCTGTGTGGGAGAAGAAATGAAATGTCCAAAGAGGCTGCTTTGGGTTCACAGCTCTCCCTGGCACTGGTAACACAATCCCAGCCTCAGTTCCCACTGGAGACTTTGCCCAGGAGCTGCAGGAGCAGCTTTGGGAGGTGACAATCCCTGGGGACTCAGCCAAGGCTCCTGTTATTGCCACCAAAGTCACCAGCCAGGGGGACACCAACACACCTGAGCTGCTGCTTTCCCCAGCTCTGAGCCCACAGTAGTGCCTGGAAATGCTGCCATCCCTCCTGCCAGCCCTGATCCAAATGATGGGTGGGAAAACTCTGATAAAAAACCTGATAAAACACATCAGCTGTGGGGACAGGCCACCAGAGAGGCAGAGCATCCCACTGGGTGCCACATCCCACTGCTCCCTGCATCCCACCATCCCCAGCACCCAGCCCCCTCCCGTGGGGCTGGTGGAACATGACAGCAAACACAAAATTAGTCTTTTTGGGGGAGCTAAACGGGGCTTTTGCAGCAAAGAGCCATGAATCAGCCTCCTTGTTGGGAGCTATTAGTGTCTCCCTTGCCCTACTTTCCCCTGCTCTGTGCAGAATTCCATGGCTGGATGTGTGTTACTAAACCAAAAAGGACATTAATAAATGAGGAACCATGCAGGTCCCCCTGCCTGGCTTAAAAAGGAGCTGGGTTTTCAGGGCTGAAAAATCCATCCCCACCCCCTTGTCCTTCCCCCTGTGTCCTCCTGTCCCCAGCAGGACCAGGGCTCCTCTTGATGAGGAATTGGGATGAAGCAGGCAATTAGCTCCAGCAGTGCCTCGGAGATGCCGGCGCTCTGCTGCTGCCCCAGTGCACTCATCTGATAAATGTTTGCAGGAATTTAATGTCACCAGCAGCAGGGACAGCGTGGGGACAGCTGGGGAGGTGCTGCAGGAAGCTGCTGCCTCTCCCAGTGCCACAGTGGGGACAGGGGGAGAGTCTGCCCTGCCAGGGAGGACGGAGAGGCTGATTCTGGGTGGCACAGGGGGCATCCCAATTATCCCATTCCCTCCTGTGGTATCCCATTTATCCAAAACAGGAAAAGGGTCAGGCACTCCCTTCCAGAAACCAAAATTCCAAGGGGAAATGCTGGAGCATGAGATAAAAAATGCCCACATTGCACAGTGCCCACGGAGCTGCCCACACCCCCGAGGGCCCTCCTTCATCCTGGCAGCATCCAAAGCACGGGACGAGGAGGAGAGAGGGAAAAAATCCCACCCTCAGCCAGCATCTGCCTCTGCTCGTGGCTGATACTAAAGAGAGAGTGAGAAGGGAAATGAAGAGAGCCCTGAGAAGCTTGAAAGGTAATTAAGGTAAAGCTCGTTAATATTTCAAGGCAGAGCTGTGCCTATTACAGCAAAAGGCCCGGCTGGAGCCGGGGAAGTGACGGGAAGAGCTGGTCTCATTGCATAACTGCACTTTATGGGATCAAAGCAATAAAACTTAAGCAACCTGCTGAAAATCCTGGTAGTGTGAGGAGGGGAAAAGCCTCTGGAAAAGCCTGGGAGAGCAGAAAATAAAAATGCTTCCAGTTCTTGTTAGACATGAATGGTCAGGGAGAAAAATTCCCTGCAATCCTCTCAGGATTTCGCTAAGTCTCCTGGCCTGGGATGGTTTTGGGGTAGGAGCTCAGCCCTGGAGGGTGCAGGGGGTGGGCAGGGCCGTGGGAACAGGCCAGTGGCTCCCTGGGACCCTCTCAGCATCCCCCCGTGGGTGAGGATGGGGCAGCACTGCCCTGAGCAGGGTTGGAGGAGCTGGGCTGAACACCAGCCTTGGAGGGGCTCAGGTACTGATCAGGGGCTGGGCTGATTATTGGGGATGGAGGAACTCAATTAATTATCGAGGTTGGAGGGGCTCAAGTTAATAATCGGGGTTGGAAGGGTTCAGTTAATTGTCAGGGCTGGAGAAGCTCAGCTAATTATCTCTCTCAGCCATTGTTATTCCGGCGGCAGGGGGAGGGCTCGGCTCTCGGGAGAGGCTCCATCTCCGGTTTCATCTCCAGGAGGGCAGGGAAAATGGGGCTTTTCCTCCTGCTTGAAAATTTTCCAGGCGCGAGCTGATTGCTGCTCTAAAACCCTCATGAGGGGAGGTGGCAGCAGGACCTGGGGGTCCCCAGTCCCTGCCTGAGCCCACCCTGTCCCTCCCCAGGGGTGGGCAATCCTTTGAGGGAAGCAGGAAATCCCAGGAAAGCTCAGTGCCTTGGGCTTCCCGGGATCACAGCTGGACCTGAGGGCAGCAGAAGGTCCCACAGAAAGGTTGGGGCTGGAAACAGAGCCTGGAACCTGCAGGATTGTGGATTCCCAAAGCTCCATCCAGCTCCTTGGACGTGGGCTGTGCTCCAATATTGGATTAGGAGACATGGGAGCAGGGACCTGGCAAGGTGAGGGGTGGATTCCAGCACTCCAGTGCTCTGCTCCCAGTAATTCACATCCCACATTTGCCAGGAACACAGCAGCAAATGTTTGCCTCTTCAACAAACAAACCGAATAAACACGAATGCCCCAAATTTCCCAGCTCTGTGCTGCAGATGGGCTGAGGGATGCCCACACCCACCCTGCCACAGCCACGGCGTGTGCAGAGCTGTCAATTCCCAAACCACCGAGATTTATTGATGCCACAGATCCCCCCTCTCCTCCTCTCTGGTTTCTCTGAGCAGAATGATTCCCAAATTAAATTGCAGCATTTTTCCCAAGCACTCACTCCCTTGAATACACAAGGCGAGGGAAAGAACAGAGTTGCAGTGGAGGAATTACAGCATGGGGAGTTTATTTGTGTTTATTTGTGCTTTAAAACATGAAGCTGGGCTCTCCCTGCTCAGGAAAACAGCACAGAGCTGTGAGGAAAGAAATTTGGGAGGAAACCAGGCAGACTTGGAAGGGGCTGTGGACAAGAGAACTTGTAGGAATAGAAAGAAATTTAAAATACACTGAAAAGATACAAGACAGCTTTAATGGCTGGGAAAAGGGAGCATGAAGGAATTGAGGGAACAAGCAGCAGTCCAGGAGGGGAAGCCTTTCAGGATCTCCTTTCTAAGAGGGTGAGGGATCCAACCTTTCTGGCCTTGCCAAAAGCAGGAAGCTCATTTTCCTGCTGCACTGGAGATGACATCTGGAATATTCTACTTGGATCCCTCCAGCCTCTGCAAAAACCAATTTCCCTCACGCCAGCAAAACTGTGTTTTATTAACAGCAATTTGAGCTCTCCAATAAATCCCAGCCAGGCATAATTCCCTGGAAAATGGCATGTCTGCATTGTTACTGCCTTCCTGCTCCTTGCTCGGCACCATTTAGGACAATACTGACTCGGCAGAGTCTATTAAACAGGATATTCTGGGATGTGCCACAACTGCTGGTGTTAAACCCTCTGGGGGCTGCTCATTTCCTGGCAATGGTCCTGAGCAGCAGGAGAAGCCAAAAGGATTCCCTCCCATCCACCATCCATCCATCCATCCATCCCTCATCCATTCATCATCCATCCATCCATCCATCATCCATCCATCCATCCACCATCCATCATCCATCCATCCATCATCCATCCATCATCCATCCATCCATCATCCATCCATCCATCATCCATCCATCATCCATCCATCCATCATCCATCCATCCATCCATCCATCCATCCATCCATCATCCATCCCAGGTGTCACTGCCTCCATTATGAGATGGACACTGCCCCTGCTGTCCCTCAGTGCCCCAATCTCAGCAAAATGTAGAAAAATCCAAGCTGAGTTTAGCAGTGAGAGGCTGGGAGGGAGCCCAGAGAACTGCATGGAATCATGGAATCGTGATTTGAGTTGGAAGGGTCCTTAAAATTCATCTCATCCCACCCCTTCCATGGGCAGGGACAGCTTTCACTGGCCCAACTTGCTCCAAGTCCTGCCCAACCTGGCCTGGGACACTTCCAGGGATCCAGAGCTGCCCACAGCTGTGCCAGGGCCTGCCACCCTCCCAGGCAGGAATTCCTTCCCAATCCAAACCCACTCTTTCAGTTTGAAGCATCCCTGGGACCCCACAGCAGCCCAAGCATCAGGCAGGCTGGGGACGTGCAAAGAGCTCCTGGCTCCCCCCAAGGGTGCTTCAGGTGCAGGAAAACTGAGGCTGCTGCAGAGGTGAAGATTTCCCCTTGTTCCTTTGCAAGCTGGAAGTTTAGGGCAGGAGAACTCTGCCAGGGCAGGACTCCCACTCCTATTCCACATCCAGAGAGTTCCCCCTGCCCTTCCTAGGATGGATGTGAACCCCTGGGTGAGTCCAGGCTCATGGGATGGGATGGGATGGGATGGGATGGGATGGGATGGGATGGGATGGGTGTGAGCCCTTGGATGAATCCACGTTCACGGGATGGGTGTGAGCCCCTGGATGAATCCAGGCTCATGGGATGGGATGGGATGGGATGGGATGGGATGGGATGGGATGGGTGTGACCCCTGGGTGAATCCAGGCTGTGGGGGGCTCCTGCTGCTGCCCAGCCCCTCCCCAGGCACAGCAGCACTGCCAGGACGCACCAGCAGCGCCCGTAGATCTTTTTTTAATTTGAAGAACGAACAGTTTCCAGGAACTGCTCCAAACTTAGAAACAATATGATGCTGCTGGTGAATAAGTCATGAGGGCTGGAGCCTAAATCTACATATTTATGCGCACACTGCCTCATGCAGGGGGATGATTTATATAATTTATACAAGTGAGAACACTCCCATGCCACAGCACAGCTCTCCCCAGGCTGGGCTGTGCCCCACAAAAGCCAAGCTGCCACCCCAAAGTCCTGCTGGAGGCTGGCACTGACCCCCCCCAGCCTCCACCCACTGCCCAGGTGGCTTTTGGGACACCCAATCCTGCCCTCAAATCCATGTTTTCCACCTGCCAGTGCTGCCAAAGCCACCAACAGGATCTCTCCTATTAGAGAAACTGAAAATATTGCCAGTCAATGATATCTCAGAGCAGGGAAGTCAGCAGAGATCTATTTTCATACACTTTCCACATCAACACTTATTAATTTTTTTCCCTTTTTTCGCTTTTTTAATTATTGAAAGTTTCTGCTTCAAGAAACTCCCACATTCTCGGGGGGTGGGAAAATTATATCAAAACAGGCCTTTTGCTAATCTCTGCCTTTTAATGTGCACAGTTATCCTTGGGAAAGCTGGATCCCAGAAACATCAGAAAGTCTTGTGTGCCCCCAGGGTCTGCCTGCCAGCTCCCCACCACGAGAGCAAGTGAGCCTAATTAAATTGTAAAATTGCAACCGGCACTTTTCCTTTATTTCTCCCTTTTTTCACTCAGCGCTCGGCTGTGCCTTTAATTACCACCTTCAATTATGTGTCACTTCAAGGCCCGAGTCCCGCTTTTGAAAACCTTTTTTTGCTTCAGTCAGGGGGAAAAAAAACCTGTGGAAAACACAGGGGGATGGCTCAGGTGTGGAAGCCCAGGCTCCAGCTTAACTTTAATCTATGCTTAAGCGCTTTGCAAGGCTCAGAGCATCTCTGTGCCTCAGTTTCCCCAGCCACCCCTCTGCCCCTGGGGCTGGCTTGGTCCTTTTCGTTAGGATGTCCTTTTCTTTAGGATGTCCTTTTCTTGAGGATGGTCCTTTTCTTTAGGATAGTGTTTTTCTTTAGGACAGTGTTTTTCTTTAGAATGTCCTTTTCTTTAGGATGGCATCATCACTGCCCTGCCAGGACATGGCCAGACCCCCTCCGTGCCCTGCAGCAGCACAAGTTTGGGGGCACACAGAGCCCCAAGCCCCTCCTGCTTGGGGAGGAGATCCTCTGTCCAGCCGGAAAAATGCCCCCAAATGCTTTTCCCTCTCCCCAGGACCCCCCTGCGAAGGAGTTTAAAGCCTTTTCCCGAGGAAGGGCTTCCCGAGAGGCGGCTCCCCGGGCAGGAGAGGTCTCACCCCGATCACAGAAACACCGAGGGCTCGGCTGGAGATCAAACGCCTTCTCTGGCCGCGTTCAAAGGCGGCCGGGGCAGCGCTAAGAGCCGGGGCTGCCTCTCCCAGCACGCAGCCTGCTCCTCTCCTCCTTCCTTCTGAAGCGCCTCCGGCCTTTCATGTCTCCGGCACTGCCCCCTCCCTGGCCAGGAAAATCCAAAAATGGAATTCAAACCACTCGGAGATGCTCGTGCTGGCGAGGCAGAGCTGCCAGCATGGAGGAGGGGATGGGGAAAAGGATATTTGGGGTGGCTCTCAGCTCTTCTCTTGCTGGGATGCTGAGCAGCAAAGGTTCAGGGACCATGCCAAGGGAATTCCCACGCTGGGGAGGTGCAGAAGCTCCTGGGAGAGGTGTGACTGTCCCCTGTGCTGGCAGAGGGGTGAGCACAGCCAGTGCCTGCAGGGAATCTGCCCCTGGTGCTCCTGAAGTCTCCTTGGCTCCCTCTCAGCTCCAGCCCGAGTGGGAGATGGGCTCTCCATCCCAAACTCCTGCCTGGGCTTCCTCTGGAAAGCTCAACCCTCCCTGGTTTGGGCACTGCAGGTGCCAGGTCCTACCTGCTCTCTCTCTTTCTGTGAGGTCTGGGGGGAAAAAAAGAAGGAAAAAATTTGTGCAAGGAGCAGAGAGGAAGAGGAAGGGTTTCCTGGGAATGAGTGCTTTGTGGCAGAAGAGGAAGGGGAACTGCAAGGATTCGCACAGACACGAAAATCAGGAGTCAGGAGTAATTAAAAGAGCCGGTGGGACCTCTTAGGCCCAGAGGAACCCCTGATAATGGTCTGGGCACTCATTAAAGAGATATAATTAGGACTCTGAAGCCACTGATGAGCCACTGCACATCCCCAGCACCACAATGTCCACACGGGCAGCTCCTGCCCCCCTCTTCTCTGGCAGGCACACCCCAAATCCCTGCACAGCCCAAACCCTGCAGGGGCCTGCCCAGCCCCTCAAAACCAGAGGTTTGGATGGAATACTGGGGAGAAATCCTTCCCTGGGAGGTGGGCAGGCCCTGGCACAGGGTGCCCAGAGCAGCTCTGGCTGCTCCTGGATCCCTGGAAGTGTCCCAGGCCAGGTTGGATGGGGCTTGGAGCAACCTGGGGCAGTGGAAGGTGTCCCTGCCCATGACAGGGGGTGGGATCAAATGAATTTTAAGGTCCCTTCCAACCCAAACCCTTCCACAGCTCCATGATTAACCCTGAGGGCAGCCCAGCCCTGCCAGGAGCAGGTCACACGTGGCAGAAATAATTGCTCACCCCCAGCGCAGTGTGACCCTCGGGCAGCCAAAAACCAGCCCCACAAAGATGGGAGGAATTGTTTGAACACACGATGAAAACCCTTGGGTGAGCTTGAACCCAACAGGGTGTTGTGATGCCTAATTAATTTATGTCCAAAAGCACTTTGAGGGCGTCAGATGAAAGACATTATTATGGGATTGCACAGAGATCCTTTATCCCACAAGCTGGAAGTGGGAACAGCCCCGGCCACGCTCCCACTTTAAAGGGCACGGGCAATTAGCACAGAGCCCACTGATGAATAGCAGCTATTTTATTTTTTCATGTTCTGGAAATGATGCTGCATCTTCTGGTGATGACACATTGTCCTGGCACAAGAGGACAGGGAGGAGGAGAAGCTCCTGGTGGAAAACAGGGAGCTAATTATTCCCTCCTTAACGCCTGCAATGAGTTTGGACCCAAATCCCCTTTTCCCTGCAATGCCCCTGGGAGAGGTTTCCTCTGCTCCATCACCCCACCGAGCTGATTTAGGGTGTCTGGGGCTCTCCTAGCACTGCAGTTGTTTGAGGAGGGATAAAAGGATTGATCAAAAGGTGAGGGGAGGTTTGAGGAGTTCTGCCTCACCAGAGTGGGCAGCCCAAGGGAGCCAGGCTCTCATCCCACCCCACAGAGTCCCAGGATCCCCTGAGCTCCCCTGTCCCTCACTGCTCCATTGGGAGCCCCGTGCCATCTCCTCCTTTGGGGTTTTGGAGCAGGGAGCTATTTTGGGTACCCTGAGACAGTGGGTGCCACCACTCAGGAGATCTCAGTGAATGGCCAGAAATCAGGATTTTCCTGCTGGGATAGGAAAATGGGTTAGAAATCTGTCCCAGCTCCCAGTGCTGAGTTGTTTCTTCTCTGTCTCCTTCCTCAAGCCAGTGAGGGCAGGATTAAGCCCTTTCTGTAGATTTAGGGAATTACAACCAGCAGGATGAATTCCTTCCCAGCCACCCTCAGAAAACCCCCTGGAGAATGAAACACACCCCACACCATCCCAAAACATGCACAGCCCCCTTGCTGTGCCTGGAGGGGGCCATCAGCACCCTCCTGGAGGGGGAATAAAGGGTTTGAGTACAGGGGAGCTGCCCAGGGACAAGGACAGGGACAGGAGGCACCGAGGGGTGGGAGCTGCTCAGGTTTCCCTGCTGTTCCTCTGCTCTGCTGGTGGCAGCCTTTGTTTAATCGCAGCTCCACGGCAGAGATAATTTGTAGGTATGAAACTCGTCCCGGTGGGCGTTCGTTTTTGTTGGCTGTTTGTGTGAACAGGCTGAGTTCCTCCTCCCAGGCTGATGCTTCCCAGCTGCCGAGACACCACAGGGAAGGCACCCATCCAGCTGGGAACAGCCCTGCCCCACAGAGCCCACCGAGGCACAGGCAGCTCAGGGATGGATGCTCTGCTCCCCCCTCTGCCAGTAGGAAAAGTTCCCCCGAGGGTATCACTTGCTGGTGCCCACTTTTGTTTGTAGGGTGGAGGATTTGGCTGCCTGGGGCCCCCCAGCACCCCACAGCGTGGGTTTCTGAGTGGGGGGGTGCCGTGGAGGCAGTTGCCATGGAAAATTAAAACCCCCGTGAATACGCAGAGGGAGCTAATGAAATAATTAACGAGCAGCAAAAATGAAAGAGGAGGATGGTGGTGGGGCTGCTGTCCTGCTCTCTGAGCTGTGGAGAAAAACTGACCCAGAAAGAGATGGAAAAAGCAGGGAAATAAAGCCCGCCTAAATCTGAGCTGGGGCTGGGATTGTCTGAGTTTTGTTTTGCTTTCTGTCCAAAAAGCAGAAATGATAACTCCAGGACCCAGAGCACATCTCCCTTCTGAGCCAGCTTACAGGGCAGGTGGTGAGGGACAGGCAGCCCTTGCTCCTCCAGGATGGACCCACAGCATGAAGAGTCCTTGTGGCTCCACAGGACCTTCAGCCACAACTGGGATGGGGCATCTGAAAACTGGGGGGGACGCTGGGAGCACTGCATTACTCTGAGACCCTGTCACAGAAGGACCAGTTTTTAGAAATTACAACCACCCCATGGCAAAAAGGCACCCACAGGAGCACCCAGTGCCTCTGGGGGGTCTCAGAGCCAGCCCTGAGCAGGGCTCTGGCTGGACACCCCATTCCCCAGTGAGCAGAAGGCTCCTTCCCACCCTGCCACGAAGCACAGCACCAGATATATCTCTGCACCAATTTATGCAGCACGGCAAGGCGCTCCCTCCATCTCCCCGAGACACCAGTTGGCAGATCTGTGCTGTGAATGTCACGGCAGTCTTTCATAACAACTTCTCCCACCATCCCATCAAGTGCAGGGAGACGGGAGAACCATCTGCTGGGAGCTGAGCGCATCCCTCCCTCGCCAGAGAAACCCTGACACCTTTCCCCAGGCCCACTCAGCCTCTCCCAGGCTGGAACAGCCACACTTGAGTCTCCCAAGTCTCTCCTTGGGGGGCAAACAGGTCCTTTTTTTCCCTCCTGTGTTTGCAGTGATGTGCTGGGGGTGAGCAGGGGTTAAAGCAGCTCCTGGTGGGGTTTTTAGCCCTCAGCCCTAAGATCATCTGGCAGGGGAAAGCATCAATAGGATTGTCTCTGTGAACAAAACTCCTTCCCTAAAACAAGGAGAGGCAGCACTTGGAGCCATCAGGGATAAGAGACACTGTAATCTGATTTTCTCAGCAGGAGAGTGTCACTCCTCAGGAGACACAGGTCTGATCTCTGCCCAGAGCCAACCTTTGAGACAAGGCAGCTGCAGCCAGGCAGTGCAGGGAGAGCTGGATCACCTGCAGAGGATGCCAGCCCCCAGCCTGTTGCCACTTGGGCTGCTCCTCCAGCCCGTGTCACCTCCCAGGCCATTCCCCAGGGAGGGAGGGAAGGGTCTGAACCAGCAGTAACCAAAGGTTTATCCCAGCTTGGAAAGGCAGGCAGAGAGGGACCTGGCATCTGAACCCACAGCTGTTGATACAAGGAAAACCAGGTTTCCAAATGCTTTTCAAAGCTGATTCAGTAGTGTTTCTTGAAGAAACCATTTGAACAGGATCAGGGATGCTTGCAGGAGCACTGGGCATCGCTGGGGTGGCAAAGCAGCATCAGCAAGGCAGTTTATACCTGTGTTTGCACGGGGGGTGGGGACAGCCAGGGCTGGAGTGGCAATTAGTGCAGGAGAGAAAAATCTCAGGGTGCTCCAACACAATTTTGGTGATGCTGTTGTGCTCAGTGTGAGCTGGGAAAGGCCAGTGTGGTCCTTGCCCCTGAGGAGTGAATGCTTTCAGCACTTGGATAATAAGAAAAGGTGTTTTCTGAGGGAAAAGAAGTGAAATGGTTTTCCTCTCGTGAGGCGCTTTCTTTCTTTAAGCTGCTTGCAACATTTTTCATAATTAAAATACCCCCATAACGTCACAGAGTGCTTTTTGATGCTTGCTCTTTGATTTGGATCAATGAAAATGTCCTGGGAGCTTATGGCAACAGCCTCGCTCAGCATTTTCTCCGCTTGAAAGAAACCCAAGAGGAAAAAACATTTGTGGCTCTGCAAGAAGAAGGATTTTCCAAAAGGGCTATTCCACACTGTGGAAAAAAGGAGAGTGATATTAACCTCATCCTGAGTTTTCATCAAGGCTGATTTACATAATTAACACTAAAGTTAGTTGTTGTTCTGTCCTTTAGGGCGTGTTGCAAAGGGAACCTGGTGAGAGCAGAGCTTTACCCAAGGCAAGCTGGGTCCCCCCAGGGATGTCCCCAGGGATGTCCCCAGTATGCAGCCACAGGTCCCAGGCAGAACCAGGACTGACTTCATGCCTTGAGATGGCCAACCCTGAATGCAGCCAAAGCCTGGCATGCCCAGGCACTCCCACAGTGCCCAGAGCAGTGAGAAGAACCGTTAGATTCAAATTAAATCAATCAAACTCGAATCAAACCTTATGGGATTAGCGCTGAAACCCAAGCGCTGCCGGAACAGGGAGCTGCCACCTCCAAGCCCTCCTGGCTTTCCAGCCGGGTTCTCTTTAGAATGTGCCCGTCTCCCATCTGCAGAAATTGTGCTCAGGAGTGAATAATTATGAAAAGGGACTTTGGAGCCAAAGCAAAAAAGAAAATAACTCAACCCCAGCTCCCAAACCTGTGAAGCCAGAGCTGCGCTCACGCTCCGGCACGCTCGGCTACACGAGGATTTTAATTTTCCCCCCCCCCACCCCTCCACAAACTGTCAGAAATGTACTTAATGAGAAGTTCTTCTGTTACAAATGAAGCAGTAATCTGTCAGAAGGGAAAATCTGCTGTAAAGTTAGAGCTCATCCCCTGACTCCGTGCCAGCAGCAGCGCTGGCAGCCGGGCGGGCGGCGGGGCCGGAGTGCCACCTACAGCGGCCGGGGGGAACTGAGCCATCCCAGAGCCTGCTGCCCTCGGGTTTGGGGCTGCTTGCCGAAAAACAGCCTGGTGCTGCAGCTGGGAGAGTGGTGGGAACCGTGGCAGGGATGCAGGGAAGGAAGGTCATCAGCAAATTAAGCGGCTCTCCAACAAAAATAAAGAGTTGTTTTTGCAGCTCGTGCTTGCGGTGGAGACTTCCAGAAACTCGTGTTGCGAGGTGTGGAGAGTCCCTCGTGTGGTTTCTTCATGAGGAAGAGTCAGGGCACAGGGGTCTGGTCCTGCTTCCACGGGCAGCACATGGCAAAACCCACCCTGGCACCGGGAGGAGGGGATCCAGTGAGAGCCACGCTAAGGCAGCTCCCAGAAAGATCTGCGGGAGAACATATGGTGTGTTTTTAAATGCACCCATAACATTTATTTAAAATACAGGCTCTAAAGCTTGCCAGCAAAGCTTAATGGCAGGAAAGCTTTCTTTATGCTGGAATGGCTGCTATTGTTTCACTCAAATCATTAGGCTCGTATTTATTTGGGTTCAGGCTAAACAAGCGGGGAGTGTTGCAGGCAGAGCTGCCTGGGATTCCCCTGCCTGCAGGATCATCAGCAAATTAAGAGGCTCTCCAACAAAAATAAAGAGTTGTTTTTGCAGCTCGTGCTTGCGGTGGAGACTTCCAGAAACTCGTGTTGCGAGGTGTGGAGAGTCCCTCGTGTGGTTTCTTCATGAGGAAGAGTCAGGGCACAGGGGTCTGGTCCTGCTTCCACGGGCAGCACATGGCAAAACCCACCCTGGCACCGGGAGGAGGGGATCCAGTGAGAGCCACGCTAAGGCAGCTCCCAGAAAGATCTGCGGGAGAACATATGGTGTGTTTTTAAATGCACCCATAACATTTATTTAAAATACAGGCTCTAAAGCTTGCCAGCAAAGCTTAATGGCAGGAAAGCTTTCTTTATGCTGGAATGGCTGCTATTGTTTCACTCAAATCATTAGGCTCGTATTTATTTGGGTTCAGGCTAAACAAGCGGGGAGTGTTGCAGGCAGAGCTGCCTGGGATTCCCCTGCCTGCAGGATCCCAAATCCAACGTGCCCGGCTCAGTGATGCCCTCCTGGCTCAGGGGGGCTGCCAAACCCAGCCGGGCTCACTCTGCCCTGACACAATCCCCAAGGCAGAAATGTCCCTCTGCAGCGAGGAGATGGCTCTGACCGGAGAGGAGAGGAGAGGAGAGGAGAGGAGAGGAGAGGAGATCATCGTGTGCCCTCCTGGCTGCCAGGGGGTGGGTGGAGAGGCTGAAGTGCAGGTGGGAGCCGAGTTCTGTGTGTACCCGAGCCTGCCCGCTGTCCTGCCCAGCCCCGCGGCGCCAGCATCGCTCCCGTCCTGGGGATGAGTCAGGGCATGGCAGGCGGGCGGGGGCTCGAACACAAGACAACGGTGGCATTTCGGCTCCTCCTGGCCGGCCCGGTGTGATCGGAAGCGGCCGGATTGCCGCAAGGCACGGGGGCACCCCCGGGATCTGTCCCCTCTCCTCCGCCTTCCGCTGCGCTCTGCCAGCATCTCCCGCGGGCACTGCCAGGACGTGCTCTGCCAAGGACAGAGAGGCCAGGAATAGCAGGAGACGGATTTCTCATCCCCTCCGTGCCACGGTGCCCACGGCTGGCACAGCGCTGCTGCTCCACAGGTAGCTGGCACGGAGCCTCGGGCAGGTGACACGTGGCGAGCTGTGTCCCTCAGCTTTGTCCCGTCCTGCCAAGACGCTGGGAAGGGGCCACGGGGAGAGCCCAGGGCTGGCTGCACCCCCGGTTCTGCCGCAGGGTCGGGGTCTGGCTGCACACTGTGGTGCCCAAAGGCAGCTGCACCATCTAGAGGAGAAACGGGCCCCGAGCAGAGCCCACACCCAGCAGGCACAGGGATGCGGGAAAAGGGTAACCAGGGCAGCCTGGTCATGAGTGAGCTGCAAATCCTTCATGGAGGCGCTGTGTGAGTGATTTCAGGGTCTCATGAGTGAGCCCAGATGGCCCATCTATGCCAGAGAATGGGAACAGGAGGATAGGATTCACAGATCCTGCCTCTGCCTGCTTTACATGCTACTGATGTAGCTGCAAGGAACAGGGCAAAGGAGAGGGGGAAAATAAATTAAAAATCCCCAGCTTGCAGTCAGGCCGACCACACACCCCCAAGCTGGGAATCAACAGCCCTGAAAGCAATTTCATCGCTCAGCTGGACCTGTATTATTGCTCTCCCTCTGAACAGCTGTGCCAGTGACACTCATGAATTATCACAACAGAGATTTGAGGGGGTGAGGAAACCCCCACCCTCCTCCCCTCTGTCCCAGCTCCCCCTTCCCCACGGTGCTGAGGCCAAGCCACTGCTCAGCATCCAAACAAGTGGCAGATTTCTGATCCCTTGTGCTGGGGATGTCTCCAGAGATTCTGAGGACCAAACCCTCAGGGCTATACCCACAGGTATCCAAAGGAAAAGGAGGCTGCACTCCATGCTGGCAGCACCCACCAGTCACGGACGGCTCAGCTCCCTGGAGCAGGGGAGTGCCCTGTGGCACCCACCAGCTCGCCCACGTCCTGCCCTGTAGCAGCTGGATGAAAATCTCTAAATCCAGCCCTGTGCCTGGCTTTACGAGGCATGTGAGAGCCTCACCCTCCCCTGCAGCACAAGGAGATGTGGGAGCTCCATTCCCACTGATTCCACATTTTCTATTTGCACCACTCAGGCCCCTGCCGGCTGTTCAAGTCACAAGGGAGCGTTGATCACATCCCAAACACAACCACTAACACGTCTCAGCTCTCAATCTGCCTCGTTTGCTGACACCGTTTTCTCCTCCTCCTCCTCCCACCAGCTCCTCACAGCCGGTTCCTTCCTCCCAGCACGTCGGGCTCAAGCTGCTCCGGCTTTCCCGTCCCACGCAGGCACACACAGCCCGAGGTGCTGCCCCCGCACCTTCCCTTCCCTTCCCCTGCCCGCAGCTTTCCTGAGCCCCAGCCAAGCAGGGAAGCCTGGCTAAGGGTGAGCTCCAGCCCTCACCCTGCCCAGTGTTGGGTGCAGCGAGGAGAGGGCAAAATGGAAAGCAGCTCAGGTAATGGGAATGGGCTTTTCTCCTCTCTGATTCTTCCTGGTCAGTTGGGCAGTGACAAGGATTTGTGTGTTGGTGAGCCACGTTTTGGGGGAAGGTTTGTAGCCCCACACTGTCTTCTCAGCATCTCGATGCCCCCAGGGGTGCTGGAAGGATCAGAGAGGGTTTGGGTCATCCTCCAAGGAGCCCAGACCGCTGCCAGAGGATTCAAGATGAGGATAAGGAAACACTTTAAAAGGACCATCAATGCCAGCACTACAAGCCCCATCCAGGAGAAAGCACACCACGTTTTTCTTAGTGCTTACTAGGACAGGATTTGATGCCCTGCTCTGTCTCCAAAGCTAATATGGATCTGTTGTACTCAAGGCATTTGCAGTGCCCAGTCAACATTTCTCCATCACTGACAGCTCTGCAGGATGGGAGGGTGACTCTGACACTGCACTGAGCCCAAAATTCCCATCACTGGCCGTATGTCATGGCCCTAAAAGACCCATGAACAGCAGGAGGACATGTGGAATGTGAGCAGCTGCACCTTGCATAAAGCTGGGATGCTCCTGCCCTGCACCTCTCCAGGCTGGAGCACTGGGAGAGCAGAATGAAGACTGGGGAGAAAGAAATACCTCAAATAACTATCAGCTTGTTCTCCAAGCACTGCTCCAACCAGCCTGGAACTGCTCCTGGGAGTTCCCCTCACCCTGCAGAGCAGCAGGAGGCTTTGGCTGTGCATGGCTGCTCTGCTGAGGGTGATTTACTCTGCTCTGCTTTGCTGGAGAAGAACCCAAGTCAAAGCATTGCACAAAGCCCCAGCTCAGCTTGTTTTTTCAGCCTGATGAAAATTCAAAACAGCGGTGATCTCTGGCTTGATCCAAAACTTATTTAAGGAAGCGTTTTAAGCACTGAACCAAACAGGAGCTGTTTGCAAATCGTTGATCAAAGCCGCTTGTGCAAAGAGCACTTGGCAACTGCAAAGGCGTCTCTGGATGAGGCTGTGCACCCTGGCCCTGGTGGGACTGGACAGGCAGCATCCCATGGTGGCTCCATGGGCTCAGCCTGCTCCTCAGGGACCTCGGGGACAACTCATTTCCGTCGTGCTGCACTTCACAGAGAGACTTTGAACCCCTGCCAGCTGCCCTGTTGTGAATTCACCACAGAGAGGTTTCACTTGTTTGCAGCCAAGAGAGTCCAAGGATGCTAAAAATAGAGCACTCCTTGAAGGTGATCTGAAAAGCTGAAGTTGCCTCTTAAAAATATCAGTTTGGAGCTAATGGGGGCTGGGACAGTGCTCAGGGTGGCCCTGCTGGGAATCAGGAGTTGCTTCACAGAAGGGATCCAGCAGCCTTTGCCTCAGAGAGGGCTGCAGGGATGCTCCTGGGTGAGCAGCAGGTCAGGAAAAGCACTCTGTAAATGCAGGACCTGGTAATTGCAGGTGGACAAGTCCATGGCTGTGCTGGGATTCCTCAGCAGAGAGTCAGAGAAGCAGTAATGAGGGCAGCTGGAGCATGTTGTGTTTTCTTTCCCTCCCCCTGCCCCATTAAAGCTCTCAGCAACTGCAGCACAAAGTCAAAGCAGTTTCCTTTTGAAATATAAAGTGAGTGCAGCATCTCTGTTTCACTCTGGCTTTTCTTCGTGTAGCAGGGCAGGTATCTATCCCAAGGTACATCTTTGATCCTGCCCTTTAAATAAACCATTTTAAGGCTCACAGACCCCTTTTCATCACCAGCCACCTCAGCTCATGGCACCAAATGCCCGTGTTTATATCCTGCCTCGTGGCTGGAATCAAAGTGTTGCTGGGGGAAACTGCACAGGGTTCATTAAAAAGTAAAAAAAAAAAAAAAGCCTGACTTTCTGTCCCTGAATGAATCCCCACATGTCCAGCCGTGCTCCCAAGCCCTGAGGTGCAGGAAATATCTGAGCACTCCTGGTGCTGGCAGGGCCTGGCACCGAGCATCAGCACTCAGTTCCAAGTGCTCATCCCAAAAGGATGATGGGCAAGGTGGGAAGAGGTTGGTCACTGCTCTGAGACCACCTCAGCGACCCCACAGACACCAGAGCAGTGTGAGGAGCTGTTGCAATAGGAAGAGCTGACCTCAGGAATGCAGTGAGAGGTGGCCTAAAACACAAACGTGCTGCAAAACCCGGCAGGTTTGGGGCAGGAGCTGCTGCCTGTGGATGCTCATGCTGCAGCCCAGGGATGAGCAGTGGCTTTGGAGGGATCCCAGCTGGTAAAATCTGGGACAAAACCAGCACAGGGTCCCCGTTTGGTGTCTCAGTGAGCACCACAGCACCCAGTTTGCCCTTTTTGGGTAGGACCCACAGGTGAGAGAGAATCCCAGAAAAGCCACACCAGCTCTGGCTTCTCATATTCTCGTGTTCTCCTCGAAATCCCAGGAACTGGAGACTGAGCCGATAAGAGTCTGACACCTAATGGGCACAAGCAGAATTGTGACAAGCACAGGAGCCGGCTGGAAGTGTCCTTGTGGGAATACTGACAGCATTGCCCCCCAGCAAAGCCCGCGGAGATGGACAAAAAGGAGGGATTTGTGTAAAGAAAAACTCTTAAAAGCCCACACGGCCCATGTCCAGGATTGTAAACTTAAAATATTTATAATTTAACCTAGATAGGAATGAGTCATACAAAACCCATTAAAAGGTTCCAGGTACACAATATGAGAGAGGGGATGTAATTTCCTTTGATATTTCAGAGGTCTCTGCCACATGGTAGCAAGGAAAGGTCAGAGTTACAGTTAAAACTCTTGGCACTAAGTTGTGTTTTCCACCTTGTGTTCTTATGCCAGATAAACTTGGAATCAACAAGGAAAAGGGACATCTCCCAAAGCAATGAGCTGTGCCCCTGAGACACCTTCAGCTGCACTTTGTATAATGGTCAGTGATGAATGGGAAGCCCACTAGGTTGGACTCCAGAATGTTAAATGCATTCTGTCACCTGCCTCTGTGCTATAACTACCCTTTCATTTGCTTCATGGAGTCAGTTGGTTTCTTTCCTTAAAAAATTCTGTCAACCAAAGGTGATTTACAGCAACGATGTTTTCCAAGGCAAGACAAAGCACAGCTTCCAGGACTGAGCTCTGCCAAAAACTGCCCTTGAACCTCCTCCTGCCTCAGGTGCTGCTTCCCTGGGCAGCATCCAGCCCTGCTGAAAGAAAGCTCAGACAATCTCTGTTCCATTCACAGGGTAAATAGAAATGTTCAATACCCAGTGCTGCTTCCTGGCAGCTCTCACAGGCATCTCTCTTTCTTTCTTTTTTTTTTTTTCTTTTTTTTTTTTCCCCTAAATTAGATCTTTCTATTATAACTTCAAGGCCTCATGAGTCTCCTTGGCATTTATTAAATAACAACTAAAGTCTTCAATTTGCCATGTTACTACATGATCCAGTTGTTCTCTATCTAATAAATCATCTGAGATCAGACTGAAGGAGCTGAACAGGGCAGGGAGGTGTTGGAGCAGGGCCAGCACTGAGTGTCCTGAAGTTCAGTGCAGCCATGTGAAAAATGGACCCTAAAAACTGAGGGTGAGGGAAAATCAGATTGGGCTCCATCCACCTCCTTTCTCTGCTGCTTTTTCCCCCAAAAACGCAATGGTCACAGCAGAATTGTGCTATTCTAAATCAGTTTTGCCCCAAAACTCAAAGAGGTGCTTTGGGGAATGCAAAACTGCCCCCAACAGAGGAAAGGGTCTGTGGAATCAGAGGTTATTGACTTCTCTCCTGTCCTAGATATGAATGTGCCCTCAGCCAGCATCAGTTGTGACCCACATTCCCAAAAACCAGCAGCACAGCAGACATGGCTGGTGTTTTAACACAGCTCCATGTAGGAATATTAACTGGCCCTGAAGCCACAGGTTACCCAACAACAAAATCTGCCCAGTGAGTCCTTTTATTCCTGCTAATTTGGTTTAAATCTTGTCCTTTCTCTTGCTGGGAAAAAAAAAAAATAACAAAAGCCATCGCCTGAGCTCTGATTTCAGGCTCTGAGGTATCCAGAGGCACCTGTAATGAGCACCTATCCCTGCAAACAGGAGCAGCAGAGCCGGAGGCCGGGGGAGATGTTTCGTTTTGGAAATGTGAACGTTCCCCTGCCATTCCAGCCATTCTAACGAGGGGCCCAATTAGTGATTGTGACTTTGTCATCCGTCCAGCAGGGACCACTGCTCTCATTTCTGCCAAGATCAGGGATCAGGAAGGCAAATCACCCCTAATGGCACCTCTGCTCTTCTTTCAAGTAAAAGTGGCACACAGAGCCACAAATGCCACCTCGGCTGGGGACAGCAGAGATCTCCAGCAGCAGCAGCCTCCCCCCTCCCAAGCAACTGCATGTGCACAAAAACGTTTATCAGGCTTCTGGCCACAGCTTTGACTTTAATTTTATTTTAAAAGTGCATTCACATGTAAATTGACTTGGCCCGGGAGGATACATGAATACAAGAGCCCTTTCTTCCCTCTGCCGCGGCATTAGGGAGGAATATGGTGAGCGAAGCAAAGTTTCCTCACCTCCAGGCTGCAATTCTGCAGCGAAGGAAAAGCAAGTCCATTGTTTCCTCCTGCACACAGATGCTGGCTGTGCTGTTTTCAGCAGTCTCGTTCAAGCGAGCCAGATCAGAACATAAAAGCATGTTACATATCCCAGGGACAAGAACACACAGGCAAATGTCTTATCGGCTCTGTTTTATCTGCTCTAAGAGCAGGAGATAAATGAATACGAGTTTGTAACTGTGTCTGATGGTTTGAAACATGGTCCTGCCCCACATTCCCAGGGTCAGACCTGGTTTGGTAGCAGAGGATTCCTGGGGGTGAGGAAAAAAATTAAAATGTGAAGCTGGAGATGAGGAAAGGGCAAGAAATGCATGTGCTCCCCAAAACAAGAATCTCTGGGATAAAAGCAGGTGGAAATCTGTTCCTCCCCATATGTCAGCCCCATATCTTGTGATGTGTTGCCACAGAGTGAGCACAAAAAGAATGCAACACTCTCAGTCACCCCGTTTCCAGCCTGGGACCCTCCTTAGCTGCTGTTCCCCAATTGCTATCACCCAGCCTGAGCTTTTGATGACACCCAGCCAAAAGATGCTGATTTCCTCTGCAGCATCACAGGTGTTCCAGCCCCACGGGGAAACAAAACGCACTGACAAAGTGAAAACAGGCAGCACTCTGGGTTGAGGCACCGGGGTTTTGTTTGCCAGAGACAAGGCATGGAAATGCTTGCGCAGATTTATAGACTGAGAGCCGTGACTCACTCTGTGTGTTTTAGGAACGAGCAGGTTGAAGCGGGTGTCCCGAAAGGAAGCATCCCACAGCTTGGTTCTGCTCTGGAAGCACAGGGATGATAGCACAGGGTTGGCAGTGTACCCTCGGGGAAAACCCGCTTGCCAACAAAACAGGGATGAATTAAAGCACTACAACTTTGCTGTTTCACTATGTGAAACCTCCAACAACCCAACAGCTCCAGGAGCCCCGGCACCGAGCGCTTCAGCTGCTGAAAGCAGAGGCCTTGGCTCTCTGCACCTCAGTTCTCATTCTGCACCCCAAACTTTGCACCTGGGACAGCCAAGTGTTGCATCCTGCCGATATTTTGAGTTTCCCCCAGTCCGGCACCCCGAAGGGAGCGGGTGGATCATCCCCCGCTCTGCGCACAGTCCTGAGACAAGAGCCGAGCACAATCTCGTTCTTTCCGCTGCCGTTTTCCCGGTCCGCGCCGGCACCGCGGTTTGGAGCCCGGCCCTGGCCGCGGGGCTGCCGCAGGAAGGCGCGGTGCCCCTTCCCCCGGCGGCCCTTCCGTTACGATCGTTACCGGGCTCCCGCCGCCCTCCCTGCGCTCCGCGCCGGCTCTCGGGGCCAGCGGCCGCCGCTGCCTTTGTGCCCCGGCCCGGTGCGGTCCCTCCCCGCCTCCCCGCCGGAGCCCTGCGGCGCATGCCTCCCGCTCCCCGGGGGCAGGGAAGGAAGCACCGCCCGCCCCTGCACCAGCGCGGCGGGCAGCGGCGGAGCGGAGCTCGGCGGAGCCGACGAGCCCGGCCCGGCCCGGCCCGGCCGCCGCCGACCCCCGTCGCCCCTGTCGGCCTCCTCTCGGCAGGTGAGCGGCGGGCG